>NC_079313.1:61633510-61939916 GCF_029931775.1 Euleptes europaea
AAACTAGGATCTGGGAGATCTGTAAGCTGCTTTGTTCCCCACTGGGGAGAAAGGTGGGGTATAAATGAAGTTAAAAAATAAATAAATGAAAACAATCCCAAAATGCAACATCTCAGAACAATCTGCCTGACATACATTAAAAGACAACAGCTTCCAAATAATGACTGGACTTAATTGCACGGGCTTATACAGTTCTGAGTGGGTGCCTTCCTGATCAATTAACAGAGCAGTAGATGCTAATGAAAAAACCTGGGATCAAGCAGTAGTGGTTTTAACCAGTCTGCATGAAGGAATGGAGAGCAAGGATTGGCCTGAGGAATAAAGTTGCTGTGCTAGTTTAAGTTGGGCCACTCAATAATCCAGGTATATAAGTTATTCGATATGAAGGGATTTAAAGCTAAGAACCAGCAGTTTGTACTACATAATATGAGAACCCTTTGGTGTCACCATGAAAAAGAAAACCAGAGAGGAAGCATTGACAGCTGAAGTAAAACTGTGTGAGAGTAGGGCGGCAGGCAAACTGATGCACACTTACAATGATCTTAATGAAGAGATCTATATTGCATTGATCTTGATACAAGCACTGGTTTGTCTAATCAGCAAATAGTGTTGCCATTTTTACCTCCACTGATATTTCCTTAGTTGCCATTGGCCACTTGTGCTCATACTTGTTTTTCATACTTTGCTCAGTACTGGCAGTTGGCGTTGTATTTTCAGGCCTCATTCCATGGCTTTTACCCACCAGATTTTGAACAGATTTCACCATGTTCTTTAAATCTTCTGGATATGGAGTTGGATAACGCTTTAAGTTTATTTCAACCTGAGTTTTTGTTTAATAAAATAAAGTAAAAAGCACAAATAGGAAATTAAAAAAACAACATGAACCTTACACTTCAGATTGTAATTATCAAGGCTATTTAAACACAACACACAGACAGTGAATTAAGGTATTTGAGACAATGTTAACATAAAACATTTTCTATACTGAGTGCTAAAACCTATATCATGACAAATGCAGAATTAAAAGCCACTGTGGTTTTAATGACTGAGAGTTGTTCATTTTTCCATTTGCCTAAAACTTTATAATGTAAGAATATTTTGATTAAAATTATACTTTCATATTCAGACTTTTCTCTAGTGGTTCAAGTTGAATCTAGACCTTCACTATCATATGGAAAGACGCTCTGGATTTATAATAAAAAACTGTCACAGCACACTCTAATGTACTGTGTACAGTCCAGTGAAAGTTAGGTGTTATTAAATACTGATAAAATAAATGGGACAAACTCCAATGGATTGCGCCTAATATGGGACAATTATGTTCTTTTATGGATGAGTGTGTCTGTGCAAGTCTAATACTATTATTTTTACTACAAAGTAAAAAAAAAACCCACACAAATAAAGCTAAGGTTCCAATACAGACACAAGTTAATTGGCATCCATTCAAAAAGCTTGACTGATGTGAAGATTACGAAGTATGACAGCAAATTACATTCACCATTGAAATATAATAAAATATGCATTACGGACAAGAACATCCAAACATGATTCCCAATAGCAAATGTGAAATACTACATTACAAGTCAACGTAAAGTTTCAACAAGAAAGCTGTCAGTGATGTGTGGAATACAGACTTGCTACTGCTCTAGCTGACTTACAGTTGAAAGACTACAACTGGTGATGGTCTAATTGAAGAAGCTTACTACACAAACTGGGCCATGTGTTAATTTGAGACTTACATATAACCTCAAAAATTATTTTGAAGCCAAATAGTGCATGCGTGGGAAAGGACACTAAAATACAGTGTAACCAGATTAATTATGTAAGGTGATTTGAGTCAAGTCAGTTTAACTTACTTCAATATTAATTTTCATTATTATTTGTATTGGCAAATGTGCTAAATAGAATTAGGGTGAAGGCTTTCCGTAGTTGATATTAAAATGATATTAAGAATGACAATTACCAATGAAGTCTAGACTCCCTTTCTAGTCATGGTCTTTTATGTTTCACATTTAAAGTTACCTCAGAAGTAGCATGCCGCTGGGGATAAAAACCTTCCAAAGTGCAATATTCCTGGATAGAAGAATTGCTTTTTTTAATTTCTACTATCAAATTCATTGCAGCAAACAAATGAAATACTTGACCAAAGTAAATTTCACAAGATCCACTGATACAAAGTTATTATGAAAAACTGTAATAAAGATCCATCATCAAATACTACTTTCATTTAAACTAAAGATAATAAACCAAAGCCTATTAAACCAAAGCCTATAAAAGTTAGATTAATGTGTACAGTGCCTCAGGGCATATATTTCCTTGAAAATCCGGCTCTTGCTATTAAGGACTCTTTCATTCATCTGAAAAGTACCTTCATA
This sequence comes from Euleptes europaea, assembly GCF_029931775.1. Classification (NCBI taxonomy): domain Eukaryota; kingdom Metazoa; phylum Chordata; class Lepidosauria; order Squamata; family Sphaerodactylidae; genus Euleptes; species Euleptes europaea. The sequence continues at coordinate 61,635,886 of NC_079313.1, forward strand.
TCAGCCAAACACAGAGGTGTCTTCATATGGCATTGCAATATACTGATAGACAAGAGAATCACCTTCAAACACCTATATGTTGGACTGATATGTACCATTTGATATGTTGGAATACAATAAACACAGTTAGAATCTACAAAATAATTTCCCCTCTACAGCATACCAAATACCACTTCTACAATATATCATATTGTAGATGTTTAGCATTGCCCAGACAAATTTGTCTCTTTTTTTGGTGATTTTATCTATCAGAATTAATTAGGAGTTCCACTATATAACTGAAAGCAATCTTGTGTTTCTTTCACTATGCTATAAAATTGGAGTTACATATGCCAGCTTCTTAAAAACAGAAGGGATGTTAGGGCTAATCCACATATATAGATTTATCACCCAGTTCTTCATCATTTGGTGAGTTTTGCTACAACAGATTAACCCCAACTGGAATTTGTGCAAGCAAACAAATTTTCTCCATTGAAAAAGACTGTGATTGAAATTGTGTCAGGAGAACATAGCCATTCCGTCTGTTGTGTTTGATTTCTGATGAGTGTTCCACAAATAATAATCACCACTTGATACAGTAGTCATCAAGAGATGAACATACATGTGCAAACTCAGACAAGACTGAAAACTGCATTGTTGAAGGGATCACAAGGCCAACCGCAGATATTACACAGGCTCCCTATTAAACACATCTAGCAATTGGGAGTGTGGGAATATGTGTCTCGGGAATACGTACTTCCTCGTCACAGCTGGCAGCCTTCAGTTACAACTCTCATGCATAACCAAAATCTGAAGTACCTTAATGTTCTCTCAAACCTAAGTTTTTTTTAATTCTTAATTTTATTCCAGCTCCATTCTAAATGTTTGGCTTGAATAACAGTGCTGGTTTTACTGCATTTTCACACAGTAGCAGCCTTACAGCACAGTGATCCATAAAGACACACTGCTTTGCAATTGTCTCAAGAACTCTGGAATGAGCTAGGTCAAAAGATAAGGCTTGGAACAGGTAAGTGGGGTGTTATTACTTTGCACGTAACCTCAACAATAGCTTTGATGAACTTTCAAATGCAACTGATTTGACAGATATGACTCCTTACCATAGCAAATCTAATTTAAAATGGACAGATGGTAAAGTCAGAAAAGGAACTATGGAGCTAAAATTGGATTAAATACTTAAGACCTTAGGCATATTAATCAAGGCTTTTTTGGTTAATGGGCTGAGAAATATAACCTCTTTGAAATTACATTTGCCCCAAGCTAGCAAGGCAAAGCTCGCATGGAAATTCCAGGAGAAGCAATGGTTCTCTGCATCCAGCATTCTTGGTACGTTTCCTAGCAATGAACCAAACATTAGCATGCTAAACAGGGCATTCAGGTAGTCATATGAGACATATAATAAAATTAAGAACATGTCAAGGTAATCATGACACTGGCCCAGCTCTGTACTTCAGGACAGGGAAGTAGATGCAACAGTCATGTTCTGAATACTGATATAAGATCACAAACTCTGTATCATGGAATATATTGCATAGAACATACTATTTGTGTGAGTGTAAATCAGGCAAAAATAATGTCAGTTAATTCTGAAGACACATACCATAGGGTCAACAGACTACTGGGGGCAGGTGGGGAAATATAATCAAACTTATTGAGTGCACTTAAATGATGTAGCCACAAATGTACAAGCAGGACTTTCCTATTTCCTACTATTGAAAAACAAAAAGCCTGTAGGTACTTAGGGTTCCATCTACCATAGCCAACAATGGGAGGCACAGTCACAGATCTAGTCAGTTAGCTAATATTTCAATAAGATTCACTCCACACATTTAAGAATTCTGTTTCTTTACAGTGGGGCTTGTGCACCAAACTTTACACACACACCCCCAAAGCAACAAAACCCAAGAAGTACAATACCAATTACCTTAACTTTTCCTGCATTTTCCTCCTCTTCCTTTTTTTCTTCAAATTCAAAGGCAACTGTCATACGTTGCTGACGCTGCTCTTCCCATAGAGTTGGATTAAAACTATCACTGTCAGACTGGAAATCTAGAATTAATACCCAAATAATATAAACTTTGCAACAAACCCCTGAAATATTCCCTTCAAATGCTAGCTAATGCTAACCTAGAAAAAATGGCACTGCATTCCTAACTTTTAAATTATCTGAAGTGGCTTCAAATAATTGAAAGTATGTCAAGACTTTCCACCCACCATTTAGACCTAAAAAGGGAAACTTAATAGTGTCTTATAATTTTTGTTGTGTTTACCCTCAAAACAGTAGTATGAGTCATTAGTCATTTAACTTCATACATCAGGATCTGCCTCAGAGATTCAGCCAGTATATGGCTGATATGAAACCGGAACCCAATGCTGTGGAAGTCTACACAAGTTGTAAAGACAGTAATTATCACCATAATCACTGACCAGTCTCCAGTGTTCCATTCTGGAGCAAGGTAACTGAACAGGTGGTGGCTGGATGACTCCAAGCTTTCCTGGATGAGGCAAATGGTTTAGATCCTTTCCAAACTGGATTTAGGCCTGGTTATGGGACTAAAATAGCCTTGGTCACCCTGATGGATGATCTGTGCCAGGAGATGGAAAGAGGGAGTGCAAGTCTGTTGATTCTTCTGGACCTCTCAGCAGTTTTCAGTATAATCTATTGTGGTATCATTCAGGACCATCTATCTGGGCTGGGATTGGAATGCACCATTCTGTCGTGGTTCTGGTCTTACCTAGAGGGTAGGTTTCACAAGTTGATGCTAGGGGAATTCTGCTCATCATCTTGGCCTGTGGCTTATGGGGTCCTGCAAAGTTCAATCTTGTCCCCTATGTCCTTTAACATCTACAAGAAGTTGCTGGGTGAGGTCATCCAGAGATTTGGCCTGGGTGTCACCAATATGAGGATGACCTTCACCTCTATCTTGCACTTTCAGCTGATCCCAGGGAAGCTGCAGAAAACCTGAAGCAGTACTTGGAGGCAGTTTTGGAGTGGATGTGGCCAACAAACTGAAGCTTAATGGCAACAAGATGGAAGTGCTACTGGTGGGTGGAAGGTCTGACCCGGAATTTAAGGTGTCACCCCTTCTAGATGAGGTTGCACTTCCCTTGAGGGAACAGATCTGTAGTCCAGGGGTGCTCTTGGACCTGGCCTACTGCTGGATAAACAAGTGGTAACTGTGACCAAGAGTGCCTTTTACCAGGTTCGACTGTTAGCCAGCTGTGGCCTTTCCTGGGCAGAAAATATCTAGTCATTGCACGTCATGCCCTGATTGCATCTAGATGAGATGACTGCAATGTGAGCTTTGTGGGACTGCCCTTGAAAAATGTTCAGAATCTTCAATTGATACAGAATGGAGCAGTCAGGATATTGCCTGGAGTAGATTGTAGGGCCCATATCACTCCAGAGCCCATCCATACTAGCTCCCAATTTGCTTCCAGGCACAATTCAAGATGCTGGTGTTGACCTTCAAAGCTGAATATGGTTTGGGACCAACATACGTGAAGGACCTTCTTATGAATCCACCCAACCACTACGGTCATTTTTGGAGGCCCTGCTTTGGGTGCCCCCGCCTTCTGAGACTAGGCAGGTGCTAATCTGGGAGAGGGCCTTCTTGGTCATGGCACCAAAACTCTGGAATCTCTCCCCAGGCAGAGATTCATCTGCCCCCTTCTGTTACCATCTTCCACCAGCAGGTGAAGACTGTTTTGTTTCATTTGGTATTCCCTCAGTAATCCCTCCTTCCTGACCAATGTTTTAATTGTTGTTTCTATGTCTTTGTATGGATTTTAGCTCTGTTTTAAATTGTTTTAATGTTGCATGTTTTTGTGGAAGGTTTTTAGTGTATAATGGTTTTAAAATGTGATTTTATTGTGTATGTTTTGTTAGCCACCTTGGTGCCCCTTGTGAGGGCAGAAAAGTGAGATATAAGTTTTGTCAATAAAATAAATAATAACCTCATAGAGTAATTGTTCAGAACACTGAAGCCCACATTAAATAATTACTGTATATGTTCCCATATTTAGAAAATATTGCTAGCAATACTTTACCTTCATCACCACGAGGTTGCTGAGGAAACATGTAGTTAGTCAGCACTCTTTGCTTTGTTTCTGGATGGGCCTCAGTTTGAAGAGGGATAAGAGCCTTTGACTATAAGTAGAATACAAACAATAATTTCAGAAATCCAAATAAAGAGGACTAAAATAAATAGAAATGTGAAAGTATCAGGAATGTTAAAAATAATGTCCAGATACAAAAGAGCTATTGTTAATTTTTATGATCAAAAATTTGCTAACGGCATAATTTCACAATAATTATTTAGATAATTTATATGCCATCTTGGGAAAGGAGGTGGCAGGGTATAGCCCGAAGTCAGATCTTGGATGTTAAGCAGGGTCAGTACTTGTAAGGGAGGCCATTAAGGAAGACTCTGTAGATGAAGGCAATGGCAAACCACCTCTGCTTCTCATTTGCCTTGAAAGCCCTTGCTGGGGTCACCATAAGTTGGCTGTGACTTGATGGCACTTTATACCCACCTACATATGCCACCTTTCAAGAGACCCGCTATCATAGACTATAATGGGCAGAAGGTCATGGTTGGATCCAGCCAAATTTTCCTCTGTTGAAAAAGGAGGGGTCCCCTTTGGCCATTCCAAAAAAGGTATACTGGGGTTCGTGGGAACTGCATGAACAGAAGCCATGTGGGATGGAGGCTGTATTAAGGAGAGGAAGAGGGCAAGATTGATTGGAAAAGCTGGCTAGATCCAACTCTATACCTCCAACCACATGATATGACATTATTTTCTCATTACTTAGTTACTGGTCTATGTTGCCATATTTTTTCTCTCTTAAGGAGGTCATTACAGTTTATAAAACTATGGGTTTCATCCAGAAAGATGCATGCAACATCGTTATAGTTTAAAGTTTTAATAATAGGTTTGCACAAACATAAACCTGGATGGCCCTGACCTGGATGGCCCAGGCTATCTTTATCATGTCAGATCTAAGAAGCTGAGCAGGGTCATAATTGGATGGGAGACCACCAAGGAATACCAGGGTCTCTATGCAGAGGAAGGCAATGGCAAACCACCTCTATAACTGTGCAATGCTGAAGAAGGGGGCCAAGCTGCTGAGGAGGCAGCGTAACCCTTATGCCAGTGTAAGTGCAGGGTAAGAGAACCACAAGGCAGCATGAGGCTCAGGCGCTGGTGCTACGTTACCAGCAGCGTTTTTCCAGTGCAATGGCTCACGCCAGCATAGATGTGAGAGTTTCCAGGGCATTCCTGGGGTCAGAGATGGCATTAATCAGCTCCCTAACCCCTTTTGGCCCAGGAATGCCCCTTTATGCTGCTGCAGAGTTATACTTGCAAAAAGGTATAGCCCTGTGAAACTCTATGGAGGAGTTTCATGAGGCTTGGGAGGATTTTCTTTTCTTTTACCTTCTGCGCCGCAGCAAGCGGTTCAGGAGGCAGTGTGGCTACGCCATCTCCAAGCACAGAGTAAGTATCCCCCCTTAGGATTGGGCTCTAAGTCTCTTGCTTTGAAAACCCTATGGTTTGCCTGCGACTTGACAGCACTTTACACACACTCAACGTAAACACCTCAGCAGCTTCGCCACCCCTTCAGGACTGCACAGTTACAGAGGTTTGTAACATTTCTACAAAGTCATGTTTATATCACTAACAGAATATCCCATCCTACCTCTATGCCTAGACTCAGCAGGCATCCTTCTACTAGAATAGTAAAACTTATTCTACTAGGATATAAATAGTAACAAAGTTCACACTGGAATACCAGTAAAATTAAAAGGCTCATTTTTATTAATAACATATTCACAAAGGGGAGTATTCTGAAGCACTACTAATCCTGTTAGGCTACAGCTGGGTCAATGCAAAACAAAACACCGCTTTGCAATACTAGAGAACCTATGGAAATGGATCTCCATCCAAACTCAGTTTCCATTCAGCCATAAAAGGAGGGCAACTTTCATCAGTTTCTCCAATCTGCCTCTCCTGCTGTGTTCAAGTCTTGTGAGCCCCAGAAACAGCATTTTGGGGACCTCAGTGACTGGGGGTGGGTGGGTGGAGATTCTATTTCATTGTTTTCTGCTAACAGAAACCTACCATTCAATTACACCCATTACTTAGAAAAACAGAACTAGTGTAAGCATGCATTGGAGACAGTTTCCTAACGGGTTGCTTCCGTACTAACATTCACCCCACACCCAAACTGGAGAGTTTACATATTTGATAGGTTACTGAAAGGGCTTGTTAATAGGAAAGGGTTTGGGAAAAAATAAGGGTGTGGGTGTGATTGATGAGTGCTTCTAGACAACTGCCACATTTCCCCCCAGAAACTATCACACTGAAGGACTAGCTTGATTGTACCGTATATTATTATACTAGAGCTGAACTCCACAAACAACTGTATTATTGAGCTGTTAAGACAAGGACAGATTATATTTGTACCTGGTTGTCAGAAAGCCACAGAGCTGCAAGTTCTTTTAGTTTTGTAAAAGTAATAGGCAAATTTTTCAGTCTGTAGAAATAAAAATATAGAGGAAACAGGAGTTCTTTATGTAAACAATAGTCCTGCTTACATACATTTCAATCAGATGATAATTAACATTCTGCCCATTTTCAGTTGTTTATCTTTTATTGTACTGTTTTTGACATTTTAATAGAAACATTCCTTTTAAATTATTGATTTTCCCAGAAACATTTTATTGGTGTAAGTTTTTGTTTATGCATATCTAACCTTCTGACTCCTCAAAACATGTCCATAAAAGTCAGAGTTTTTAAAAAAATGCCAATTTCACAAAACATCTTCATAAAACTTATCTAAGTCATAGCTTTGAGGCACTTAAACATCATATCTACAGAAAGATCTTTGAGCGCAAGGAACTTTTTCTACATAACCACAGTTTTGTTCTAATCATCACAACACTTATTCTATATCATATCATAAACAAATGTTACATATTTCATAAAACTGGACAGGCAATTTGCAGCTCTTCAAAATCTTGGATTCTTCTTCGATTTGTTAGCTTCCTGTGAATTCTAGTCCTCATATATATGAATGATCAACTTGCTAGACCTCTTGGTTGAGAGATTACTGCAAATATTCCTTAATATTCCCCCAGCTCAGAGTGGATTTCTCAAAATCACCACACTTCATGCTTAAATAATACTGAAAAAAAACCCACAGCTAGCCACTATGACTGTGAACACAGCCTCACAAAATGCATAAAGCAGGTAAGGATAAGTTAAAATGATGATGGATCGCTGCTCCTCTCTGGTGCCCGGTTCCTCCTCAGCTCAGTTGCTTTGGGCTATGGCCATGATGCCATGTCCCCCAATCTTTGGGCATGGAACGTGTGGCCCCCTAAACTGAAGACCTTGCCTAGTGCTTAATGAAAAGAGACTGAGTCTCCTCATTTATTTCTAAGAAAAATGCTAGCTATCTGATAAGAAGACGGAAAGTAAAGCTGCCTTTCCCAGTGACTTCTGCTCCCTGACTTCTACCCCAGCACTTCATCCCCACTACCCAATTTGGCTTTCTTTAGGGTTTTCAGTGTTTACAATGCTGCAGTTAGAGGATGCACCAGAAGCTTATAGTATCTCAGGAATCCTCTTACACATCTTTTGATTTCTCATAGCATGTCTGACAGATGAAAACCCTGTGTATGGCAAAGCACTCTATGAAGTGCTGTTTTTAACTTTCTTGTCATGTCCTGCTCACAAGGTCAGAAGCATGGTGCTCACAAGGTCAGAAGTACTTATATGGTACTCTTTAGTACCTGAGGTGTTGCTTCTCCCTCAGCAACTGTCCTGTGCAAAATAAGAGGGCACCCAAGAGCTCAAAGGCCACCATGTCTTCTGCCTGATGTAACACAAAGAGGGAAGTCCAACTGCAGCTCCAGCCAGGCAAAAGTCAGTTCTATTCTGCTCAGGCTTATGTCTCAGTAGGATGCTACTCTATCAGGATAAATGGGCTGAAGATTACAGGAAACCAAGGTAGGGAACTAAGTGTATTAAAGTGCTTTCCTAAGCAGAGTTGAACTCTTTGAAGACCACTGAAATCAATTGGCTTAGAAAGGTGTAACTCTGCTTAAGACGGTACTGCTAATATCTTAAAGCCAGTAAGTTACCGTATTTTTTGCTCCATAGCATGCACCTGACCATAACACGCACCCCCAGCTGGCCGTCGGGGTGGGGAAAGGCGGCTCGCGTTGGAACGACGCAAGCCAGCTCTGTGCGACCCGCCCGCCTCCCAGCTGGCCGTCGGGGCGGGGAAAGCCAGCTCGCTGTTCCGGTGTGCCCAGCCAGCTCTGTGCATCCCGCCCGCCTCCCAGCTGGGAGGCGGGCGGGGAAAGCCGGCTCACGTCATTCCAGCGCGCCCAACTGTTGGCAACCCTAGTGAAGACACAGTATTTATCAAATATGGTATATGCTAAACATACTTCTGTTGTAAAAAAAGTTCCAGTTACTTTTATGTTAAATGGTTCCAAATATCAAAAGGAAGCAGAGCTGTATGCAATGTTCTAATTGGTTCCCAGAAGAAGGGAAGGGATGCTAATTTTGTTGAAGCTCAATTTTTCACTACCTTTTCCAGTTAAATGAATCCGCTTATAGCTTTAATTACTGCTAGCCTCCAGAAAATACAGTAGTCAGCATAATATTACTCATGAATTAAGCAGAAATACTTAAGCACTAGAAGACTCAAATAGAAGAAACAGAAAGAGACTGTCTCAATTATTATATAACACTTTATTTCTGTTTTAAGAATCAGATGCAATTTTCATCATTGAAGATCAACTTACAGTTATGCGTCACAATATATCAATTCCCTCATTAGGCTGAGACTTCTGCATATAATAACAGCCAATACTGGCCAAAGGTTTAAGGGTAAAGTTCAGCCCCTAAAGGGAAGAGATGTTTAGCTCATGTCCAGTGCCTAGAGAGGGAAGCAGGCAAAGAAAAAATCCACATGCCTGCTCCAGGACCAGATGGATTAATTCTCCCATACCTCAGACATGGAGACAGATGATCTGCTCATGGATATGATGTAAGCCATCCATTCTCACTCAGAGGAAGAAGACATCTTGAGATGTGTTGCATGACTTCTCCATTAACTTCAGGAGGCAAGCAATAGAGGCTTCTAGAACACGGGTCGCAAAAGCACAGCTCCCGAGCCGCATGCGGCTTTTTAACCCCTTGAGTGTGGCTCTTTCCAGTCCCACCCAGCTGGCCGGCGGGGGTTTGAAGCGCTTCCCGCCCCTTCCACCTTCCCCGAACTTCCAAGGGCCCTCCCAGTTTCCAGCCCCACTCCTTTCCTCTCCGGCGGGTGGTCTGGTCGGGGGGCCGTCTGGTGTCCGTCTGGGCCCGTCTTCCCGCCGGCCATCCGGCCCGAGAGCTACCTCCCCCCGGGGCCTCCTCTAGGCTCCCCTCTCCCTTGTTGTAAGGGCCGCCTGGTGCTGGAGCTGTCGGCGTCTGCGCGCCGGCCCGCTGGGGCGTTGCCCTGCCCCAGGTTGCTCCTGGCCTCGCCTCTCAGCCCCGGCATGCTGGCCGGGAGAATGCCTTTCTGGCTCGCCCTCCTGTCGGGGGCCCCATCACTCGCCCCTCCCTGCTCGGCATCGCGGCTTGGCTCTGTCCACGCTGCGCTCCCGCCGTGCTGCGCCGCCTGTTCCCCGGGCTCAGAGGTAAGTGGGGCGCGGGGCCCGTCAGTGTCCGCCCGGGGCAGTCCTGGGTCAGGTCTTGAGGGAAGGTAGGAAGGAGCCCAGGCGGCGGTGAGGAGGAGGAGGTCTTGGATTTGCCACTCAGATGCACATTTTCCCCATCCAGATTCTCAAAAATCTGCATGGGGGTTATTGGGCATTTGTGAATGGGAGGTTTTGCATTGGATTTGCCACTCAGATGCACAACTCAACAATAAGCCCCCCTGCAGAGTTTTGAGAATGCAGATGGGGAAAATGTACAGTGTTTGTCAGTCATTGTCATGATTTAATTTTATGGATGCCTTACTTACTTTTTTCCCTCCTCAGAGGCCATGTCTACCCACTGGCTTTCTTGTCGGTAGACCTGTACTCAGAGGAGGGGGAAAAGTCCCCCTTCAGAGGCCAGGTCTACCAATTGGCTTCTATGGGCCTCCAGAGGCCAGGTCTACTGCCAAGAAAGCCAATGGGTAGACCTGGCCTCCCAATGGGACTCAGCCGGAGGCCAGGTCTACCAATAGGCTTTTATGGCTGTAGACCAAGCTTCCAGACGAGGACTCCAGACGGGGAGGGGGAAATGGCAGGGACTTACAATTTAATTTTTATCAATAAAAAAGATCATTATTAAGTATGATATCAAATTTTATTCAGTGTACCTATAGTTTAATTAAGACTTAAAACTTTAATTAAAGTTTATTAAGTTAATAAACACTGTACCTACCTATATAGTTTAAGAAATTTGGCTCTCAAAAGAAATCTCAATTGTTTTACTGTTGATATTTGGCTCTTTTGACTAATGAGTTTGCTGACCCCTGTTCTAGAACATTCAGGGACCCCATCAGAATCCAATTCTTCCCTCCAGAAGAGCATGGAGTAGATTCAACCTGGATCTTCTGTGGGAGCATTACCAGTTTGGAATTTCATACGAGTCTAACATACTCTCAGGGGGCCATTTTGACTAATTATGTCACTGCATAAATCTGTGCCAGTATTCTGAGCTGGAGGTAAGTTAGCCTACTAGCAGTTGTATCCTTCCCATTTATTCTGCCTCCACAGCTACCCCTGCCCAGCTCAATCTAAAACCTGACTGGAACCATGAAGAAAAACAGGTTATACATGTTTTAATAAAATAATAAATACAAAGAAATAAACTTGATATGAAAAAGCTACATGTCTATGTTTGAAGCCAGAGGAATTTACTGGGTGTTCACCTCTTCAGTACAATCTTCTGCCCTACCAGAAGGATATCATCTTGAGGGCCCACAAGAAAGAAAAAAAACCTTTCCGGGAAATATTCAGGTTCTAGCTGTGGTGATTCTTTCCCATTTTTTGTGCAGAGAGATGCATTTATACATCCAAGGCAGGGTGGATACCATATTACAGTTCTAGTGGGATGGGGAACTTACTACAGGATTAGTGACTCAGGGGAAACGGTCACTTTAGGAATCTCAAAACAGCTACAATTTCCTGAAGCCATATTGTCCTTTCAGAGCACATTGACAGGGCAGCATGTGCTTTTCTGAACGACTAATATACACTTGAACAGGCTAGAGCAGTGGTTTCCAAAGTGGACAGTATCACCCCAGGGGGGGGGGATTACCTAGATGGTGCTAAGCTGCAAAGGGGTGGAGGGGGGCATTGGAGGAGGGCCCTTTCAACCACATTGTTCACTTATTTAAAGATGTACTGCTCTTATTGCTTTGAAAGTTATTTCCTCTGGTCATATTTGTTTGTATTTATGATTCTGAGTAGCCAGTGGCACTCCAGGTTTCTGCCTCTGCATAGTGCTGAAATCTGGTGGAAACTTGTATTTTGTAGTAAATACGCTATAAGAGCTCTAGTAAAACCCGTACACTACATTTTGAAAAACTGTCATCACTGCATTTGTTTTTGTCTCTTTGTCCTTTTTCAAGTTTTTGCTGGTAAGTCCTTAATTGTATTGAATTTATATTGTGTTTATTTTCCTGTGTTCTGGGTTACTGAACCTGTTGATTATGAAACACGCTTTTTAGCTATATAAGTGTTATTTTTGTGGCAGCCCACCAAATGTTAATATTTCTAGGGTTTTTTCAGTAGATGTTTTCAAAAAGGAAAAAACCATTTACAGGAAAAATGTAGGGAGTAGAAAGAAAAAATTGGGCAATTGAGGGAAAATTTAGGGTATAAATCATAAAAATTATGGTAGTAAGAGAAAATATGGTAAATAAATAGCAATATTGGGGGAAATTTGTATATTTTTGGCAAATATAAACCATTTTAGACAAACCTTTATGAAGAAAATATAACATGCCTTTATTCAGAATTGCAGTAACAAAATGAAACAAAAAAACCAAAAGTTTTAAAAGGAAGCAATAAATTAAAATTGTCATCTTCATTCCTTTAAGCGCAAGCCATTATTTTTCTTATTTTTTTCCTTCAGTCTTCCAGGACCTTTTACTGCTCTCAAAGTAATAGTATTAACCCTTGGTAAAATACTTCAGCTTACATGTCCATAATGCATAGAGGCACTTTTTTCCTTTGGCAAAATTTTCACAACTGCCTATTACATCATAAAAGTTCCATAAAGGCTATCTTAATGGAATTATAGCATATTTCTTTATTGTCCTTGATTTTAATCCTACAAAGGTATCAAATTTATTACACACTATCATTATTGCAGTGAGTAAAAATGAAAAATTTGAACGTTTGCTGTTTCATATTGAACTTTGTTGGCTGTCAAAGGGCAATTGTGTAAGACAATTTTACAGCCCTTTTGACACTGCTGTGAAGTTTTTTGAAGTCATGAATGCTTTCCTTAGTGATGAACTCAGAGGTCAGGCATGACATTGCTTATTTATCAGAACTATTTGCAAAGTTCAATGAAACAAATTTGCAGTTGCAAGGAAATTAGATCAATCTTATTAAGGCCAAATTTATTGTCCCTTCATTTATTTCAAAGTTGATTGTATTCAATCGCAATATAGACTGTAATGAGCAATACCAATTTCTGAGCCTGTCTGAGCTAGAAGAGAAAGGTGGGATACAAGATGATGGTCTGCGAGATTTTTTGTGACTATTTGGATATGTCTGAGTGATCTGAGAATCTTCTTTCAATGGAAATCTCAGATTGGGTGATAAATTCTGAGGAAGTTGTAGTAGTGGAGGAAGAACTAATTGAGCTACAAAATGACACTGAGTTGAAGCCAAAGTTTGAGAAATTGCACCAAGAGTTTTGGTTACAGAAGGAAATTTCTGATTGCTATCTTGCTCTATACAGAGCTGCGTGTGGTAAGCTGCAGTCCAAGCTTTGCTCACGTCCTGAGTTCGATCCCAATGGAAGTCATTTCAGGTAGCCAGCCCAAGGTTGGCTCAGCCTTCCATCCTTCCAAGGTCGATAAAATGAGTTCCTGGCTTGCTGGGGGTAAAGTGTTAATGACAGGGGAAGGCAATGGCAAACTACCCTGTAAACATAGTCTGCCTAGTGAACATCGCGATGTGACATCACCCTACGGGTCACCCGGTGTTTGAACATTTACCTTTTTATCCTGCACTATGGATAGTGGTTAAAAAGCTCCTTGTTGCATTTCCAACATCATATTTGGTAGAATGTGGTTTTAGTGTGATTATCCAACTTTCCCCCAAGCAAACAAATTGCCTCCAAATTACTAAATGTGGTGATTTAAGATTCCTGCTGAGTGAGTTTAAACCAGACACTGGGAAACTGATATCACTTCTTCAAGCCCACCCATCGTATCCATTGCTCTCTAAGGCCAAACTTCACAATACATTTTAACAACAAAGGGTTAAAATAACACCCCCATGCCATTTAAGTTCAGGAAAATGTTTTTTTTTTAATCATGTAGTTTAAACCTAAGTCACCAGGACCTTAAGAAGCTAAGAATGGAGTATTCAAGCAGACAGTAAATTAATGGGGGTACCTTGAGGATCCCTTTACTTCCCCAATAATCATAAGATGAGCAGGTTCCTCTCCAGGTTTGTTTGATGCTCTAACCGCTGGCCTGTCAGAGTCCTTTAAGCCTTCTCCCTGTCCATCCTAGTCAGAAAACCATTGCAGAAAGTTTCCCAGAAGACACAAGACACCTTTATTGCCTCACTGGCCAAGAAAGGTTGTGGTTCTCAACAGATGGAAATAAGAAAAATGGTGGATTCTATCCATTTCTGATTTGCTTTCTCAGGGTCTCAAAACTCCTTAAGTTTATATGTGTTCCAGTCTCAGAATGCCTTTTTACCTGAGACTGATTTAGGCTAAAGGACCTAGGATAGGAAGGATCAAGTTGTGGACACCCTGGCAGCTTCACAGACAGGACTCCATCAGTCAAATCTGTCAGGCTACTTGGAAGGCATTTGCTGGGGTAAGTAAAAGGACTTTTAAGCTACCAAAGCAAAAGTGGGCAGTCTTCTTGGTCTCCTGCATCCTGGTCTCTTCCAAGGTCTGAGAACCAACACTTTAGAAAGTCAAGCTTCCACAATTTTCTGAGATTTCAGCAAGCCACATTCAATATCATTCGCTAGGCACCCTCTCGTCAAACTTTTTAAAAGTGAGCTTCTCAGGATTCTTACTGTTCACAGGTTTCCATTCTGAGTACTTCACATCTAGTAATTAATGCCTTAACCAAAGTTCCATTAGTCCTCCATCCATATGCTCATTCTGGTTATTTCAATTAGAATATTATCCAAGCTGAATACTCTCAGTTAAAATAAGTCCTATATCTTTAACCAGGCACAACAGCTTTACATAAGACCCCATTCATACTACAAATTAATTCTTTTCCACAAGTCTCAAGAGTGAATTCTGCCCTCATTTCATTCAAAACATTCTCATCTGAAGGAAAAGAATGACCTACTTAAGAATATTTTTGCAAAACAGAGAATGTCAGGAATACAGACTTCCTGTTTGTTTCTGTTAAAGACCATGTCCAAGAGTTCTAACATCTACCTTAAACGGATTGTGGTCCGGGTTTTAAATATTAGAGGAGAGGTAGCATAATGTGAAGTTTGATCCCAATGTCCACCTGACAGACTGAACCCAAGTGGCTTCTAAATTCAGTTATTTAAGTACACATGAGGGAATTTACAATAGCCTAATTCGTGTTGCTGTCTGCTACAGTTATGATGGTGTTAGACTGCTTCTTTCCTCTGGTACTGGCTGGGTTATATTCTAGAAATGCCTTGTTCTCCCTAGGATTTCACATAAGACATGAGGGAATCAGGAAAAAAACAGTAACTTTTATTCATGTCCTGGGACAGGGGAGTAAGGATGTTCAGAAAAGAGCCTTGACCCTATTTATAAGTATAACACAACATTTCCTAGGCTCATTCAGTTTCAGTTTTTCACTTGAGAATTGTTACTTGCAGAGATCAGTTATTAACCAAGCCTTTAAAATTATTGAGATGAATGTTTGGCTTTTCCAGAACTTCAGGAATTCTACAACATATGAGCTCCTTCTAGAAACTCCAAATCTTTAGCATGTTTTCCCCAGAAGCTAGGCTTTGAGGCAGGTACAGTCTTTTCCTAAAGCATTCACTAAATTAGCCTGCTTTCCCTGAAAGTAAGGCTCTAAGACCTATACCTTCCTAAGAAAGGATTCCACGGAGCCTAACCCTCTGGTAGCCCAAATCCTATCTGACTAGAGCTGACAGTTTTATGGATTTTCTTCTCCTCTATGCCCTCCCACATGGTTCCTCCAGTATTCCTTGGGTCCTGATCGATAGTGAGCTGCTCTGCACGCACAGCAAAGAAAGGAGTATGCTTTGCTTTGACAGAAGTAACTGTTACACAAGTTTTAGAAAGACTTGCCGGCTGCCACATTGTGATGCTTTTAACCTTTAAAGTCTGGGACCCACATGTCTTGAAAGACAGTTTCTCCCTGTGTGCTGACTCCATCCTCTTATCAGCTTTTTCTTTTGTGTTCCTTCACACTGAAAGATCTGGTTTGTGGGCTGGGTGGCAAAAAATGGTGGTGGGCGTGTCCCACCCCTGACAAGAGGCTATGTTCTGAGTTTTTTTATTTTTCCTTTGGACTAGCACAGCTGACGATTTCTTGCACCTCCTAAGGCCTTTCCAGATTACAAGGCATGTATTTTGTGCAGTGGACAGTCTGTCCAAAACAGCATCGATATAGCAGGAAATTTAAGATGATAAAACCAGTACCTGTTGTCACTCAGATTTAAGACTCTGAGTTTCTGCATTTGACCAATCTCATCTGGGAGAAATTCCAGCTTGTTAGAGCGCAGAGACATAACTGTTACATTCTTACAACTTCCAATCTGTGGACATCAAAGACAGTTGTTAAAATACTTGCCTTTTCACAGAGAAAAAGAAGGCTGATACAGTATTCAGTAAGGTAGTCAGTACCAGTAAGAAACTGACCAAAACCGTACCTCCCATCTTCCACTCTGAGGCCCACAAGAGAAGAAACTGCTTTCCCATCAACATGGATTTCTTAGTTATGCATAATAAAATGAATGACTGGTATTTATTAATTTTAAAGATGTATACTGTGCACACTGCAAACTGCCAGATGTGACTGGCAATAAAAATTTTTTAACACAGTATCCACACCTATAAAGCATGCTAAAAATTCAGCATATGGCTCAAATAAAAACATTTCAGATAAAACAGGAATAAAATAACATATTATATACACTTATTCATTGCATTGTTTGGTGCAACCCTGTTCACAAACTTGATTATGCTGGAATTGTTCTTAGTTTGTTTTTGTAGTTGTGACATAGCAAATACAGATCTCTTTCTGTACAGGCAGACAACCTGCTCTGCAAATGAAATACAGTTAGTTGGTACTATCACCCGAAGGTCAGCTTCCTCCCCCAATAAAGCACTTATCACTGAACTAAACTAAGCCAGCTTACATTCTTCTAGAAGACCAGAATCCCTCTCAAAATCTCATGTGTTAATAGTCTATCCTTCATTTACTACACACATATTCTTCATTATGGCATGAAATTGTTTATGGATGACCCTATAAAGTCCCAGTCATGTGCCATAAATATGTAATGGATTAAATGGCTCATGTTGTAAATGGCTTTAAAAAGTACTACTAGGGAGCTCTGGTAGAGCAACAGACATGGTGGGGACACTAGTTCTGGGCATATAGTCCAATATACAATCTACGTACCGGTGCTGTTTGTGGGGCTACACAAATACCAAGAATCTTGAGTCTAGTACTGTCCACTTTGTACCAGAGCAACAAAACTGTATTTATTCCATTCACTTCAACTTCCTTAACTGGTTTGTGAATTGTGATTTTTATTTAGTGATCTGCTTGATGATAGAACTGGATGCTTTATTTCAGAAACTCCAAGCAGCTTTTCTTATTAGAATTCATCCTGTTTCCAGTGTACAACTCTTTATTACCACAGTACTAGACACAGGTCTACTCACTGGGATGGAAAAGCCTTTTGTTGAATTTTTATTTGTCCAAGGAGCTCACAGTAGGGTCTATGGTTCTTCCCTCTTCCATTAAATCCCTACTTAGTATGGTAAGTTAGGCATAGAAAGTATTACTAGCATAAGACCACTCAATGAACTTCATGACTGAATAGTGGTTTAAACCTGGATCTCCCCAATCTGACGCTGTTATCACTGCACTATACTAACTCTCAATCCATAGGTCTGTGCTACAGAACTTCAGATTTCAACCATGATCTTGCTTGATTAAATACTTCTCTATATAAAACAAAAAAACTCCATATGGCAGGGGAGACAGCCCACAGAAAACTGCATATCATGAGAATCATTTCCCATGTCAAGTACAATGCAATCCTATGCAGAGTTACTCCAGTCAGAATCCACTGAATTGTAATTATGCATAGATTGCATTGGTAGTTAACTATATACAATGGGTGTTTTTTTTTGTATGATGAAGCATTCAGTCATCTGTGAGCTTCCATATGAAGTCTAAAGTAGTACAGCCCACAGACAGGTTTACCCCTTCAATTTGAAATAGATCACAGTCTGAATGTTTTAAAATAGGTCATTAAACTGTCAATGTTATTATTTTTTAAGTGATTCAAGCACAACATGACACACTTGCTACTATAAATGTGCATGGCAAGTATCACAGATCATTATAGAGAGATCACTCTTTTTATGTTTACTTCCTTCAAGTGCTCTTCATTTCAAAAGCATACTGGTAGAAGGGGCCTCAGATCAAGCCTCCCCAAAATCCCTCTGAGCTAGATTAAATGCAACTGCAGCAGAGAAGGTAGGAAGAATAGTTCAGTACATGAGGAATCACTTGGAAGAAACTATGTTTTCCCCTTTGTCAAGGCCTTTGTACAGTCCCATATCTGGAAGTTTTCTTCCTTACTTTGGGCTAGGTACAGGAAAGATGGAAAAAAGTACTTTGCAATAATGCTTGCCCTGTGAAGGTTTCTGTGATGACAGAATTTACAGACGAAGATGGGAAGTGCTGCAACATCTGTCCTTCCCAACACTGTTCATAAACTCTGCCATGGGTAATGGGGAGGGGATAAGAACCAGCAGGCAACTCCCTTCCTATACCTGTGTTTCCCAAGGCCAAACATTCTTGCAGTCTCCCCTACCATATGGTTCAGGGCCTTCGGATGCTGTTAGTGGCTTAAGACAAAAACAGAAAGAGCTCTGTTTATCCTCCTTTAATCCCTGTTTCAGCCAGGATTCATCCAGGATCGAACCCATGCGTTTCGCCTAATGTGCGTTCGATCCTGGCTAAAACAGGGATTAAAGGAGGATAAAGCGACCATGCGTTTTTGCCCATAGGGATCAGTAATTGCATCCACTGACATGAAATATAGTCGCACAAAAAAGGAAGTGATATCTCTGTGTTTTGGGGTTTAAAGTAGTCCAGACGGTTAATTTTCCATCAGGGAAGTGATGTGGATGTGAAATACCCATTGAAGATACTGTGGGCCAAATGTCATGTGACATTGGGAGTAAAAGTTATCATGCACAGAGAGCAATCAGACTGTGTAGAATTCCCTGGAAAACAAGTGACAGCTTGGTTTGGGCAGGATCCAGCTATGTAATGTACTTGGGATAACCCGTAACAAAATAGATTCTGGGATGAGGGTAGTGGGCCTTTTACTCCCAGTATGTGTTGTGGTTGTGGAGGTCCAAACAACCAAAAACTGATCTCTGCAGAAGTCAGCTCAGCCCTCAGGGTTGGTAGGCTGAGGTGAGGAGGAAACAAAGGAATGAAATCACCCCCCTTTCTCCGTGGAGCTACTTTTGCAGAAGATGTAATGGGGCACACTCACCTGTGTCGGTGGTCCAGCTACAGGCAGTGTCATCAGAGAGCCCCCCAAAGCCAGAGGTGCTAAAGGTTCACAGCACTCCTACATGAGCATAGGAGTGCTGGACTGCAAGCCCAGCAACGAGCACTCCCAGCAGACAGTGATGAGACTAATGAGCTTCACCCAGCAGGGATTGCTGAGTCAGAAGAACAAGCAACAGATGGTTCACCTTAGGCCTATTTAAGTAGGCACTTGCATCCAGGCCAGTATGGGGAAAACTTGTTACTACCACCCTGTGTTCTCTTTGGACTCCGATCTCTCCTGATACACTTGTGACCTTGACCTTGGAATGGACTTTTGCACTTCACTTCTGATACTGACTTTGGACCCAGACCTGGAACAGCCTGGTATTGACCTTCGGACTGCTAATGCTACCCGCCTCTGGCCCTCAGGTCTGCCGGCATTCAGGACAGAAGAGGAGTGATTTCACCTTCTTGTTCTCCTCACTCAAGCCCCCTCCCCAGCCATGTGTTTGTTTCTCTTTGTGGTCCTGTAACCCTAAGATTAAAAGACAGTCATGCTAGGAAAAGTTGAGGGCAGCAGGAAAAGAGGAAGAGCCAACAAGAGATGGATTGACTCAATAAAGGAAGCCACAGCCTTCAATTTGCAAGATCTGAGCAAGGCTGCCAAAGACAGGACATTTTGGAGGACTTTCATTCATAGGGTCGCCATGAGTCGGAAGCAACTTGATGGCACTTAACACACACACAACCCTAAGATTGACCTTTCCAGGAATCAGATGGGGCTGCAAAAAATAAAAATAAAGTAGGGAGATGGTTTTTTCCACAGATGGGCACTTTCCATTGTTCCTGTTTAAGGCAGAACATCAAGAGAGCTGCTTCCAGGCAAGAAAATGGAAGGAAAGAAAGAAAGGATAGAGGCATACAAACACAGCCCAAAATGTGCCCCTCTAGCTTTTAGTCCCATTATTCAGTAGTGATTTCAGTGGGAATTCAGTGCATGAAGACAGGGAAATGTTTATGTAAGTGGTATTCCATAATTAATCCTTACTTCTCTGGGCAGTTCAGACAAGAAATTTTCATCCACAGCTAACGTCCTCAGATTGTGCAGGTAGCCAATAGTGGGAGGTAGTGACTCCAGTTCATTACAGCTGCAGTCAAATTCTTCTAATAAAGATAAACTGAAATGTTAAGGACATTTGTTAGTCTACTTCACAATTTTTATCAATTATCCATCTCATTATTTTTAATGTTAAATGAACAGTCTACCTTTTGCAAACTATGTAAAACAGAACTGTTCAGGAGGGCGTTTTTATACAGGAAATAGGGCTACATCATAATAGATTGCTCCAGGAAAATGCATTGTGTTTCTACGTATGTACTATCATGTTCTACGCTGTTTAATATTCCATGTTTAATATTTATGCTTTGTTCAGATGACAGCTTTGTTCAAATTTCTGCAATTCTAGTCTGAACACACCACTTATTAGATGTACCATTCTATTGATTGCATTGATTTATATTGTGTAATCCATCTTGAATCTCAGTAAGAAAGACGATAAATAAAACAAAAAAATACCTTTGCAAACTGCAATTAAACATAAAAGGTGAAAATATTTTTGAAAATTACAGTATAAAGATACTTAAAAGGCTATAATACAAGTACACATGCAGAAACCTTCTATTTGAAGCAGACAATGGTTTATCCCACACACTACTGTTTCCCTCAGAAACTTGAATACTGGATTCAGTCAGAACACACTATTGGCCCTGAGCAGGCTGGGTTTATGCACAGCCGCTCAACGCTGGATCAGTGTGCAATTTACCACTTGGCAGAAAAATCTACAATCTCAAGTGACTCCTTGTATGTTAGGTTTGCTTGTGCAAGGGGGCAACGCAAGGCAGCTTCACCCCACTGTATGCCCCATGTTGTGTGACGGGACAAACCCCCAGGAAAATGCACCTTGGAATGCTGGCTAATGATGCTGGGAGGGAAGGTTAATGTTGCAGGGATGCTGGCGGCCCTATACCAGGCTGTCAGCATAGTCTCTTGCCCAGGCACCCCCCAGGTAGGGGAATGGGGCACAACTAGAATTTACTGGCTGACTGGCTGCTGCCCCACTGTGCTCTGTGACGAACAAGAAGAAGAAGAAGAAGAGTTGGTTTTTATATGCCGACTTTCTCTGCCACTTAAGGGAGTATCAAACCGGCTTACCATCACCTTCCCTTCCCCTCGCCACAACAGACACCCTTTGAGGTAGGTGAGGCTGAGAGAGAGTGACTTGCCCAAGGTCACCCAGTTGGCTTCGTGTGTAGGAGTGGGGAAACAAATCCAGTTCACCAGATTAGCCTCCGCCACTCATGTGGAGGAGTGGGGAATCAAACCCGGTTCTCCAGATCAGACTCCACCGCTCCAAACCACCGTTCTTAACCACTACACCACGCTGGGGTTAATCTGCAGGAATAACTCACAGAAACCAAGAGGGGGCGGAGCCAGAAAGCTGACACTCTGAGCTCTGACAGGGAGAAAGCAATCTGAGCATGGTAGCCAGACTGAGAAGAAGTATGTGTGTGTGTGTGTGTGTGTGTGTGTGTGTGTGTGTGTGTATATATATATATATATATATATATATATATATATATATATATATATATGTATGTATATATATGTGTGTGTGTGTGTATACACACACACACACACACACACACACACAAGATTCTTTCAGAGAGAGCTTATGTGTGTGTGTGTGTGTGTGATTTTGAGTTTTCCCTCCAATTCTGCCTTTTCATCAAAAATCCATCTTGTAAATACTGTTCAATAAACTTCCCTGTTCTGTTTGTTAAAGTTAAGAAGCTTCTTGTGCCAAATTTCTCTCTGAGGTAAATACTGGTGTGGGAATGGAGGAGGAGAAAAATAATCTCCTCACTAATATACTCAGGCTAATGCTTTCGCCTCAGCATACACAGAAAGGCTGAGAGAGTGGGGTATTAAAGAGGGTGAAAGGGTTTGCTAAAGCCTTTCACCCTCTTTAATGGATGTTTGATTCCAGCCCCCTCCCACCCCTACCCCCTCACAGACGGCCCTTCTGTGATTTTCCTATTCTGTCTTCACACATCTGAGGGGATGAGATCTGACTCAGGGAAGTTCATGCTGGGATCAATGTTAGCAATCTTCATGGGGAGACTGGATGTCTGCAGGGCTGTAACTGGGGGTGGGGTGAGGAGGGCAGCCGCCGCCCCTGTGGCATGCAGAGAGGGCGGCAGAACTGCCTCTCCTACCTGGCAGAGGTAGTTCTGCCACCCTCTCTGCATGCCAGAGGGCAAGATAACTCTTCCCCCTGTGGGTTGCTGGGGGGGGGGGGAGACTCAGGACACATGCCTCAGTTGGGTTTGCAATGTCACACACATGCGCTCACTAGATATGAAAGAACATAATACATTCCATGTATGACCAACATCCCAGTCTTTCTCTTAGAAGCTCAGTGGCAACAATGAAAATAATGAGTGCTGGCTAAAGCCTTCAGTATTTTTTTTTTGTTCTGTATCTTTACAAACTCTTCAGACGCTCAAGAGCCTAAAGCTACCAGCAGCCTTTCTACAACCCACAACCCATCTGGTTTCCCATACTTTTTTCGGCAGCTAACTACTAGACCATCCTAGACTGGAGGACTTTGAGTGTGTCATCCTTTTGAGAGCCACACAGTGATTAATGAAGTGGGCTGGAAACAGAACAGCTGAAAGCTTTGTTAGGCTTTTAATATATGCTTGCAGCTGCCAAGCTGTCATTCAAGCTAGAAGAAGTGATAATTTCTAAAGGAAACGTTCAGACAAATTGGCCCAGATCCACTTGGAGCTGGTGCTGACAGAAGCAGATGCAGACTCTAGGTGAGTGCGCTTTAGCAAACCACCTTGCGGAGCCATCATGTCACACTTTCCTTCCAACACCTCTACAGCCAGACCAGAGATGCAATTATTTAATGTAATTTCCTTGCCACCACCAATAGGGCCTAGAATGAAGAATACTGAAAATGCCACAAAAAGTTGTGATTTCAATAGCACTTATTCTAATGTGATACTGAATGCCACTGCAATGCTATTTAAAATATGTTTTATCATTATTAAATTTGCAAATTTCATTAATTACTTGATACTGAAATTACTGGAATTACTGTCAGTCATCCTAAAGCCCAAGAAAGCCAACAAGTACAAAGTTCAGCGTATTTGCATAGTTGGTGAAATCAATAATACTTATTCTTGATTTCATCACTAATTAAATTCAGAGATCTTTGAGGGGATCTGTCTGTCTGTCTGTCTGTCCGTCCATCCATCCATCCATCCATCCATCTCTGCTCATATAGCTATAGCCTTGAGCGGAAAATAAAGGAATAAAAATGCCTTACTTAGTGTTATTCTTTTGGTATTTATAAGGGGTTTTATATGGATATTTTATATATTTGCTTAAAGTATTTTAATCTCATACATCAACACAAAGTTTCTCAGATCAGCTTACCATAGCCAGTAAAATATAACAAAGCAATTAAACAATAGCACTATAAACAACATAACAAATAGCACTATAAAAATAAATATAATATCCTTTGATAAGTTGCTGGAACGAAGTATTTCCAGAGCATCTAAAATTGTTGATGAGGTCAGCATGGAGCCCCAATTCAATCAGGCCCCTAGGGTGTGTGCATGTTCGTGTGTGGATGCAACTGTTTTCTCCATGACAATTTCCCAATCTCAAATGTCTTCTTGGAGTTTCTATTTGCCCCTCTGTAGGGAACATAAGATTAGTGCAAATAACGGTTTTGAGGAATCATTTGAGGTATGGAAAATGGCACTGCAAGGAAGGGCTAATCTAAATCTGAATTCCTTAACTAAATCAGGGGGTCTCATGATTGCCATTTAGCAATTTAAAAAGCATCTAAGGTCTTTTCACAGATTTTGTAGGGTTTGACTCTTAAATCGGTAAGAACAATAAATGCTCTTTTGGGACCTCTTGCTTCTGACAAGAATTCCCTCACTTGCAAGAACTCAGCCTCTCCTCACCATTCCTGTAGCACCACTCCGCCTCTCTCCTTGGGTGCTATTCAGGAGATAAGGCAACAGTACCTCAAAAACCTCCTTCACCACTGTGACATCTGCTTCCCCTGCCCAGAGCAGTTGGGGGTGGGGGGTTAGTCCACATCCATGAACATACAAACTGGCCCAAGTTGATTGGCATACTTGAGGAAAAATTCCCCAATGGTTAATTTGCTTCAGAATCTGGACACATTTTTAAATTGGGTGAAGTCAGACACAACTTTTTTTAGAGTCCTGGAATTTATTTGCAAGCATTCTGACTGTGCAAATCCAAACAGATTTTTCGTCTCAAGGTTTGGAATCCTGTGTACGTGGCATTGATTGGTGGGCCCCAACTGACCTCATCCCCAGAACTGTTTTGCATCTTTAAAAATAGTTGATAATTTCTTTTAATTAAGAAAGTGATGAATGGACACACACGCTTACATGAGTCTGAATCACCAGGGCAAGAGTTAGTAACAAAAGTCCTGTGCAGTTAAAATTCAGGACAAGTTACAATATTTTGTAGTACTCCCAGCACGTTAGTGAATTTCAAAAACCACCTGCACTCTAACTGTATGTTTAGCTTATACTTCAGCCAAAATCAATATTTTCCTAGATACAATTTGTACCAGTTCCAAGTTGACAGTTCTGTTATATAAATTAAATCACCATGTAAAACTATGCAAATATACAATTACTATAGTTGTCACAAAACAGCCATCAACAAAACAAAGGAACACTTTCTCTGCCAAAGCAATTATTTTAATAAATTTGAAGTTTATGTATCCTGTGTTTATATTATTAATCCTGCTAAACATCTGGAAAATGCTACTAAAGCTATAGTTTGTAAATATTTTTTTTTCAAATCACTGGTTGTTCTATACTTTTGGTGTTTAGATTCATTAAGTACAATACGGGATATTGTCAACCTCTTAAGGAAATGTTTTAAAAAATATTGAAATGATTTTAACATTATGTGAGAAAAGTCAGATGTTTCTTAAAAACATTGGAACCTGCCATTGGGTCACACAAGCTTATTTTTAACTACTTGTATGAATTATTTGTTCCTTCAGTAGTGGTTATTCCCACTCTTTGTTCTGTTATCTTCCATAACTGACTGCAGGAGCTGGAAAGCATTTCCAGTTAGTTCCGAATAAAAACGAACACTCCAGTGCAATCCAACTGAAGTTAGCATTTATAAATCCCATTAATTCACATGGGAGAGATTTAAGTGTGTGCTTAACCCAGAATCAATTATATTTACATGAACTTAAATGAATCCGGTTGCACCCTGTCTCTAAAAATATTTTCCACTTACTTTCCAATGGCATTGGGCAGAAGTGTAAGCTGATTGTCATCTACTTTTAGAGTGGAAAGCCTTTTCAAGAGCCCTGTAAAACAAAACAAAAAAAGCGTTGCTAAATCAGTTATTATGCTTCAGAAGAATCTTGTAAACTCCTTTGCTGTTCATTTCCTGTTTACTTATTTTCAAACCTCTAATATTATTGGTTATGGTGGTGCATGTTCAAAGGAGTTTAAATTTGAACAGTAGTGACTTGAAATAAAGAGAATAAAGGATAATCCTTTAAAAAGAAAGGATAACTTGCAACCTAACAATTAAAGCCTAAACGGTTAATGGACTTAGCAAAGTTAATGAACTTATAAGGGTGTAACTGCTTAGGACTGCTGAGTTTTACCCCTCCAAGTTATATCTTTCTAACTTCACTGAACTCAGTGGACTTTGAAGAGTGTAAGAATTGCACTATTATCAACAGAATTCTCCTCCAGATAGAACAGGCAGCTTTTCTAAACGTATTAAAAAACTGCTTCTCCCACTGCTGACAGCTGGATTTTTACATGTAACTTCTGATAGCAACTGTTATAAATTCAAGAGGGAAAAGTCAGAGCTGAAAAGCAGATTTTCAAATATGCAGGTTCACACTCACGTTTGAAGATATGAATGTCATGTATGTGGGGATTGCCATTCCAGCATATTCATAGCAAGAAACTAAATTCCACATAGTTGTGTTTCATACACGAGTATAAAAATGTGATGAGACAATCTGATGAGAAGTATCCTTCTATATGATGAAAGATGTCTTCAAAATTTTAGACTTTGGTTTTTGAAGTTTCTTATAACAGTATGTCTTTCTAAAAATAACTGTTTGTTAGAGGACCCTGAATGGTGGTGATGGTGTGGGGCCATCTTCTCAACCAGATGAAACTGACACTTGAATAGAAATCAGCATTTAACCAAAACCTATTTCCATTGCAACATGCCCTCAGACATACCCATCTATTTAGACAAAAACAGTTAGTTTATTTTACCTATAGAATCTGGCAGTTGTTGTAGCATGTTGGATGACAACAGTAGGTCTTCAAGGGCTTCACATCCTGATACGTCCATATCAATACTTTCTATCCTATTTTTTGACACATCCAAATACACCAGCTGCTTTAACTTCCCTAAAGGCTTGATAACATTACACAAGAACAGGGTTAATCGATTAGATTTGTATTTCACAACAATTTCCAATACCTAACACTATACCATAATAGACAGACAAGCACACTTGGTTAACATTAATATATTTTACACATCGGTTTATAGAAGCAGTAGTGGTCTGCCTGAACATAAATTGGAAAGTACAATCAAAACCTGAAAATTAAAACCACTTTTCTACACGCTATCTACGAACGCCGCAACTATCTCCATTGAACTCCTTAAACATTAGTAACATGACCATTCCATACATGAGTGCACTACCTTTGTGAAGGATCCTCAAATAGCCCTGTTGTCCACATGGGCACACATAAAGGCATTGCACCAGGCCACTGGTAGCCTATGTACACTTCCCATATTCACATCCCACTTACCTCCTCTGCTCAGTCTAGGAATGTAAGCTTGGCGCTCACCTTTTTTAGCTAAGAAAAAGGGACAGAGCTGGGCAGGGATACAGGTGACATACACAGACCCTCCCATCTCATTTTACAGCTAGTGTGCTATATACCTGTGCAACAGAATGGCTTTTATGTATTATGGAGATCCCCCAATGCATAGGCACTGTGTCCATATAGAGAAGGATCGTACCCTTAGTGTTTAAATCAATCAATTGATGTCTAATATTGTCTTATATTGCATATTACTTCAAATCTAATATAACTTGTTTAAACAAGACTTTCTTGTAATTAATCTTTCAAAGGCAACATTATGTCTTGGATAAGGAATAATTTCCTACATTTTATTTTAACGAAGTTATATCTTACATAAATAATCAAATCATCAATAACTTTTTAACACTGCATTTGAGCAGCTTTGCAAAAAGGAACTCTATGCAGAAAAGGACCTTCTGTTTGACTGGAAGCTATGTATAAGAACAGGCACAACGCCTTTTAACCCAATTTCTCCCTGAGGGATTCTCCAGTTCCAATTACTGGACTGAAACTCTGGGAATAGTCAGCACTGCTAGCTTTGACACTGTTTATCACTTGTTCATATGGGAGGGGGAATAGAATCCAAACCTTATTTTGGATGTGTGCAAATAAAATGAAACATTCACTATCTGATCATTGAATCATATTGCAATTGTCATAAAATGCTATCATGTTAAGCTTAAGTAGTGATTTCAGTAATGGTTGATTTTGTGACTCAAATACATTTTTGCAGCATATTATATTATATCCTGAAAACACACACTTCTGTGCTATAAAGCCCAGTAAAAGTACTGTTGACAATAACGATGCTATTACAGACACATCACTGTCAATTACGGAGACAGATTTGCTCAAATAGGAATAACCTTCTGCACTGGAAACAGAATTTGTACAATAAATTCCTTATAAATTATTGTGATTTCTTTCATGCCAACTTTATTAGGTTGACCGTTGAAATTAAGATTACAAAAGTTAAAAAAAAAATTAAGAGGCAGACCACGAGTCAGTGCCAGCCAATAAAGGAGCAAGCCAATTGCATATCTCCTGTCAGACAACACAATCCACTTTTCTTATGAGTTACAATGCAACTGGTTTTTTTTCAAGTGGTGCAATTCTCCACAGTAACTGAATGATAGCAGAGATATAGCTTCAATGCCTTATCATGTAATTTGATTTAAGGAGGTATTTCTTGTGCATATTTTACAAAGCAGTCTCTGGGGATTTTAAATCTTACTCAGAAATACCTTGTGCTGCCTTAACCAAGATATGTATTACCATTGCCTTAAGTCAGTGAAACTTCAGTACATGAAAAATGAATGAGTCAAGACATATTATTAAGGCAGATTTAGAAATTAGTTCTATTTTCTTCACCATCAGCTTCCATCATCACTTTCTCTGTAATCACTTCTGCGCTCAGCCAGTGCTGCAGATCTGTCATACTCAGAGAGGAGCTTGCAAGTGGAGGTTCTGGAGGCTGAAGCTGCACACACTGCCTATGGAATTCCCCAGCACCCTAAGTCAGGATGATCTTGTGTTGCCATCTGAACACTGAAGTGAGTAAACATAGAGCTGGCTGAGTGGGCCTGTCATCTCCAAAGTGACTCTAAATGGGTAGGCTGCACCTTGGTATGTATATAAACACCAGCTGAAATATTTCCTGTGTGATAGTATCTGGAAAGCTGCCTGAGTGCATTTTCTAGACCTCACATGTTATGGTGATGGCAGAAAGTGCCGTCAAGTCACGGCCAACTTATATGGCAACCCATAGGATTTTCATGGCAAGAGACTAACAGAGGTGGTTTGCCATTGCCTGCCTCTGCATAGCAACCTTGGTGGTCTCCCATCCAAGTCCTAACCAGTCCTAGCTTCTCAGATCTGACAAGATCAGGCAAGCCTGGGCTATCCATGTCAGGGCAATATGTTATACCCATCAGACTGTTATACAGTATCCATGCAATTTGCAGAAGAGATTTAGTTCTTCAGAAAGGGAAGAACTAAAGAGTACATGCTTTATTAGCCCCATATTCAGAAGCACAGCTTCAAAGGCCTGTCACAGTGAATACCTAAAGCCTTTGTTTAAGCCCCCGTGTATCACCCACCAATTTTCTGTCCAAGATCCTCAATGCTTTCTACATCATTCCAAAACACACCTATTATTAATGAAATGATATATCTTGCATGTTTTTAAATGAAACAGCATGGAAATGTATATGTAACTAAGATGTGACAGAACGTGTACTGCTGAAATAGATCAATAGACTTACTATTTATAAATTATTATTTCTGACATATTAGTATCTCTGTACAAAACTTTATTTCAATATATTAATACATGAACATAAATAATTTGCACCTTCAGATATGCATAAATGGATTTATATTTGTTTCTGTAAATATTTTACCAAATAATTACATAATAAAAATATTCCTACCCCAGGCAGTGTTTGAAGAGAATTATTATCCATCCACAATTCCTTTAGATTTTGAACTTGTTCTAGAACTTCAGGCTGGAAAAAAGTAGCTTTTATAAATGTAATATTTAAACAAACCAACACTATTTTCTAATTACTATATATTGATCACCTTTTATAACAAAAAAGTTCTTTAATGTGACTGCTTTGTTGGTTTCTTTTTAATAACTTATTATTATTAGTAGTAGATTTATAACTCGCTCTTTCCAATAAAATATGACAATAAACCAATACAATTCTTTGGATCGATTGGTGCACATTAATAGCACACTGGGCCATAGTAAGCCGGGGTTGGGGAGAAAAGAAATCCGGCCCCACCAAGAACTAAGGTTGCCAGCTCTGTGTTGGGAAATACCTGGAGATTTTTGGGATGGAGCCTGAGGAGGGTGGGGTTTGGGGAGAGGAGGGACATCTATATCATAGAGACCAATTACAAAGCAGCCATTTTCTCCAGGTGATCTGATCTCTATTGGCTGGAGATCAGTTGTAATAGCACAGTGGTCAGCAAACTCATTAGTCAACAGGGCCAAATATCAACAGTACAGTGATTGAGATTTCTTTTGAGAGCCAAATTTCTTAAACTTAAACTATATAGGTAGGTACACTGTTTATTAACTTAATAAACTTTAATTAAAGTTTTAAGTCTTAATTAAACTATAGGTACACTGAATAAAACTTGATATCATACTTAATAATGATCTTATTTATTGATAAAAATTAAATCATGACAATGACTGACAAACACTTAATGTGAACAATGGCCTTGCATCTCCCCGACCCCCATGTTAGATGCTTGGAGTCAGAAGGATTTGGACGAGTTCTGTATTTGGGGGATCAAATAACTGCTATAAATATTTCCATACTCTCTCCCCCCTCCCTTCCCCAAAATGTGCATTTTTTTTTGAGGAAGAAAATACCCACAGCCCTGAAATTTTCCAGATGTGTTGCATCCCTGATTCCGGAAAAGGGAGCAGAGAGAGAGAAAGAGAGAGAATGTGCAGGGAGCATTGAAAAGATCTACAGGGGACCAGCCTGTAGAGAGTAACTCAAGATGTGATCTTCTAGTTGCGTGACCTCTCGGCGGCCGCCCTGGTGCATCCCGGCCGTCTTGGTCTCCCGCGCTCGCCTCTCAGCCTCCTGCTCCTCCTCCTCCTCCTCCTCGCCGCCGTCTGGGCTCCTTCCTTCCTTCCCTCCCCGGCCAGCCTGCCGTCCGCCAGTCCGCCCCTCCTCAGCGCCTCAGCCTCCGAGGAGGAGGAGGAGGAAGGCAGAGGGGCGTCCTCCCCCTCCCCTTTCGCTGGCATTCTCCAGCGGCGGAAGGGAAGGGCAGGCCACGAGGGCGACATCCTGGAGTTTGCAGGTGAGAAAGGCGGGGGAGGGTGTGTGTGTGCTGGATAAGGGCCTCCCTCCCTCTCCCCGGTGCTCGGGCCAGCACGTTGCAAAGACCCACCCCCTACCCCCAGGCGCGGTGACGGCAGCTCTGGGCTGGCAGAAAGGCGGAGAACTTTTGCGGGACTTCTGCGTGCGTGCAGAGCCCGGCCGGGGCGGGGAAGGGACACCAGGCTCTCCTCCACCGCGCTGCCCCGATCCTCCGCCGAAGGAAGCCAGCCCCCCCCCGCGCCCTCCGCGCCCGGGGAAGGTGGCTTCTCTCGGGTGGGCGGCTGCAATCCTGCAGCCCAGAGCCGCACTCAAGGGGCCAAAGAGCCGCATGCGGCTCGCAAGCTGCGGTTTGCCGACCACTGTAATAGCAGATCTGCAGCTAGTACCCAGAGGTTTGCAACCCTGCCAAGAATAGATGGAGTGACATAAACAAAGAGGAAGTGGGCAGGGAGGCCAGCTATGATAATATATACTTATCTGTCCACAACCAAAGGGCTGGCAGAACAGCTCTGTCTTGCAGGCCCTGCGGAACTGCGTAAGGTCCTGCAGGGCCCTGGTCTCATTGGACAGAGAGTTCCACCAGGCCAGGGCCTAATTGAAGACAGCCAGATACTCTCTGGGCTGGGGACCACCAGTAGGTTGTTACTCGCAGAGCGTAACACTCTCTTGGGGGCGTACCAGGAGTAATAAATTCGAAATAAATTACTATTCCATTAACTGTGTGAGAAGTCACATTTCAGAATATGAATGGTTAGATCTAACAGCCTTTTCCCAGGAATCTACCACTAAGGGATAGGCAACGTTATGCTCTTTAGGACAGAAACATGGGTGCTAGAAACCCAGATAAGCAATTGCAGATCTGGCTAAAGATGTCAGAAACTATGATCAACTAAATAGGAAGAGTAAGCTTCTGCGGTACCCTACCCTAAATCAAGGCCCAATACTTAACAGCTCCCCTTCAGATTAAACCCTTTAATCCACAACACCATGTACCATAAAGAGGGACTATTGGTACTATTTCACCATTATCCCTATCTATGCATACAAAACATTTGGCTTGCAGAAACAGATCCATCAGCCCAGACATGATTTGTTTACTGTTCATGCAAAATGCCATCATGGACAGTTTTCCCACGTATGGGAAGCAAAGCAATGTAAATATTCTTGATCCTGAATGCACTGGGATGCAATAGTTGGCTGTGTGTATTTACATGGCTCCACAGTGAGCAGCATGTTAATTAGACTAGGGCATTTGTGTAATGAAGGGTCAGTCTATGCCGACATTTTTAAAATGTCCTTTAAAAATACATTGCTCTTACCAGCTCGGCAAATTCATTATTGCCTAGGTCAAGCCTCTCCAGCTGTGTCAGCTTGAGCATTGACCTGCAAGAAAGCAAAGATAAATAATGAGGGTTTTACCCAGTGATAGTAATTTTAAACCAGTTACATAAATGCAATGTGGGGAAAAACTCATGTGGATATGCATGAGGCAGCTCCTGCCTCCACAAGTAATAGCGGGGTCAAAACACGAGCATTTCTTAATCCCAACCCAAACAAATATATCATATGAGCAAAATGGGTCTGTCATTTAGGGGTTTCTAAGGAGGGAGAATTCTGCCAAGAATTGCTTCTCCTGTCATCATGTTTACGTGGCCTGGCAATCCTCAGGATGAATAAGAAAGATATAAATTTAGCTTAGGGCTAGGAAGACAAAGAAAGGCAAAGCAAAGAAGGCATGAATAAAAAATAACAAAAAGAACCCCATTAAAATATAGTCCCATCTGCCCAACACAAATGAAATCCCAGAAAATGTGCTGTCCAGTATATGTACAAGAGCATATATATGCACAACCATTTTAACAATGAGCAGAGGACCACACAGTTGCTACTATATCCATGGTCCTATGCTGAAGAACAGGCTATGGCAAAGGCATCAGCATATACATGTAATCCCCATTAGCAAAACCAGAGTTATCTGAATTTCTTGATTTGTGCTGCATATCTACAGCCATTTTATTCTGGGTCACATTAACTCAGATTATTTGGATTTCTGATTATCCAAGTGTTTTAGAGAGGTGTCCCCTCACCAACCATTCAAACCTGCATGAAGGGAGGAAAAATTGTAAGCAGGATTGCACAGCTTGAGTGTGGAGAACTGGGGCAAGACCTTTCTTTTAAAGTTTGAAACTGGTTGAAAAAGAGGTTTGGGGGTTTCAAAGGTGCTGCTGTAGCTTTGAGATCGGTACTGCAGTAAGACTTGCACTCCCTACTGAGTGTGTTTGCTTTGGGGTCCTGTAAGTAAAGGTCTGCCTTTACTTTTGCTTCCATTCCAGTTACAGCCTTTTGAGACATCAAACACTTCCTAGGGTTATGAAGTTTCAGCTATGAACAACCCAACCTTAAGGAACAGTTTCAAGCTACGGCAGAACAAGCAGAGACTAAAGTGGACCCTATTCCTGGGAAGAGCAAAAATTAGCCCCATCCCATCTGCTGAGAATAAATTAAGTGATGGTAGGAGCCCCGTGGCGCAGAGTGTTAAGCTGCAGTACTGCAGTCAAAAGCTCTGCTCACGACCTGAGTTCGATCCCGACGGAAGTCGGTTTCAGGTAGCCGGCTCAAGGTTGACTCAGCCTTCCATCCTTCTGAGGTTGGTCAAATGAGTACCCAGCTTGCTGGGGGTAAAGGGAAGATGACTGGGGAAGGCACTGGCAAACCACCCCGCAAACAAAGTCTGCCTAGAAAACGTCGGGATGTGACATCTCCCCATGGGTCAGGAATGACCCAGTGCTTGCACAGGGGACCTTTACCTTTACCTTTTAGCAAGAGCAAGGTTATGTGAGGTCAACTGACTAAAAATCACTGGCAATATCATACCACTATTCTGTGCTGGTTTCCTATGTGAACATATTTCATACTGTTTTCCATTATAGTAAACAAGCTCATTTATTTTAGTAACTAAAATAAATAAAATAAAATTTATTTAAGTAACTATAAAAATAAAATCTATTTATTTTAGATTTTAAGGGAATTTTATGACTGCTGACGTAACAGAGAATATTTGTATGCAGACGTAATAAGTGATTATCCCCGAACTTTCCACTTATGAACATTGCTTAGACCTCCAAGTTTCTGCCTTCAACTCATTCCTGTCCTTGACTTTTAACTGATTCTCACAACTTTCCTTAATTTCCCATTCCCAGGCCTGGTTCACTCCTTTAATTTGTTACCTTCATCCTCTCATAGCACTAAATGCCTCTTGAGAAAGAGGTGACTGATTTTTATTCTTTGTAAGCTCTTCTCCTTTTTGTCTGTCTTGTACCCTGGCTGAACAACTCTACTAAAGTTTCCTGATCTCTACCAACTCTTAATAATTTCAACCTATCTTCTCCACTTCTGATGCCCTCTGTACCACTACTTTCCCTGATTCACACTCCACTCAAGATTTCGTATGACAAAACTGAAAATATCTCATGTGAGCCATCTACCTAACTCCCATCAATTTTGTTTCCCAGCTCTTCTTAGAGTCATGCACCTCTGCCAAAACTTTTTTCTTCCATCTCAGTTGTTACCTTTGTTCAAAACCTCCACTTGACCCCTTGATGTTTTTTCCCTTCCCATTTCTGCCATCTCCACACACAATCAGCTCCCCCCCCCCCCCGCCACAATTATGTCCCTTCTGTTTTGGCTTCTTCTCTACTACATTCAAACAGCTCTGATACAACTGGATAAATAGGCATAATGTCTCATCTCTTGCTTCCCGTCTTCACCTTGGCATTGCCAGGTGCAGTTCTGTTTTCCCCATTCAGCCCAAATATGTTTACCATAGAAAACACACAAGCCAATGGATCCGCGAAAACAGGAAACTAATCCTTCTGGAGCTTTTTAATTGCTTGCTGTTGGTACAGAAGGCTGTGTCCATGACAAATGCTGAATAGTACAAATTGCAGATCTTTCTGTGAGCAATAGAGGCATATTATTAATAATAACAATATAGTAATAATAATAATAATATTTTCCCACTTATGCCTATTATGGTTTAGAAGAAAGGTCATGTGAACCTCTCTTGTGTTGCTGTAGGTGAAACTGAGCTCTGTACAGCAACACATACCCATCTCTGCTTCACTTTCTCTCTCTCTCGTGCTGTCCATCCACACCTCTGTCTCTCTTTATGTGGCTGCACCTTGGAAACTCTTGGTGAGGTCACAGGGTCAACCTGATAGACTTCTTCCATCCCACACACAATTATAGGAAAGTAACTCTGTGGGACTTTTGGCATCAAACTGACAGTTCACGAATAGGATTTAACAAGGGAGAAAAATGAACTGTCCAAATGACAAACTAATTATAACATTTTCATATTACTTTGAGCTAGTATAGAATACTTTTTCATTCCTAATATTGCAACAGCTACTCTTCCATCTGCTCTCACTTTTTCCTAAATTACCTATGGTCAAGAATGTTGTTTAGCAGCTATGGCTATATAATAGCATGATTCCCAGCTGTCTATCAGAAAATAATTATTGGCTACTAAATTCTTGATCTTTTTATCGTCAGGGAAATCCTCTCCACCATGTACTCTATGCTTGAGTGAGGTGAACACAGGAAAGGAAACACTTCTCTGCCACCGTCACAAGCAGTTTGGTCAAAAGGCAACAGTGAGAAGGTAGCAAATTGAAAATGACTCCACTGTGGCAGATTGGGAGTTCAAGATGAAAAAAGAAGGTCTAGATAGCTCAAAGATCACCATTCTGAAGCAAAAGTTTCAGTTGAGAGCCACACGAGTGACTTAATTTATGTTCCAGTTTGCACTGTTAAAATATAGCCACTGGTCCCTCTTATACTCTTTCCCCCCCCCTCATTTAAAAGAGGGATTTCAATTTGTAGAGAAACCAAAGCACTCTATGGTCACTTCAATCCCTGCAGTTGTTAATGTTACACACCACAGGGTGGCACTCTAGCAGGATGATAGGAAGGTTTGGGAAGTCATTGCCTGCTGCTTAACATCTAGAGTGAAATTCTGAAATTTTGAAGAACCGCCCTTCCTGCCCCTCCTCTTTTCAATTTTTTTCTTTCATCAAAATAAAACTGACTCGAAACTTCTTTAGTTCTGAAAAAGAGGGAAAGAAACCAATTGTTGGATTTCAGGGAGAAATTTGGTTAAAAGGAATTATAAGAATTTGTCTTAACAATACTAGTGTCAGTTGAACATCTTCCACAGTAAGGTTCAACGTGGAAGAGTCTCACATCAGGGGAAGGCTCCTTCTGCCACAGAAAAATGGCTCTGCTCACACAGCAGTTCTGTATACCTTAAAAGATGGTCTCCCAATGATTTTAATCAGATTAGGAGTTGTACAAATAAGATCGCTCTGTTCTTTCTAGTCGCTGTTATGTTTGTTTTGATGTGTAAACAGTTAACATATTACATTCGTTCTAAAATCAAAGTAATTTCCCCACTGTTTTCCAAAATAAGTCTCATAGTATTCAGTCTGCTTATTTCCTCGAACAGCCATATATCCCACACCTGGGCATTCTGCAATGCGGTTGTCATGGTTATACATTCGCTTTTTCTTTTACAGCCAAATCTAATAATCACTCGACATTTTCTTCACATTTTTATAATTCCTCTGTGGGCAGATCTAATACTTCACTGCTGATATCTTTCTACACATAGGCCATAATCCAAAATAGTCAGACATCCTTACGCTCATTAGAATTAATGTTTAACCATCATGCACAGTCCCTATGGTGGAAAAATTGTTAGCTGTAATAGAAAACGTCATTTTTTTCACCAGGTTAATTAACTAATTTTATTATTTTTTCAGGCTAAGATTTATTGTGCTCTAATTACAATATGTATAATAACTAAGATGCTGGAGTTTTCATGTTATGGTAACTGGCAAGTTGCCCCCCAGAAACCCCTTTTAAGCTATGAAGCCCCTGTGAGCTGGCTGTCAGAGGTGTGGATAAAATATTCTGCTTGATATCAAACCAGGGGTTCCTGGAAGTGGCAGAGATGTCCCAGGATGCTCCCAGCTAGGAGTAAGGCACTTGCCCGAATACTCAACAGAGCTATTAATCATGGAACTATTCAAATTCCAGAGCTGGTCCTTGACACTTTTAGATCATAATTAACTATACAGGGTGTGGAATGGTAACCAAGTCTCCCGATCTTCAGGGAGCTCCCCTCTTGTTTCATAACATAATTATACACTCTTCTGCATCATCTTACCCACTATACGTTTCTTCAGTAAATTTCACATTTTATTATCAAGGACACTCCCACCAACCATTATTTTAGAAATCCTTAGAAATCCTCAAATTTCATACCCTAGAGCAACCTTGCCCCAAGCACCAGCGCTCTTCCCAGCTAATACAATTAAAGAGGTATAAAATCCCCTTCCAGACCCCATGCATTTGTAGCCAGCCTTGGATCCACCCGCTTTCCCAAGTACATTCTGGACACTGTTGAAATCACTAAGCTTTCCATATTCTGGACCCTGGGACTTTGCTTCTCAACTTGGTTGTCAGCTGTTTTGGACCTGGTGTGTAACTTACTTGCTGAAGAGTGCTTCGTTGATTTGTTATAAACACACTTTCCTGAGGTATGAGTTGTGTAAAATGTAACATCCCATAACTTGTGTTTAAGTGTTGATGTCTACCTCAAGTTATATGGGTTTTTTTTTCTGAAATAAACTTTGTTCTTGTTGACTTTGAAAAGCAAACTATCTTGTGCCTATCAATTTTAGCATAGTTGCAATCCAAGCTAGATTGGGTTATACCTTTTTTTGTGTTACTTTTACTTTTATTGTTTTTACGGTCATTGGCCAGAAAAAGGGTTATAGCTAAGTCCAGATCCTATCCCCTTGAAACATTACTCTTTTTTAAGTGCTCACTGGGAATCCAGTGGGAAATTAGGAGAGACATTGCACTGTGACAGGTACAAAAAAATCTTGTGTTGAGTGGTAGTTAGCCCCCAGGAAATCCATCACACCACAAAATCAAAGTTCACAGCTTGATTCATGCTATCTTACAAGTGCTGTTGCAAATAATTTAAAAGGGAAGTACTCTGGCCTGGAACTGTGAACCAGCCCTGTTAAACTGCTTAATCTTCTGCAAGGTCAATTAAAAAGCCCTTTCTGGCTGACGGACTGATTCAGACTTCTTTTAGAAGAGGTCTGAACTGTCTCTCTCAAGTGTTTTCAGAGGGTAGCCATGTTGGTCTGCAGTAGAACAGCTAGATTTGAGACCAGTAGCACCTTAGAGTCCAACAAAGTTTTTGGGGGATAAGGTTTTGAAAGTCAAAGCACTTTTCACTAACTGATGAAGAGAGCTTTGACTCTTGAAATTTTATACCTCAAAAATCTTGTTGGTCTCTAAGGTGCTACTGACTCAAATCTAGCTCTCTCAAATTTGGACTAGTAAATATTCTTCAACCTCAAATTGACCTATGGGGAGTTTTTCCTCTATCAATGGTTGATTCACACTCCTTAAGATATTCTTGCCATATAATCTTGGTTTATTATTAGAAGAGACTTAACCCATCCACCCACCCTCTATAAGGAGCAATACTGAAAGCAAGTTGTTGCGGTTTTCAGTGCTTACTGCCTTGTTCCTCTCTGATTACAGTAGCAGCCACACTGTGCTAGATGGTAAATGAGTAGAAATTGTCATAAATAAGAGCTGGAGGCTTCTGATGACAGTCACAGGCAGCTGTTTGAGCCAGCCTTATGGGTCAAGGACTGAACTAGGTTTTGAAAGAAACCTTTTTCAAACTCTGCAATAGCGATTTTCCAAAGTAAAAAGAGACTTGGTCAAATCCTCAAATACTGTGAAGCCGTATTCCAGTATCATACTTCACCGACATAGAGAAAGGGCCTTATGAAACATTGCCCCCACACCAACCCCCACTATGAACCTGCTGCAGCTGCAATCAACTCCACTAGGCAAAGAGATAGCTGAGAGGCTCTCCATAAGAACATAAGGAAGGCCCTGCTGGATCAGACCAAGGCCCATCAAGTCCGCAGTCTGTTCACACAGTGGCCAACCAGGTGCCTCTAGGAAGCCACTAACAAGACGAGTGCAGCAGCACCATCTTCTCTCCAGCTCTCTCCCCTCTCCAGCTCTTTCAACTACACCAAGGCCATCCTGCTGGGACCCTCTGGATGATTTCCCAAGGAATGGGAAGAAAAGGGGTTGTGTCACCTGATTCCTTCTCTGTCCCAGAACAGCAGCACTTTTCAAGCCCCCAGCCATGCCCTTCCTTCCTCCTTGACCTCTTACAAGAGCCCTTTTAAAACAGTCTAGCCCCTCCTTCAGCTCTGCCCACAATCCCCACCTCCCCAGCCACACCTGGCCTTTTCCTAGGGCATAGTAATTGCTCTCCCACCTTCCTCTCTGCAAGGCTGCCAGCCTCCTCACTTCCTCCTCCAGCCACCCTCCCATTGGCTGTGCCCTGGGGCTTTCTGGGATAGGCCATAGGCCCCCTGGGTGCACCCCCTCCTCAGGCCTTAGTGCCTGGGCTGCTGATGGCTCAGCTGGGCTTGGGTGTTTCTTCCCAGCCCCAGCTTCCTCCCTGGCTGCTAGTGCCAGTGCTTCATTGGGGCTGCCCTAAGGTTGGGCCACAGTCTGCACTGGCTGTGAAGGCAGTCTTGCCAGTAGGGGCCACTAGGAGTCCAATGCTATCTCTTGACAAAACATCCTGCTTTCCACAGATTAAGCATGAAGTGGTGGGTCACAGTTCTGAGGTAAATTTGCACATGTAATAAATTTGCATATGCAGAATGAGTAGCTGTACCGTTAGATAGTTATTCTAACAGTCATAAGCAGTGCTGGTAATGTTTCAGAGATTACTAGTTCATCCAAAATTTTCATTTAAATACAATATTCATATAAAACTTTTACTTTGCTTATATTTATGATTTTTTTCTTGCTTCCCCCAATATCCCTTCTTTAATTTTTGTATCCTACATTTTAAAAATCAATGAAAAATTATTAAAAAATATTCATATAAAACTTTCATGAAACTACCATAACAATCTACAACAGAAAAACCTGGAGATCATATACAATTATATGTTAATCCTGAACTACTGAAGTCAGTAAGACTTGCTACACAAAAATTAGTAAAATAAACCAAATACATAATATTTACAAAACAAAAGCAAACTGTAAGGTTTAGGGATAGTTTTTTTTGGTAGTCCATCAAAATATTCCAGCTTTCACAGTTCACCAAAAACCATAAACCATTTAAACTCAAATTAGCTTTCAGTGATATTAAAATGTATCTGTACTAAAAATTTGGCCAGAGTTATCCATATTCGGATCACATTCAGACTGGACTACTGCAATGTATTTTATGTGGGGCTTTCTTTGAAGACAGTTCTTGAACAAAAATTGGCTCACACTGCAGTAGCAAGGTTGTTGACTATTATGAACATATCTCATCAGTTTTGGAAGAACTCCACAGACTTATAACTCAGTTTCATCAATTCAAATGCTGGTTCTTTAAAGCTCTAAACATCCTGGGATCAGAAGTACCACCTGTTGAACATGCCTAGTGGCTAAGAGCTCTGATACAGGCTCAGTTCTTTGTGCCCGTACCTTCTGAGCTAAGGTGGGTTACTACCAGACAGGCCTTTTCTGAGTGCCCTATTTATGGGATTTGCAGATATCTGTTTGCCTGGTACCTACTTTATCAGCATTAGGAACTAGGAGAAGACAATTCTGTTTTGCTGGGCCTTTAGCAAGATTCAAGGGGGAGGGTTGGCTCTCTTTACTCTTAAGCTATTATTTTGTTTTAATAATAATTACTATTATGTATATTTTGATATGTGGTTGATTTTAGTGACTGTTTTAATTGTAATGAACAGTGTAAAATTGTTTTTGATGCATACTGCCTAAGGAACTTCAGTTAAAATGTAAAAGAATTTTACTGGATCCATTAAAGATAGTGAAACTGACAAGCGATTTCACACTTTGCTTTGATACTAGTCATTTTCAGCTCCTATGTGACAGCCATTTCACATCATACACACCACACAGCATCAGTATTGGTTTCTCATACCATCAACAGGCACCTGCAACACCCAGCTCTCTGATATGCACCCACATATGCATTTGTCACATTCAGCCTTTATATTTTTAATAGCATATGTTTAGATCTTAGATGCAACTACTGTCCTGATATCCCTTCAAATCACAATGGCATCTTTAGCTGGGAAAAAAACCTATAGTTTTAAGATAATATATTGCACCTAGACTGCAATGTACCTCCAAAAAGAAGTACTTTCTTGAGAGTAGTTCCTTGCTACTTTCTCTTTGGCATTGCCAGCTGGAAGAACACAGGAAGTAATAATCTAATATTCCACTTTTCATATCTGTATCTACATACTGGAAAAACTCTTTGCATTTCAGTTTTGACAAATACAATTCAGTTTCTATGAAGGTAATGCATACCTGATATATCTTGTAATATCTATGAAAACCAAGTATGGGAAGATAGACACTATCTGATTTTCATTTTTAAAAGTCTTTAAAAGGATCTAGTGTGCAATAAATATACTGAAGAAACAGAAAACAAAAGTATAACACAGCTCCCTTTCTTACTGAAAAATGTAACTATTACTAAATTTGATAAAAGAGAATCCATATGCTCCATACTGATTTCTGATAATGACCTATACCCACATATAACATATGAAGCACATTCATGTCTAACAAAGACCAATACATTGCTATATAATTCTTTTGCAAGCCTGGTCTGAAGTTGGTTCTTAAATGGCAGTTTAAATGGTGACATCAATTGATGAAACACACACACACTCCCCTGCTGATGTACATAACTAAAGGATTACATCTCTGTTCCAATGTTGTATATAAATGCCTCTCGAGAGAATATGCACCATGCACATTGTGGAAATTATATCATAAAAATGTACAAAATACCCATGATCAAAATATACATTTCTGGGCTTCACAAGTGAGCACAATGCTATTATTAAGCACATAAGATATGGCTAACAAACTAAATAGAACACACCTTAATTTTAAAAACATGGAAAACCTCCAATTTCAGCTCTGCACAATATCATGAAATTATCAAACCATATATATGATCAGAGACTTCAACAATATGGCAAACTAAACGGTCACATTGAAGGTTACTATTTTTTGCTAATGAGAATGCATTGTAAGTCACTCCTCTACTCAAAGTAGTAACATCAGCCGGCCTTATCCTTTGTTAAAAAAAATAGAGCCATTTTGGATGCCACAAGGAACAGCAAAGGAGTAACGTACAACTTTGGCTTCCTCTTTCAACCTTTCAAGTCTTGCTGAAAGTGTCCACTTACCCTTACTGGGAGGTATGCATTTCCCTAATTTAGGGACAAGATGCCTACCTCTCCATGAAGCATGGGCACATTTTCCCACCAGTAATGATATCCAAAGTGTGGGAGGAACATGCAAAAATCATTCATGCTTCCTCTAGAGCCGTGGTTCCCAACCTTTTTTTGACCAGGGACCACTAGGACTTTTTTGTTTGGTGCAGGGACCCCAAGGTTCAAAATAAAAATTTTGAGAATTTGAAAATAAACTTTAATCATAACTGTTAGTTAAACATTAAACTTAGAATAATATTTGAATATATATTTTTATAATAGAGAACTTTTAATTGAAAATATTAATTTATTATGGATTTATAACTTTGTTTCGCGGACCTTAATTTAGTTCTCGCAGACCCCTGGGGGTCCACAGACCCCTGGTTGGGAACCAGTGCTCTAGAGTGTCCAAAGTGGTCCCCACAGGCCTGTAACAGACTATCAAGTGGACATATGACTGTGAGTCCTTTTAATGTAACTGTTTATCACAGGAGTGACCCACAATCTCCTGTGAGCAAAATGTATATTCTGAATCAACTGTGATAGTAGACTGAAGACTTTCAGAGAAACTTGGAAGTCTGCTAATAGTTTCCCTACATTAAGCTACATGATAATGATATTTTTTTTAGAATTACACAAAGCATAATGACTGCTTTGACCACATTAGAAGCAGTAATATTGATCTTCAAAGCGCTTGGCTGTAAATTGATAAGATTGCTAGGAACTGGCTTAGTGTACGCATAAGCACAAGTTCAAACATGGAAAGGGCAAATTCTCTTCTCATGACCATACAAAGAAAATGTGTATATCCTAACACACAGCAAACATTTTCGCATAAAGGTCAGTCTAGTAAGAGGCAGCCTTCATCAGCGTGTAGTATCCCCAAACTGTTTTGGTTTCATAGTATAGTGTGGGAGAACTACCTCAACACAGTCTACTCGTGCTGATGCTCCTGATGCTGCCATTTCAGGTGCCCGAAAAGGTGCCTTCACATCCTCTGCTGTTGGTGCCATTGTACTCTCCCAGGCGATGGGGCAAGGGGCACACTCTGGATCTTCAAATGCTAAGATGAGAAAAATCAATTTCAATGCCCAAAAGATGGAACTGCTGGTGCAGAAGAGGTGACTAAAACTACCAAATGGTTCATGGCACTCAGAGCTAATTTATAACATTAGGAAATAATTTGATAATGTTCAGCTTTTCTAAATCATCAAACATAAATTTGGAGGGTGAAGAGAGATTTGGGTATTTCCCGTGATTTTGGTCTGAACATTCACAGAGATCCAAAGCCAAGGAGAGAGAGAGAGAGAGAAAGAGTTCTTTGGGAAATGTTACAAGAAAACCTTTATTTTATAAAAATATTCATCCATATGGTGATTTAAAATCATTTGATCATTGGGGGAAAATAACCTAAGGAACTAAACTAAGTTTTAATCCAAAACCCTAAACCCAATTTTTCATGCTTAATTTCTAATCGGGTAAAGTCAACCCAAAATGAATATTTCTGGATTATGCACTGAACCTTTCTTCTGAATTAACATTTACATGATTAATTCAGTTAGGGAAACCCACTGAATGCTAAGATTCCCCCCCCCCAATGCACTAAATACTAGATTTTAACCAGAAATAGCCAGAATACAGAGGTTATAAAAGCTTGATGTCTCAGAATTTTAGACATCTTTCCGTCCGCATTTCCCAGCACCAATAATTAATAAAATTCTACCAACTCAAATGAATTGTACAGTTCATTTGAGACTCATGTCTATTTAACCTACATGTGTATAATGTCAGCTAACATTAAAAATCTATTCTAAATGGGTTCTAAAAACTTGCCTGCATTTTCAATATAATAATAGTTAATTTCTCCTTTAAGAGTCCAGCTTTCTCCTTCTTTTCTGAAGGCAAGTAGCATATTAATGAAAATGTTTAATTTCAAATGAA
Source organism: Euleptes europaea (assembly GCF_029931775.1). Lineage (NCBI taxonomy): Eukaryota > Metazoa > Chordata > Lepidosauria > Squamata > Sphaerodactylidae > Euleptes > Euleptes europaea. Next base: position 61,680,015 of record NC_079313.1, read on the forward strand.
ACCCCCCCATAAACAAAAATCTCTTGTATCTCAGTAGTTCTAAAATTGTGGGTTGGGACCCAAAAGTGGGCCATAACTCTCTTGCAGGCAGGTTGTGAGGCCAGGACAGAAGAAGAAGAGTGTGAACTGGGAGAAGGATTTAGGAAGGCTGTAAGGTCAAATTGGGTTTGCTTCTCTATAATGTGTGAAATGGCCATGAATACAGTATGTTGCTCAGTAGCTACATATTCATACATTCTAAGCATGGAGAGCCAGTGTGGTATAGTGGTTAAGAGTGTCGGACTAGTGTCTGGGGGATCCAAGTTCGAATCCTCACTCATGCCATGGAAGCTCACTGGGTGACCTTGGGCCAGTCACACTCTCACAGCCTAACCTACCTTGTGACGATAAAACAGAGAGGAGAACCATGTAAGCTGCTTTGGGTCCCGTTGGCGAGAAAGGCAGGGTACAAAGGATTGAATAAATAAATAAACAATAAAATATAAATTTGTTTAGTGTTGTCCAATGTATGATTCCTGAACTTTATGCTTGGGAGGGGGAAAGTAGCATGAAGTTACTTAGCAAGAGGTTCCTGAAAAGTGATGTTTTGAAGTGGCTTCCACTTCAAATTGTTTGAGAGCTGGTGATATATATAATTTCTAAGTATGGCTCCATCCTGTGTATCAAAAAGCCTCCAGAGGGGGCTACCCATGACTAGGGTAGGCATTTCTGCAATTAAAGGGAAATTTCCAGGTTTGCAGAAAAATATGAAAGCTTAAAAAAATAAAGTAAGGTTTTAAAAACTCCATGGTTATTTTTTTTTTAATGTTTCCATGTACAGAAACTGCAAAAAGAAATAAAGAACGCTCAGGGGACATTTTGAAATATGTGAAATAAATTCTTGCCTTTGACATGTCTTCTTGGCTGGGCAAACCTACCCTTCATATGCCTTTTCTGCTGTAACAAACTAATTGAAATTAAGCGAAATGGTTTTCATATATTTACCAGATTCATCAACATTCAGATCTCTTCATTCTGTTCTCTTGAATAAACTTTGGTTCCATTGTATTTTTAAATAAAATGGCAAGACTGTACAGTATTAAAGGGAGACCATAAAGAGCATGCAGGATTCTATTTTGACAGTTGTCAAGAAAGATATAAGCCCTGACTTTCAATGCTTACAATCTTCCAGAAGCAGTGCTAACTGCTCAAAAGGACATTTGCAAGCATGTTGTTCATTCAGTGGGAGTTATCAGCCCTAGGGGTTGAATGGTTTTGATCTTTTAGTTTGTTGCCTTGGGTCCCATTGGGAGAAAAGCGAGTCAGAATTTTTAATATCAGTACAAAGCAAACCAGTGTAAGAGTTTGTATGACCTATACTGCATTGATAATGCATAATGTAGCAAGAGGTCTCAACCAGTAACTATTCTTTGAAGGCCATGAACTGCAATGGAAAAATGGATTGCATCAACCAAGAAATGTAGTGAGGAAGTAGCTCCTTTTGTGTAGTAGTTATATTGGAAAAGTATGCAGATTATATGGAAGATCCATCAAGATTATAAACCATATCTTCATATGTACATTTCATGGTATATTCTGCATACCATACTCTCAGATTAAACACAAGGAAAGTTTTGAATCTCCATCCTGTCACAGCTGAATTAATTATACTTAGAACAGAAATCTTCCTACCTTCAAATTATCTCCCATTAAGTTTAATGGCATTAAATTAGTTTCATGCAGGACTGCAGTTTAAAACCTTCTCCTCCCAAATACCATTCCACTAGTTCCATCAGTTTAAAATTATAACTGTGTTTCACAACCATGTTAAATATTTCAGTAATGGCAGTGTCAGAAAAAAGCTCCGAGAGTTTTGGGTTAATTACAACTCCACATGATTCCTAGGCCCTGAATCGTGTTTCATTTTTTAAAAAAACTTAGCTTTAGATTGTTTTTAAAACATTACTGTAAGAAGGGAAGGGGTTGCTGCTACCTGATATAATTATTTTCTCTAGCACTTGTAACTCTGAATACAGTTGCCAAATATAGTGAACACCAAAATTCTGATCCACTTAATCGCATTGGAGTTGCAGAACATTTACATACGGGGTGATAGCAACAGTTCTCAAAGTATCACCCTTTAAATTAAAAACATTCAAGGTTCCATAAGCGTAAACTAAGGTAAACAAAAGACTAACATTTTGTTGAACAATTATCATTCTTGTCTCAGTCAAACCAGTACACAAGAAAATGGAGGAAAGGATGCATTAATGGTCGTACATTCTCATACTAGGAAAACAAAGTATGCCAAAAATAGGCATGTGGGTATGTATAGTGGCATGTAGTTCAAAAATTTTATTGCTTTCACAAATTTTTGGGAGTGTGGATATCATTTTGGGAATATTGTTTCCATTTCAGGAATAGTGAATATCAATAAGGGTATACCTAGCCTCTGCCTCTCTACCTCTACCTCTCATTGAAATCAAAGGGGGCAGACCTGGTTCCTGGACACCAGGTCTTTCTTTAAAACAGTGAAAGCCAAATCCATCCCAATATCCCCAGTTTTCAAAGGAGCTGAATTTTGGAAATACTGGGAATGCCTTGTTATGGGTATTTCTGATCTGAAACGAAAAAGGCACTGTTTCTGATCAGAAATACCCAAGGTGTCTGTGCTTAGTCCTGCTTGTACATAAACCCATGCAAGGTTAATCAAGTGTTATCCCACTTTACCCTGACAAGGAGGGGTGAACTGCCACTCTTTGCTAACCAGATATACACTTGGAAGGATAAAAGGAGTTTCCTGCTGCTTAGACCCACAGCAATTAACTAGATCTCCTTAGTAAAACCCACTACAGATTCTGTGGAACGATATCGCTTAGTTTTTAAAGAGAACTGTTATTCAAGAGACCTGTGCTTGCTGCCCCATCTGAACTTATCACGGGAGCTTATTGTAACTCAGGTTGCCAATCTCCAGGCGGGGTCTGGATATCTCCAGGAATTACAACTGATACTCTACAAATAGAGTATGTGTATGTTGAATATTGTGGATGCTTATTGTTGGATGTGAGCAGCCCTGAGCCTACCCTGGTAAAGAAAGGGCAGGATAAAATTCTAATGAAATAAATTAAAAAAATTAAAATCTTCAAACTGCAGAGATCAGTTTCCCTGGAGAAAGTGACTGTTTGGGAGGGTTGGCTCTATGACATTATACCCTGCTGGGGTCCCTCTCCTCCCCTAAACCCCACTCCCAAGGTTTGGTGTTGGCAACCCTATTTGTAACACTTCTTTTTCTTTTCTGGCATCATGGAAAGGAAACATGGGTGGATGAAGGTGCTTAGAATGATGTAAGGGAAGGGAGGGAAATTGGTGGGTAGGTTTTGGTATAAATTGGTGGGTACGTTTTGGTATAAACAGTGACAAAGAGACAAGAGATCTTCTCTACAGGCACTCTCAAGAGCCATCAACTCTCAGGAGGATCCAAGGGAGGGATCCCCAATCTTTCTGAGTATGTGGGCACATTTGGAATTCTGACACAGCATGGTGAATGCAGCCACAAAATGGCTGCCACAAATCTGCTGCCACAGGAGGCAGAGCCAGCCATAAAATGGTTGCCACAACTTACCTTCAATCACACAGTGAAGGTCCTTGTGCTATGGGGACAGCTGCTGCCAAAACAATGTTTTTTAAAAAAAATCTGTGCAGCCAATCAAATTTCTGATGGCCAATCAGAAACCTTCCTGGACAAAAGCTCCACATCACCCTGCCTATTTTCTAAAAATACTCGGAGGGCACCAGGAAAGTTATTGATGGGTGCCAGGGATAGGACTCAAAAGCACTATAAACTGGGTATCTGAAGAAGTGAGCTGTGGCTCACGAAAGCTCATACCCTGCAAGAATTTTTTTAGTCTTTAAGATGCTACTGGACTCTTGCTCTTTTGTACTGCTATTGATGAACATGGCTACCCAGTGTGAACTATAAGCTCTCTACGATGAGCCACTTCCTTTAGAGCAATGGCAAAAAGCCAAGAGAAGCAAAGGCAAGAACAACCACTGAGCTTTACCAGATGAAGGTAATGATCAGCAATACAACTAGTTAACTGCCCCGGCGGGCATTCCAGCGCCGGGTACCTACAACACCATTTGAAAATGAAATCCCCTTCTTTACAGCAATAGTAGCAAAAGCTGAACGAGATAGATACATAAAAGCAGGGAAGGGCTCTCCATGATCCATTAGGGCACAGGAGAGCAACTGGGAACCTAATACTGAAGACAGAGAGTCCCCTTCCCACCCTCTCTCTCACCTTACCCCAGAAATACTTGCCAGGTTCTTGTTCACACAACAGCCCTTCTTCTTCCCACTCGCTGAGTCCCTGGCTAGGTTCCAGAAAAAGGCAACTGCACCCAGTGAAACAAGGCTTCCTGCTCTTGAAACATCATGCCTGCTTCCATGTTCTCTGAGGCTGCTAGAGTTCACACTTCACTGGTATTCCAGGCTGAGATGAGATCCAGTCACCTATGTATGTCAGCATTGTTTGCCAGAGTGCTTCTAGATGACAAAGTACATTTTTTGTTAATGTGTGGGGACTAGAGATCACATTACTGCTGTAGAAAAGGGCTGGTGCTATCCAAAAATTGCCTTTTAAAACTGTCCCAGAATGGTTTTGAAATGAAGCTAATAGACCACTTGAAATGGAAGTAATATGTTAAATTATCAGTTGTTTATGCAAACTCTTTTCTGTCTCTTACAACGAACTGAGTAGTATGCATAGCCTAATTTTATAATGAAATCAGAGTAACAGTTATGAGTTCCCTCACCAAAATAGTTATACAGGACAGTATACTTTGCAGTAGCCAACTCATACAATTTGTCTTCCTCAACTGCATAGTGAAGAACAGTAAATAGCAACAAATTGTATTACTAGAACTTTATTAACAGTGATTCTTTAGCAGCAAACATCCTGCATCTATATACCACATTAGAATCCTTTTTAATCATATAATGCTTTAGTACATTTTAAAGAGTCTTAATGTTTATATATTACTTTTTCACTGACAATTATTGAACTGCTTGTGGTTCAACTTAAATTACGTTTCTGACAATATAAAATTAAATAAATCTACTAATAAATTAATCACTCGAAAGCTACCATATAGAACAAACCAACATAGTGATTTTTATTAAATGTGAATGTGGTCCAGAGACAGAACTTTGTCTTTATTTGTAATGCAAGGCATGATTTCATTAGGTGCAGGAAACTACCACTTATTGGATAACCAAGAAACATACTTTGGCATTATCAAAATCATTTTTTTGTGTGTGTGAATGCTGTCAAACTGCTATTGCCCCCAGCACATATCATGGACACCCTACTTCACTTCTGTAATTTAACCTGATTTTAGAACCTCTGCTGAATAGTCTCATAGATTCATAGAGTTGGAAGGGGCCATATAAGCCATCTAGTCCAACTTCCTGCTCAATGCAGGATCAGCCTAGAACATCTTTGGTCATTTATGCATGGTTGCTTTAACCTCCTTTATTCCCTGTTTCAGCCAGGATCAAAGTAACCCAGGTTGGGGAAAACTGTATGCATTGACTGGAATGATCAGGGACGAAACTGTGTGCTAATGGAGGCTGAATACAGAAAAGCAGTCTCCCAAGTTCAAATCAAGTCCCACCCCTTTAAATGCTGCTCTGTAATTGGCTGACTTCGCAGTACTCACCCTGAGAGAAGATCTTCTTCCCCCCCCAGACCCAACTGACGCATAAAAAAAGCTTTTTAAGAACAACAACAACAACAAAAAACATGGTCAATCTGAAAGGGGGGGGAAATCCAAGCCTCGTGTTAAAAAAGCCTTTCTTTTGCTCAGAAAGAGCTCAGAGGAAGCAGGAAGCACTTGAATCCCTGCCTCTTTACACACTGCTTCGTGATTGGCTGTGGGAGAATCTTCTGTGCTTCCCCTGTTTGGCTATCTGCATGCTGCCTTGAAGAGGGGTTTGGAAAAGGGTGGGGCGAAGCGCAACCTGAGAACAGAGCATGCATGCTCTGTGACTCCGGAATGAGCCAAGATGAACGGTTTAATTTGGGCCAGAAAAGGATTGGGAAAAGTCGGGTTCATTTTGCGTTGGTATAGGGTTGAGCTTCCAAGGAATGAGGTAATGTGCATACTGAAAATTTTGATCCTGGCTGAAACAGGGAATAAAGGAGGGTAAAGCGACCATGCATAAATGACCTTTGACAAGTGTTTGCCTGGCCGCTGCTTGAAAACTGCTAGAGAAGACTATCAGGCAAGCTAGAGATATTCTAGAGATATTCAGGTTACATTATGTAGTTGTATATATAAATCATGAGATTTTTTATAACAAAATTTTTAATTTGACCAATGTATTCAGTTTGGCTAGTTCAAATTCCCTTGTAGTAAGTCAGTCAGATGACAAACATTTTCATCTGAGTGAAAATGACCACTAACTGTGCTCATTAAATAGACTTCTTCCCAAAATAATCCCTCCAAGAAATCAGAATGGCAGGAGAGCATATTTTTAAAATAGTTTATTCAGTCTTCTACCATTATAGAGCCTGAAAACCCATTGTGAAATTGATTGTTCTAAGAATATGACATGAAAAATCTACTTGGTACATTATAGAATTTGGTCAAATTTCAGGAATAGAAGATAAAGTTTAGCCAAATTGTAGCAGTGTAAAATAATTGCTTTGAAGCTCAATACCCATCAATCAAATCTAAATCAGCAAAAGAAATTATACTTTGGGTGGGAAAAATAATATTACACACCTTTCCCTGGAGAAACTGTACTTTCTGGCATTCCTTTACAATAATTCTCCACTCTGCAGCTGATAGGTATGAAGTATTTAGATATACATCTATTTTCTAACAAATAAGAACATTTCAGACACCTGATGAAGTGGGCTTTGGCTCGTGAAAGCTTATGTCACAATACCATCTTTAGTCTTCAAGGTATTACATGTCTCTCTTATATTGGATGCAGCTATCCCCACAACTATAGTATTTTCATAGTAGCAACTGATTTTTTCTTTGCAAGTTTAAAGCATAATTTCTTTTTGCCTGTATAGATTCAAACAATATTGTTTTGAGGTCGCTTGATTATTCTTAAAATTATGAAGCTTCATACTGGCAATTTTAAGCAATGAGAACTAATGTAATGTCAAATTACTCAGCACAATTTGGCTACATATTTTGAAGACAGAATGGAATGCAAGGGGGAAGAGCTGGCAACTGCATGAGCAGTCCAGAGTCAGAAATTCACTTTTTGTCTGCTGGAAAGTATAATGTATGACATATCCAATGTTCTTCCAGTCATTTCCTATATGATGCTTCTGCATCTGCTCTCCATCAATCAATTCCTGTCTTAAAAAAAATTAAACCCAAAGTAGAATAACGAACAACATTTGTGATTAAGAGACATTTCCTTCCACTTAAAAACAATCATGTCTATCTAATACCATGTTTCATTCCAATTTAACTAAAATGACATGTGAAGTAATCTATCATAACCCAGCAGAAAATTGGCTGGAAAAGCACATTATTATTTTACTTGACAAAGCTGACATATTTCTGAATAGTTCATCCAACATCATGGTGGACAAAAAGCATTCTGCACATCTATAAAAGAAATGAAAATTAGTATGCTGCTCAGTTCCCTCACCTGAAAAGGGTAAGGGGGCAAGATTTGCTGGCAGCCCATGGAAGGAAGCCAATGGGCACTGGCATGTCCAGGTGGGCACATGCATAGCATGGAAGCAGCAGCAGCACTGGAAGAAGTAGGAACACACTATGCTTTTCTGTTAGGAAAACTTCTCCTTGACATGAGTTGATCCTATTTGACGGCAAGTTGTTTGAAATAATTCTAGTCTAGAACAGTTATTGTTTTCAGATCACAATCTGTTTTTCTATACAGGAACTTAGTTATGTTCTACTTGAAAACAATTTTGTACAGTGTCATGCAGAAAATTATTACATAGGTTGGAAAATATTAACAACATAAATTGGCATGTAGGTGATCAGATTACCTATTCCATACATCCAAAAATGACACTGTGCAGGTGGAAGCTTGAACACATGAAGCTGCCTTATACTGAATCAGACCCTTGGTCCATCAAAGTCAGAAATGTCTACTCAGACCAGCAGCGGCTCTCCAGGGTCTCAAGCAGGGGTCTTACACATCACCTACTTGCCTAGTCCCTTTAACTGGAGATGCTGGGACCCTCTGCATGCCAAGCAAATGCTCTGCCACTGAGCCACAGCCCCTTCCCCTTAACTACGTTGGTGTTGACTATGTTATTCAATATCTATGTAAGACCAATAATGTGATGACTTGAAATGTGCAGTTTGAAGCTATGCATCACGTTAAAAATAATAATAATAATAATAATAATAATAATGGTTTTCATATGCCGACTTTCTCTACCACTTCAGGGAGACTCAAACCGGCTTACAATCACCTTCCCTTCCCCTCTCCACCACAGACACCCTGTGAGGTAGGTGGAGCTGAGAAAGCTCTAATAGAGCTGTGACTTGGCCAAGGTTACCCAGCTGGCTTCATGTGGAGGAGTGAAGAAACAAATCCAGTTCACCAGATTAGCCTCCACTGCTCATGTGGAGGAGTGGGGAATCAAACACAGTTCTCCAGATCAAAGTCCACTGCTCCAAACCACCACTCTTAACCACTCTGTGTTAGGGCAGAGACTGGATACTGTGGTCATGTGGCTGAGGGAAGACTGAGGTATGCTTAACCTCAGGAGAGTATAATACTGCATAATACTGCTCTGTTACTGAAATTTTGAAGCCTTGTGGGGGGTTGGATATTTCCTGGGTGGGGGGAGAATTTTGGGGGGAAATTTAAACATATGCAAAACTTACTTTCCTATCAAAGCTGGGTTTGTTTATTTGCTTGCTTCTTTAATAATGCAAAATGTATCACTTATAACAGTGATATTCACTCAGTGGTTTGGGCCATGACATCTGTGGCTCTTCTGAGCACCATTCCTCAACGTGGCACCCACCTCACTTTTTAGGAGAAGTGGCTGAGTGTGATGTGTGATTAGCTGATGGTTCCCAGTTAGCAAAAAGACAAGTTCTAACTAGAGATGGGAAGGCCTGGAAAAAAACGAGAAAATTGGGGTGGGGGGGAACAGGGTTTTGTCCGTTTTTTTCCAAAGGTGGTTTTTTTCGGGGGGGAATGGCTTTGGGGGAAAATGGAAAAAACCCTATTTCCCCCCCAATTTTTCCCTTTTTTTTCCAGGCCTTCCCATCTCTAATTCTAACCACCCTGTTTCTTGCAGCACTACAACTTGAAAGGTATTTTTAACATAAGGAAACATTTATCTTTGAAATCCCAGACTAATAAAGATTCTTGAAAGCTTGTGCACTGCTTTGTGTCATACGTTGGACTTGCAAGCCCTTCCCCTCACTCCATATACCCAAGGGCTGGCTAAGGTTCAACAAGTGTAGGAAGACACAAGCCTACATGCTCAGAGGTACTCTGGCAATTAAACATGTTACAGTTTACATTTAATATAAATAGTATTATTTTATTCTATGTGTGTTTGGTGGGGTGGCACAGGGTAGTTATGTGGCTTTTTTGGTGGATGGCAACTGTGAAAGTGGCTCTTCACATGTCATGGGGTGAGTACCACTGACTTACAACATTGTTCGCATATAAAATTATGCTACCTGCCATATATATGGACATTAAATGTATAAATGCCTTAGCCTCTACAAGTAAAATCATGAGAGAGAGAGAGAGAGAGAGAGAGAGAGAGAGAGAGAGAGAGAGAGAGAGAGAGAGAGAGAGAGAGAGAGAGAGAGAGAGAGAGAGAGAGAGAGAGAGAGAACTGTAAACTGCTGCACCTATGCCACCTTAGCACATGTCTCTTAATTCTAGCAATAAGAGGTGGGAAAAACTAAACGTTGAAAACAAAAAATAATTTTTGTAGTAAACAAAAGGAAATGTTCTATTTGTATAAAAAGAGTCTCATACAATAACAACAGAGATATCAGCATATTTGGATTTCCGTTAGAGGCCCCTTTCAAACAGCAGTTATAGTCCTTTTTAGCAGCCAGTTGCTAATGGATTTCTTGTGTTATTGCAGACACAACCATTTTGGCTTCCAGCTGCCAACGGGTTGTTTTTTAAAAAACCTTTTCAAACAAAGCCGCTTGTGTCCCATTTGCAAAGTGGGGCTAAGCCTTTAAAAAAAAACAACCCAAAACCCTCCTTTCTACACCCTTGACACTGAGAGACACTGTCCTTCAGTGTTACTACTCTGAAGATGCCTGCCACAGTTGCTGGCGAAACGTCAGGAAAGAAAATTCCAAGACCACGGTTACACAGCCCGGATAACCTACAAGAACCTCCTTTCTTTTGTTTTCAGGTCTTTTTTGCGCTTCTGAATTGCTGTAGTGTGGTGTTTGAAATCTCTGAGATGCTTCTGAAAGTGCCGCTTTTTTCTTCTGCCCTATTACGTGCTGCAAAAAAGTGACATGGTTTGAAATGGGCAGAGTGCTTCAGACATGGCTCATAAATGGATTTTAAAATGTTATATGAAATCCCCCCATACCAATTTACTTGGAATTGGGCCAACCATGGATAACAACTATTTTAGAATGGCAATGTGAAAGGGGCCTAAAACATATCACATGAAAACACTGAACTCTTTAACAATATATTTTCTGACTCATTACAATACTTTTGATTTTGTTGTGGTGTGGTGTGCTTCAGGTTTTTTGTAGAGTCTTGGGTCCGTTAGACTTCTGTACATGGTTTGTTGTGCTGCTGGATTAGGTTGGTATCTGGTTGTGTAGGGCTTGTGTGAGTTCTTGAGGAGGGTGGCATTGGACTGCTTACTCACATATGTCTCCACTTTTCCACTGGAACTTAGACCTGTCCCCCCATTGCTTTGCATGGGCCTATTGAAACCAATGATGAGAAAGTTGACTTGGCAATTCCCAGCACGTGTGAAATAGGGCTACTGTAGTCTATGGAAAATTCTTTTTGAAGCTCCTGTGGGGGTGTTTTTGGAGGCAGAGTCCCCAAATTTTCAGGGTAGCTTGAAGGGACTCTCCTTGCATGAACCCCGAAATTTGGTGAAGATTGGGTCAGGGGTCCAATTTTATGGGGTTCCAAAGGGGAATGGGGGCCACCCCTTTGGGACCCCATAAAATTGGACCCCTGACCCAATCTTCACCAAACTTTGGGGTTCATGCAAGGAGGGTCCCTTCAAGCTACCCTGAAAATTTGGGGACTCTACCTCCAAAAACACCCCCACAGAAGCTTCAAAAAGAATTTTCCATAGACTATAATGGGCCTGAATTTTTCGGTAAACCGGGAAATAAGCCGAATACCCATATTTACTGAATACCGATATCAGTATTCGGCTTATTTCGTGTTTACCGAAAAAAATCAGGCCCAATAAACCCGAACCTGAAATTTTTTTTGTTGCACGACCCTAATTCTAATACAGTATAGTATTCTAGTAATCATGGAATTAAAGATGTCTAGTAAAGCAAGCTTTTAAGGAGAAAACTTATATCTGAGACATCGTGCAAAAAAGAGTGTATTCTTTCCATTATTTTCATATTTTATTATTCCTTTAAAAATAGTCAAACAGGACTATGTGTCACAGGAAGCTAGAGACTAGATTTTTTTTTAAAAAAAGAATGCTTACCAAGATATTTTCAGCAATCACTCTCATTAATACAAGTAACTTCTTGGCTATACATGACATTATTATAACATTTATGAATATATATTCAGCCTTCAGTAAAAACAATGGAAAATTAACCACCCACAATTTTGTCACTTTAATAAACAAGATAATTGTTGGTGATTAAGGCAGAGTCAGTATATTCACACAACTCATTTTAAATTCTACTTGGACTGGTTTGATTTCTTCAATGCTTCAGGAAGAGGTTCTTTCCCAGTCCTAAAACCCAAAACCCTGCCAGAGATTGAGGCTGGGACCTTCACTGTGTGCAAACCCTGTCTTGAGCTGTAGTATTACACACTACTACCTTTTGTGTACATTAATAAATGTACACAAAAGGTAGTAGTGTATAATAATATTTTATGCACTATAGTAACATGCTAATATTTTCTGGCTTATAAACAGTTACATGCAGAAAACAGAAGGCACAGCTGCTACTATTTTCACTCAGTAAAGCTAGGCACTGAAATAAATACATTTAAATAAATGAAGGAATGAAAATGTATTTAAATAAATAAATCTTAAATGCCTAATAAAGGTAATGATGATGATGAAATAAATCCAGTATTAACACTCCCTTAATGAAACAGCCACTCCACATGCTGACTCAATGGATGCCAAAAAGGGTCCAAGGAAAAGGGCATGAGTGAGGGCCAAACCAGATGTTTATGTGTTCATGGGTTCAACCCACAGATGCTGACTCCAACTTAGAGAAGAACTTGGCTATTTAAAATGAGACAGAACCATATAATCATTCCTCCCATGCCTTTTCAAGTCCTGAAATAGATCCCCACAGCCAAAGTCTTCTCTAAAATGGCATCGACCTCCACAGGTCAAAACTGTGGACATCGTAATGTCTTAGTTTTGTCCTGAGTTTCTGCTGACAAGAGGGAGAAAGTAATGATATCCTCTGGAGGTATGTAGAAAAATCATGGATTTCATGCATAATTTTTTTAAAAGCCTAAAACATGAAAAATATTACGGTTGAACATGTGCAATTGGAGCATTCTGAAGATGAGTAGTGTTAGATGAGCAGTACGCATGGGTGAAACAGAAGCAAGGAACAGATGGTGGGGGAAGGATTACACTGAGCACAATGCTAGTGAAGTGAGAATTTCACATAGCCTCAAAAATCTGGCAAAACATGCCAGGTAAGGGAAAAGAAAGGCTGAGCAGAAGGGCAGTGACATAAGCATTCGGCTCAGAGAATGTGAGTTTAGTCTGTGAGAGTCAGACTGCCATTTCAAAATACAACCTGCAGATTTAAAAAAAACCAAATAATAGAAAAGACAAATGCAGGCTGCATTTAGGAATGTGTGCAGAGAGATAAATGAATTTCATAGTTTGGGGGGAACATACAAAGAAATATGATGATATATGTCGAAAGAAAAACTATGGCAGGGATATTTGGGTAAAGATCACAGCAGGGATTTGAACTTTAGGTAAGCTTTAAAAGTGGCATAGTTCATCTAATCAGTTACAAGTGGCCAGCACGAAAAGTTTCAGTGTGCTGCTAAGTCTGCCACTGTGCTGCAGAGCTGGGGGAAGGCAGTTCCCCCATGAACAGGATTTCAGGCTCCCATGCCAGGGAAGAGGAGAAAGGAAAATTGCCCTTTGCTGACAGAAGCCTTTGCACTTGCAATAACATTAGTCTAGATGCAAGCTGAAATTGACATGGTTTTGGTTGGAGGTTTGTTACCTGTTCTAGGGGAGGTTGAACTCTCCCTGAAGGAGCGGCTTGGGGGTGCAAAACCAGATTCAGCACTGACCATGGATGCCCAAATGGCTTCCATGGCACTTTTGCCAGGTTCATTTGGCACAATAGCCACAGCCTTTCCTGGACAAAAATGACCTACCCACAATTAGTCATGTCCTAATAATCTCTATATTGGATTACTGTAATGTACTCAGAGTGGGACTAACCCTTGAAGATTTCTCAGAACCTTCAACTGGTGCAAAATGCTGCAGCTTGGATACAGACAGGTACTCCCTGCTGTGCTCATATTACACTGATGTTAGAAAGCCTATATACTTCCTTTCAGTGGGTTTCCAGGCACACTTCCATATATTAGTTTTGACTTTTGAAGTCCTAAATGGTTTGGAACCAGGTATTTAAAGGACCACCTCCTCCCATATAGTCCAGCCTGCACCCTGAAAATTTTAACCAGAAGCCTTGAACTGGGTGCTTGCCTTCTCCTGTGGAACGGAGGCAGGTGGCTAACTGGGATGGGGGCTTTTCAATGGTGGCAAAACTGTGGAACAGTCTCATCCCCCCCCCCAAATTGCCTGGCACAATCCATGGTGTCATTTTGGTGCCAGGTGAATACTTTCAATTTCAGCTGGCTTTAGTTGCTGGTTTGTGCGAAAACGCATGGTCGCTTTAGCCTCCTTTAATCCCTGTTTCAGCCAGGATTCAGCCAGAATACATAAACCTATGCTGAATCCTGGCTGAAACAGGGATTAAAGGAGGCTAAAGTGACCATGCGTTTTCCCCCTATAGCCTCCATTAGTTGATGAATTAGCTGGTGCTCTATGGGGTACTGATCATAAGAGATGTCTTATTGTTTGCTGAGTTTTCTTAGGAGAGGACACTTTACTCCATTTTATTTTAATTTAAGTGAAATTGTTAATTTCTGTTGTATTTAAGCTTTGCGTTTGAATGATATTATGGATTTTGTTTTTACTATTATTTTAACAATGTAAAGCACCTTGAACATTTAATGGAAAGGCACGATATAAATATTTTAAATAAACAGATAAATAAACATTGTGTAGTGTATCTAACAGCAGGGATTTTATAAGGTTACATATAAATGTCACGTAAGCTTCTGTTGGCAACCTGCCAAGCAACAGTTGATCCTATTTACTGTAACTAAGGGATTCTTAACACTGTGGAATTTACAGTATAGCTCACAGAAGGCATCAGTATATGGGAGCAGGTCTTAAGCTGATGTCAGTTAGTCCTTCCTCTTGGTCCATAATTAAGAATCAATGAATTGGTGGCCTGAGATATGGTGAACATTATTTGGCTGAAGGAATGTTGGCCAGAGAATACATAAACCTATGCACAGCCTGGTAAAGGTTGAAGACAATGACTGAAACGGGCAGCTGAAGAAAAGCTGTCCGAAACAGGAAGAATAAGCTGGCGTCCCTATCTGATGAAGGGAGCTTTGACTCTTGAAAGCATATACCCGGGGAAATTAGTTGGTTTTTAAGGAGCTATTGGACTGAAATCTTGCTAGTGTTCTAGGTGAATGACAGATGAGGAAGATGGAAATCCAAAGAAGAGGGACATGAAGGAGGCCAGCTGAGGAGTAGCACCATGTTTCAGTGTCTTCAGAGCTTCAGAAGTACTGGCAGTTACTTTGGAGAAGCCTGAGAAAGGGAATGCACAGAAAGAAGATTCCAGTGCAAAGTCAGTCGGTGCTCTGTAAGAACTAACTGTGGGGGGAAAGACTACACTGAGGGAAAGTTGGCTGTTTGTTCACAAATCAAATGTTTAAAAGAAATGCCATCTCCCTCACTTGCAATATACTATAACAGTGAGTGACTGATTTATACTACCGTTAAAGAAATTACATGTAATTGCAAATATCCAGATATGCAACTATATCATCTTTATATATTCAAGAAGTCATTCTTTAATCAATACTTTTTGTTGTTGTTGTTGTTTTAACTTATGGTTTCATTCCTTGTTCACCAAACTACTGGAGTTGTTATAAAGAATATTTTAACTTTAATAGTAAATGGTGGCAGTGAAATATAAAGGACAGGTCAAAAAGGGGATTAATATATAAACGTGAAATCAATAAACATTATTCATTGTGACTTGGGGTTGCAAGATGACTCATTTGTGAACACTGGATGACGTGATGATGGGATTTTTAAAAATCCTACAATTCACAGTGTGTGCTATCAGAAGCTAACTACAGGTTATACTCAGCCCAAAGTTTTTTAAAAAAGAAAAAAAAAACCCTAACTTTAGAGAAGATACTTTGGAGAAGAGATACAGGGGGTGTTTAATTCTTTAATCACCTGTCATTTCTCTACCTCAAGTCACACACAGGAACACTTGCCATGGTTTCAGATGTGTACTCCATTGTTTGCATGTAAGTTGATGGTTTCTCTAAAGAAAATGGTTAAGATGGAGCAAAACTATCCTGACTTGAAGCATATGACATCTTATGCAACTGATTTCTGTGCACCTGGATAAACACACGGATAACCCACTAAACTGGGATGGCTGCCTGAAGCAAGAGGCATACACAGATGTGGACACAAAGCAATAGCACCACTGAGCATGGAATCACAAGGAGAAAATCAAAAAATAAAAGACACAGGTTTAATCTGAAACTAACGATTTCAAACCTACTAAAATTTATGAAGTTAGGCTCATAAAGATTTATTTCTTATATGAAAAAGCCATTTTTGCTATTAATATTTGTTTAAACTATATATGCAGCCACTCTGTATCTTCACAAAGTGAGTTACTGTAGGTACACACTGCTCATTTCAGATTATAAACTTTGAACTGGTATTGCATACATATAAAAGGTCTAAAAACATTTTAAATGCTCAGAAGTAGTTTATGCAGAACAGAAAAACACTTGCTTTAAAAGGTCAAAAATGCTAGCTTCCAAGACACAGGGCCAAACTAGACATGACAGCATCCATGTGTCCAACAGAGGGATGCAGCTGCCATTTTAGAGCCTAACACAAGCGCTATACAAATGCCGTGAGGGCCCAATCCTGATCAGCCTGAAGTTTGGTGAGATGAAGGGCTTATGTTCTCCCCTCCACGCCTTTTCAAGTGTTGAACGAGCCAAACTGCATTTTGCAGTACATCCAACTTTCAATTTCAGTAGGAAATTAAAAATAAGATTTTTTTAAAAAAATCAGTGAGAGTTCTATAAGAGGGCTAAATAGTACTTCAGCAAACCCCCCCCCCCCAAATTTATAGAAAAACTGCAAAGTGAAAGCTGGCACCCTCAGAAACTCATACTGATCAATTAAATGCTGCGTCTCCCTGACCTGAAAAATCCACAACAAAGTTGGGAACTGCCACTTTTGATAAACACACTTAACAACATTGTTCACAATAGCAAATGCAAAGAGACATCCTGACACTCCTTGAAAAACTAGTACCTATCAAAAGATAGGCTTAATGGTCTTTAACAAACATTAGCGTCATCCAAGTAATGCAATCCTGAGAATGCATGTCCTCAGCAGAAAAATATGATACTATATTTCAACTAATTAGTGGTATGCTGTTAATAACCTGTTTGTATTCTCTTCCTTTCAGTTTCTTACACTTTTTCTTCAAGTGATATAGAATAGAATAGATCGAATAGAAATACCATGAAGACAAAAAGAACCCTGCCACTGTTGGAAGTAAATGCAACTTATATATTGTTTATAAGCATAATAGTATAATAATTATTATAAAATAGTACTCTTAAACTTCCCCTTTCAGGATATTTTTATATCCTTTCTATAACTAACACTGGATATTTCAGGATTACATGCCTATTTCTAGGGATGCTTCTGGTAGGGATTGAGTTGTTTTTTTAACCAACAACATACTAAGCAAAATAGTAGTAACACAAATAACGTAGGCACAAATTCATACACCATCACTGACACTTCTACACTCCACTACATACTTGTAGCGTCTGGCACTCATCTTCCTCTCCCTCTTCAAAGAGGTCACTGCTGCTCCCAGAATTTACATGAGAATAGTAACCCACTTTTGAAGAACTACTGCAGGCAATCTTTCCCCTTCTCCATCTACACAGGCACTGACCCACTGGGGAAGAGTTTGGGTTACATTTCTCTCCACTCTTTTGCTTCAAAACGGATGATTCTATACTCTGTCATGTGGTATGGAAAACAATAGCAGGTAATCAGCTATTGCATCATTGACATTATGGATGAAAAGGAGGTTATCCTCCCCACTTAATGATCAGGTTGATGCCATCATAACACTGATCTTTCACTTTGACTATCCCTAGTGGCCTTAGTACCTTCATCAGGTGACAGAAATTTGTTTTTATCCCTGCTCAGCTATGAAGTTCAATGGATGACCTTGGTGTAGTCATCCTCTCTCAGCCTCACAGGGTTGTTGTGAAGATGAGCTTATTGAAGAAGGGCGGGATAAAAATGGAAGATATTTTATTTAAAACGAGAATAGGTAATGCTGCATGCTTCTCACAAATGGGACAATGATTCAGCCTGCAAAGTTTGCTCTGGATGGTTTTTGGGCAGCCCAATCCTGAGGTGGGGGTAGATCTACTGCAACCAGGAGTGGTGCAACTGTGCCTCCTCCTCAGAGGCTTCCCAGCCATAAAACAGGAAAACAAACATGTTGAAAAATAAAAAACCTGCGTCACGGCCCCGAGCTGGCGTTGATACCACCCATGACAGTGTAAGTTCCCTTATCACGGTTTAAGTGGGCACTTACACTACCATGGGTTAACGCCAGCTCCTATGGAGATTTGCCCCCCCTTTAGAATTGCAGCC
The DNA here is from genome assembly GCF_029931775.1 of Euleptes europaea. Taxonomy (NCBI): domain Eukaryota; kingdom Metazoa; phylum Chordata; class Lepidosauria; order Squamata; family Sphaerodactylidae; genus Euleptes; species Euleptes europaea. The sequence goes on from NC_079313.1 coordinate 61,698,254, forward strand.
ATAATGCACATTTGCTACAGTTGTACATACCCTGTTTGTTTTAGCCAATAATTTAGCTACCTTGTTAAAAAAACTGTATGGAGCATGTGTGGAACTCATGCTGAAGCACAGACTTTTAAAAATGAAATTCTCTATAATGCTCCTAGGGCACTAGCAACTAGTCCCATATAGCATCTGAACCTTTTGTGTGTGTGTATGTCAGGGTGGGTTTGCAAGAATTAGTATGTGGAATATTCAGATATATTTAATATCTGTTTTTGCCCACACTGCAAATTGACTGGGGGTCAGGTATCTCTAATATGCCAGTGGTAAGAAATTGTATTTTATACCACATGGTGGTATGAAATCAGTACACCACTTACTTATTAGCTACTACAATGGCTAAGCCTGTTTCCTTGTTACAGCGGAATATGTATAAAACACAAATGGCCATATTTCATCCCGGGTACATTCATCACTAAATCAAATAATATCTATTTTACATTAACATTACATATCAAAGCCTTCTGTGGTATTAAAATGCTGAGAAAGTGTTTCAGTTGCTGTATTTTGTCATATTATATTTTTCAATGCATGAAGCAAAATATTACCATACTGATAGACATGCAAACATGGGATAATCCCAGTAGTAAACATCAAGGATCAGGCTCCTTCACTGTTTTAATACTAAGTCACTTTGTAGTGTAAGTCACTGAATGTCCAGCACCAACAGAGGCATTTGTGTCATAAGTGTAACTTGTGGGTTTTATCAATATACCTGTAAAATAAACATATGACTAAATAGCCATCACAGATCACTAGCAAGAACTACAATGCTACAGTGGTGTGTATCAAATATAAACATGTACTGAACTGAATGGACCCTGGGTGAGAAGTAACAGCTTAACGGCAGTACACATTCTACATGCTGATGATCCCAAGTTCAGTGCCTGGCTATCTCAGGTGTCAGGACTGGGAGACTCTGAAGAGCTGTGTCCAGAGTAGAAAATACTGGGCTCAGTGGAGCAAGACTGACTCCAAGTGCAGCAGCTTCATATGTTTACAGGCCTGTTGAGCATCGAAATCAGGACAACTGATTAGTTCAGACATCCAAATCAAGCAGAGTTTTAATGGTGTGTGTGTGTGTGTGTGTGTGTGTGTGTGTGTGTGTGTGAAGTGCTGTCAAGTTGCAGCCAACCTATGGCAACCCAGTAGGGTTTTCAAGGCAAGAGATGAACAGAGTTGGTTTCCCATTGCCTTCCTCAGTGTAGTGACCCTGGTATTTCTTGGTGGTCTTCCATCCAAGTACTAACCAGGGCTGACCCTGCTTAGCTTCTGAGATCAGGCTAGCCTCGGCCATCCAGACCAGGGTGTTTTCATGGTACATGATTAAAATTTTACAGAGGATACACAAATTCAGATGATCAGATTCAGAGAACTGAAGTGCAAATAATGGAGATTGCATCATATACAGATGTGACAAATGACTCTGACTCAATTTCATCACAACGTTAGCTATTCAAGACACAAAATTTTAGAACTCCTCTTGTGTATACATGTCATAGAAAAGTTATATCAGAATTTTTATATCCACATTAATATCCACAGAAGACATTTCAAAAAGCTTCTTCACATGTTTGTGCCTTACCTGAGTTCAGAACAAGCACTGCCAGAGAGTTTCTAATCCCACAAACATTCTATGATTCACAAGATATTAAAACTTTCCAAGTGTCACCTACTACTTCTAATCTTAGACTTGGTAATTACTAGATGATGTTGATGCCCTTAATAATTTTTATCCTGCTAAATAATCTGGTTTTTTTTAAGTTGATGTTCAACACATATGTAATCTATATAAATTCCATATCCTATAAAGGACTCATATGCACTGGGTCTCACTGGGCATACACCTAATGCAAATATTAGGAGGGCCACAGAAGGATTCTGCACAGATTGAACCACTGTAACAGATGCATTAAAATAGTAAGATTTTTTACTAACCAGGGCTTGAAACCCTAGTGTGAAGCTGGTTTGCAAAATGTTATTAGCTCAAATTCACCATGATTAGTACTCATTCACAAATCATGGTACAACATGGGGAAAGGAAATTTTTCAGAGAGGGGAGCTTTTCACAGAGCTTGTAGCCTACTCCTGGGATATTTCAGGTAAGAGACTGGTAGGGATCATGCCTGTGCGGGTGATGAATTATCATGAAACAAATGTCAGCTTAGAAAACTGCAACTGCAAGAGCCTCTTGTCTTGAATGGAAGGCAAAGCCTGAAATGTAATGTGTAAGATGGCATTTCATTAGCCAGCTGAGTATAGTTACTTCCATAATAGGAAAATATGTGCTTTCCAATGGTTGGGGTCTTTTGACTGAAGTTGTGTTAAACATACGTAAGAATGCACATATTAGACTGCATTCAAATGTAAATGTTTACCTGCCCTTTTCAGTGCTCATGATTTACATTCAGCACTTATTATTTGTAGGCATCAATGCTGATAGCTAAAAATGTATCAGCAAAACAAGTACTTGTTCAAAAGATTTAAAATAGACTGCAATGGAAATCATTCAGCAAAACAGCACAATTCTCGGCAGGAAAGAAGACACTCCAAATACTTCAGGTAACTAATCTACATAAGCACTTACTTTGGTAGAGTTTTCAAGTGATTCTCTCGTAATTCCAATATTCGTAATTTAACAAGTCTAGAAGTATTAAACAGAAAAATGTCATAAATGCAATTAAAAAGGCACCAAACATAAACAACTGTTACAGGAAGCTCTTTATTTCAGTAAAAATTATCTTAGCTATATATTTGCATGAAATTATTCTATGCACCTGGCCAACCTCTAATGAGAATCATAGCCATATGGCTGCTGCTGAAAATAACAGCTTTAAATTATTTTTTGCTGATTATTTCAATAAGACAAATATTTGCTGAATATTAAGATTCAGCATATTTCTAAGCTCTTGAGCATTCAATTAGCTTCAAGACAATATACTTCAATTCTGATTGCTAGCAGTGTTATTTTGCAAAATCATGACAAGCCACATGAGAGCATTTTAAGTAAGACTTACAAAAAAAATTAAAAAGCGAAAATAAATGCATGTTACCAGAAATTGTTAGGTTAACCTACTTCTCAGCAAATACAGATTTCTTCTGCATATCTGAACCCTTCCTCAAATAAAATCCAGCAAATTATTCATGTTTCCGTAAGCTAGAAGAATACATTTTACAAAATAGACAACCAAGACAAGGAGAAGACTACTATACAAGACAAGAAAAAGAAAACTATGGTGTTCTAATGCTCTCTCTAGGATCTCAGTAGAAAAACTTCCAGTGATATCAGTGAATTTTGGCCAAGACTTGTTATCATCACTACAGTCTCTAGAGAATAAGGTATGTTATTTATTTATTATGTATTTACAAAATGTATATCCTGCCTTAATCAGGGCCACCAAGGGAGTTAATAGGTTAAGAACATACATGTAAAAACATTAAAACAGAACACAAACACATCATTAAAACAATTAAAACCAAATCTAAAATATGCATATAAAAACAATTACAGCATTGGGCAGGAAGGAAGGAACACCAGATGAAACAATAAAGAGTCTTCACCCACTCGCAGAAGATGGGGAGAGTTTCAGAGCTTTGGTGCTGCAACTGAGAAGACCCTCTCCCAGATTGTCACCTGCCTAATCTCAGAAGGCAGGGGCACTCAAAGTAGGGCCTTCAAAGATGACTGTAGTGGTTGGGTAAATTCATAAGGAAGTAGGTGGTCCTTCACACATGCTGGTCCCAAGCTATATATTTCACATTCGGTCAGTCCTAGGCTTGAATATAACCCAGGATCTTGGGAAAACATACCTGTGTTGAACATGAACCTCTTCTCCTGAGATCTTAATAACCCCTCATTTGCCTTGCCTCTCCCCCCCCCCCATTTTGTGTCCCTTCCCCCTTTCTCAAGATCGGTTTCTTTTTAAAGATAAAACTCTTCCCATAGGCTTTTTTTAACTCCATCCCTTTTGAATTACTTTATAAATAATAAATATAGTATACACTATATGACACTTTTCTGGATGTTACAAGAAAGATAGTTGGTTTATTTTTAAATATATATATATTATTTTTATTATTATATTTTATCAACGGTCCAGTAACGGTTTATCAACCTGAGGACAAACTGGGATGGTTAAAGTCAGGCAATTTCCCCCCAGAAATAAGTTATGTATTTTGTTCTGTTTTTTTTTTAATGTTATTCATTCTTAACTACATATTTTTAATAATTGGAAAACAGTTTCTTTTTCTCACCTGCAGAAAGAAATATGCCCCTCACAATCTAGTACACACCACTGGCCAATGAGACAAACCATCCCTTTATTGTCAAATTTACACTAATATTATTGATTGAGAGAGTGGCCCTAGGCAATTTGGTGTATAGCCTGTTTGGTGTGAGCAATTCAGCTCTGTTATGATCTGGGTCAGGACTATCCTACTTTCATCTCCATCAATTCCCCACTTCATTAGCAGCTCTCTCCTCTATAAGATCTCTTCTTCCCAGGCCACAAGCCCCTTAGCCCTAAGAAACTACAATTAAATCCCACCTTTAATTCAGAAAGAAAAGGAAGAACCATAGTTAAGCACATACTCTGATTTTTGTGTTTCAGTTTTGTAAGCTATCTTTTAAACCCCAAATCCAAATTCTTTTGGTAATGTGGAACTGACAATGCTTACCTTCCAAAATTAGCTGGAAGAAATTCCAGAAAGGCATCATTTAGGTAGAGCTGGGTCAAGTTTAAAAGCTGCGTAAAACCATCTGGGAGCCTGAAAACAAGTTAAAGATTTAGCTTTTACACTTATGTTACTATAGGAACAATAAAAACATATCCCAGTGGAGCAGTGTCTGCATTCACACCCTCACTGCTGCACACTGAATGGGGAAAATTTATTGAGCCATTTGTCAACGCGAACATTTTGCCAGTTATTGAAACCTATGATATACTACACTGCTGTAATAGGAGATTTATGCATTTGACAAATTAAGGTTACCTTCATCTTTTCACTTGTCTATAAAAGCTTTTCAGTGATGGATTTTAATTCTGAAATTATACTGGACAACAATTGTTCTACTTTAAAAAAAACAACCTCCATCCAACATTCCATCCTCTGGAATTAAGCCAAATTTCTTTTCTTTTCTTTTAGTGAGAGTGAGTGTGTGTGTGTGTGTGTGTGTGTGTGAGAGAGAGAGAGAGAGAGAGAGAGAGAGAGAGAGAGGGAGGGAGGGAGGGAGGGAGGGAGGGAGGGAGAGAGCAGAATGAAATCATATGTAGACTAAGGTCTATAACCGTGAACATCTGTTGCAATTTGTCTCTACAAAGTAACCATAAAGTTTTACCATTCTAGTTTGGGCTCCTTTGCATTGGGCATAATGAGCTGTCTAGAAAATTTCTCTGATACCAATTACAAAATTTTTCTGATACCAATTACAAAAAATGTTAAATAAAACAAAAACAGCATATCCAACCAGATAAATTAAAATTCCACAGTTGAGATAAAACCCCTATAGGACTGTTTATATTTGAGAAGCATATTTACTGCAATGTCAATTGATGCTATAAGTAACTAAATAGTATATTCTACATGACAAGGACGAGTCATTAGTCTGATAAATCTGCTGCACACCTGAAGTACCTTAGCACAGCCTTTGTATTAAATGAATTATACCCTACTTTCCTTGAGATGTCTTATCATCATGATATTCTTCTAGCATTAATATGTCAGCTTTACTGCTAGCACCTAACTTTTACCAATACCAATTAAATGAATTATACCCTGCTTTCCTTGAGATGTCTTCGCATCATGATATTCTTCAAGTATTAATACGTCAGCTTTACTGCTAAGACCTAACTTTTACCAATATCAATAAGCAGATCCATTTCCAGTGCCATCTTAAAAAAAAAAAAAAAACCTGCCTAATGGTACCATCATAAATTAGACCTCTAAAGGCACTCAAAGAAGTTGTACAGCTGGCTGTTTTTTGTTTTTTTTTTAAGTCAAAGTTGCCAGGTCCTCTAATGGCTGGAGAATTCGTTGTGAAACCTGCCATAGAAACCTTGATATAGGGCTGCAGAAAATAACTTTCATGAAATGAAAGCTGGGCTGATGAAGCCGTTTGGCGAAAGCGTTTCCGGATAGAACGTTCCCTGTGTTTGTTTCCTGTGTTGTTTCGGAGCACAGCTCTCATCTGCCGCGCCGGGACCTTCCGGTCTCCCGACTCCTCCTCCTGCGGGAGGGATAGAGTTCCAGTAGCCTTGAGGCACTTGCAGGACGCTGCCGGGATCTTTACAGACGAGAGCGCATTTGTCTCCAGCGTCCTCCTTGAACGTTGCATACCAACCTATTTTGGAATTGCTACTTGCGATCTTCTTGATCTCACGGACATTGCCACAGTTAAGAGACATTTTTGTACACTTGTATATGTGGACTTTCAATTTATTTTTCAATTTATAATGGAATATAGTATTTATACTGTGTGTTAAATTTTTTGAACCTATAAAAGTGGAGGTATTGCTAACCATATTGAGTTTATGTGCAGTTTGTTTCCTAATTACCAATATTACAGCACTTGGGTACGTTTTTTGATAGGTCCTCTAAACCAGCTCAGAAGTCATATACCTCTAGAATAGCAGCTCACTGATATTCCCGGGGCTAAGTCTTAGGGCTCTCTGCTGAACTTCAATACAGTGGACTTTCAAGTGCAACATAAAAAGGACAAACACCGTAATGTAAACAATATTCTTGGGGTATCACATCTGACCCACATGCCACTATTCATCATTTGCCTATATTCATACAAGTGCACAGAGACAGTCCAAGTAATTCCTAAGTAGTCATGTTATAACATAGAAAAGCTCCTAATAATCTGATCCAGAATACTATTTTTCTAGGTTGACTATATTAAGAACAGTGTCAGTTCTCCAAGATGCTGTTACCAGCTCAGAATGAAAAATAAAAATTCAGTACATGTAATAGTTGGCATCCAGGCTGACCAGGCTGCTTTGCAGGCACCTATGCAAAATAATGTTGATTGAGGCTGAACCTTTCATTGAACAACTGATATTGTTTCATCTAGTTTAGTAATATTTTCACCCAAATCTAGGACAGTAATCACAGCTTTAGGACATGTACAAAAAATAGCTGAAATCTTCATAAATAGTACAAAACAGGAAAGCAATAAGATAAGGCACATCAGTACTCCTGCATCAACTCTGTGAACTAGGACAGAACTGTTAAATGCCAAGCGAGTTCTGAATCAAGTTGAGTAGAGGTTTTGCCTATTACCGTTCCTGCAATCCTAGAGAAAAGCTGTTTTCACCTACTACCCACCAATGCTAGAACAGACTATGAGGGAAGTACTGTAGGAAATGTGCCCCATCCTGCCCTCCTCCATATATCATGCAAGTGAGCTGTGATCCAGCACTCAAGTAACATGTACTGTACAAAGTCAGAAGGCTAGATTTATAGAGGTATGCATGATCTTCCTGTATTCGTGCTGCCTGACACCTACCTACTTGTGAGTGCTTTGCAAAAGCAATCTGCTGGATCAAAACTCTTATATTGTTTCTTCCACACTGGTATGTTTATGTATTTTTATTTTTATAACTATTGCAATTAAATTTTTTTGTAAAATTTGCAAAAGTATTTCATATATGAAATGTCATTGTGGTAGGTATGAAACTTTACTAGGAATAAGCTCTTGTAATATTGAAACACTGGATTTGGGTCCTACTTTCATGATTTCATATATTATAGCCTGGAGAGATACCAGTACTTCTCTGAGCCTTACCTTTCTTTCCTGTGGTTGAAGAAGACATGGATGATCCTTCATTAATATACATTTAAGATGGCAGACTCAAGTCTGTATGCTGCATAATAGTTGTGTTTGATGACTGGAGTTGAAAATCATTGGCAATTTTTATTAGACCAGTTGACTTCAAGACTGAATCCTATGCAGAGTCTCCCAGCCTAGGTCCATTGAAATAACTGAAAGGTCCATTGAAAGGGCCCCTATTCCTGATAGATGTTAGCCTTGCCTCAACCATATCACAAGTCTAGGTGTTCAACACCATTCCCAAGTAAAATAAATTACAATAAGTAATCTGGAAATTACCAAAGAATGAAGATCCATGCATTATCCCCTCTTTTCCAGAAGAGGGCCTAGCAAGTTTATTAACTGAAGCAGAAAAAAAGGTAGTCTACATAACAGCTACTATATAGGTATCAAGGAACTGTACTTCAGGGGAGATCTACAGCAGGAAAGACTATCCACCATGGTTAGTAGGATTTCTCACAATCAACACTGCCATCTTACATGGACTGAGTATGTCAAAGTCAGTCTGTCACAAATTTCAGGTACTTAAGGGAGTTCACTACTTCACCTGGATCTTAGGAAAAATAATAGTAGAATTGGGTGTGATGAGCATACTGCTGACACCTCATCCCAAGTCTTTGACCAAATGCACCCAACTGCTACATATACATATGAAAAATAATACGGAAGGCAATTGAATCATATGGAACCCCACAGTGTTACAGCACATTCCTGAGCCTCCAGGGCGAAAGCCCTTAGGAGGCTAGGAAGGCACTGTGCCAGCATTCGGCCCCCCAGTACCAGCATCTGGGCTACTTACACCAGCATTAGTGGCCTGAATGCTGGAGTGAAGGCCTGGATGCCGGTTGCGGGTCCTGCCATGGCAGTGTCGCCCCGGCACGCCGACAAGGCCTTCCGCTGGAAGGACCCACGCTGGCGTCCTGGGAGGCCTCCCTGGGGTGGGCTGGGGGGAGGAGCTGCCGTTAGGCAGCTTCCTGTTCCCTTTCACCCCATGAACGCCGGCACAGAGAAGAAAGAAGCTGTGCCTGCTTTTTAGCAGGCGTAGCCTCGCTTTTCTCTATGAGGCGAGAAGGTCCCATTTTACCAAAAAAAAAAAAAACACTAAAAGGCTTTTTTTTGTTTTTCAGTGTGCCGGGAATGGCTTTAGGAGGCGGCGTGACTATGCCTCCTCCCTGCCGTTCCCCCATGACGAATCTCAGGAATGCGTTGTCAGTCTTCGAGACACACCATTTGCTGTTTCTCTGTGAGACAGGAACACAACTAAAGCAATGTGGTGCCTTCAGTCTTCAATCCCCCCAGATATTCAGAAGGACAGTGCAGGTAATGGTCATCTAAGGATACTGAGAGATCCATTAATAGGGCTGCTTTCACCCAGTTCTTATGGCACAGGCCACGGAGACAACAGAACAGTTTCAGTCCCATAATCAGCTCAAATCAATATATTGCCCAACTCTAAGCAATCTCCACTACTTCCATAGTGTATTTGATTCAAGGAACTACAAGACATAATTGATCCTCCCTGGCTGCCTTCTGCTTCTACATGAGATATAAAAGTTTGCAGAGTTTATAGTATAACAAATATTTTTGCTTTTTGTGAAGTGATTCCCAAAGTAAGGCACAGTATACACTACCAATGCTTCCCAGCTCATATATCTCCTTCAACCACATTCAATGTATATTCAATGTATATTCTGTTGTCTCCCTTATCATAATCCACATTATCTCCTAAAACAAAGTTTCTCTTCATACTTTTATTTTCCCCTTCATAATTTAATTTGATAAGTAATTTGCAACCTGTGGTGCATTTTCCCTTGCAAAAAAAGGAAAACTGCTAATTATTCCCTTTCTATAGACGGGATATGGAGATTGACAGATCCTAACTGCCCCAGTGTGAGTCTGAAGTGGTATTTTAACCCCAGTCTCCCAGATCCTTGCTAATCCTTGCAACTGGACAACACTCAACGGCCACATTCTCTAATTCACAGCACCAGCTGAAATTAAGTTGAATGATTTTTTTCTTTTTAATTGAATGTTATATTTTTCCTCATGGTGCATGCTTCACAGTTTCATCTTATGTAACTCCAGTAATAACCCTAACATTTTATTAGTGTATTGTAAAATAAACCTGTTCTTCATTGAAGGTCAATCACATCTTTGTTCCTTTCTGTGTTTTTAGGACTCCCTGTCTTTCATACATGGGTCAGCTCCTTGCATATAAACACATAATTCTACTTGTAAGATTAGTCTTCCATTTGTACTACATATTTTCACATGTGAAACACTGCATGTATAGAAGAGAAACGTATAGAAGATTTACTCCATTTACGGATACTCACTTAGAAATAGGATTGACGCTGGCTTCAATTATTGTTAAACATTTACAGCACTTTATATTTTCTGGAAAATCTTGGATCCCTAAAAAAGGACAAGAGAGAGAGAGAGAGAGAGAGAGAAGACAGATATAATCGCATTATGCAATCTAGAAGCATTATAAAACAACTGCTCTATAATCCATAGGAGTGAAAACAATTTAGTCCTAGGTAGACCAGAAGTTTAACATAAAGGAACAAATATAACTAACCTAGTAAGAAATCACGATTATAGCTAAGGCAGAGTCCCATCATAATAAATATACCGTATATACTCGGGTATAAGCCGACCCGAGTATAAGCCGATCCCCCAAATTTGAGGCCAGAAAAGGGAATTTCTTATTGACCTGCGTATAAGCCGAGGGTCAATAAGAAATTCCCTTTACCGGCAATGCTGCGCTCTAAAATGCCGGCCGCCATTTTAGAGCGCAGGGCCCCTGCCCCAGGTCGCCCTCCCGCCGGCCTCCCAGGCCCTCCCGCCCCACCCCAACCCACCCCGACCCCAGTGCCATCCAAGGGGGGGAGGGGGAAGAGCCCCTGAACCCCCTACTTACCGGGAGACGCGGCGAATCGGCGGCGTGGCCTTCCTGGGCCGGCAGGAGGCCTTTCCAGGCCCCTGCCGGCCGGAGGAAGGCGCTTGGGCGCGTGGGTGGCGGCGGCGCAGCCGGCAGGGGCCTCCTGCCGGCCCAGGAAGGTCCCTGCCGGCAGAAGAAAGGCGCCCAGGCGCCTGGGCGGCGGCGGAGCAGCCAGCAGAGACCTCCTGCCGGCCCCTCCAGGCCCCTGCCGGCAGGAGAAAGGCTCCCTGCCGCCTGGGCGGCGGCAGAGCGGCCGGCAGGAACCTTCTGCCGGCCCAGGAAGGTCCCTGCCGGCAGAAAAAAGGCGCCCGGGCGCCTGGGCGGCGGCAGAGCGGCCGGCAGGAACCTTCTGCCGGCCCAGGAAGGTCCCTGCCGGCAGAAAAAAGGCGCCCGGGCGCCTGGGCGGCCGCGGAGCAGCCGGCAGAGACCTCCTGCCGGCCCCTCCAGGCCCCTGCCGGCAGGAGAAAGGCTCCCGGGCGAGGCTGCGAACTGTAAGTTCCTCCCTCCCTCCTCCCCCCTCCCCCCTCCCCTCTCCTACCGTATTGACCCGTGTATAAGCCGAGTTCGGCTTTTTCAGCCCTTTTTTTGGGCTGAAAAACTCGGCTTATACACGAGTATATACGGTACATACAGATCTTACCAGATTCTTTTCTTCTTGACTGTAATTCTTCATATTGCATAAATATGCCATAAGACTAAACAGACATCTGGAAAATGTAGGAAGTGAACACATTTTTGAGGAATTAGTGGCAGCAGGTATTTACTGGGGAAAGTACTCTAGGTTCAAATACTTCCAAATGTCCCTTAAGTTAAATAACTGGCTTGGTAGGCAAGACAGGTGATTAAAATAACAGAAGGATAATTCTGAATATCCACTGGTTGTGCATGGCCTCCTCTGAATCCAAGTCATAAGTTAAGCTGAAACAGTAGTTGTTGCCTCTTGAATGATGCATGTTTCAAGCAGAAAGTGATGCTAACATCTTCAAATGTGTGCCAGGCCTACAATAAAGCTAACAGACAATTCAGATGTGTGTTGAATGCATCTTTGAGAAGTTAATGGCCACTTGACACTCATTCTCACAACATGTTTCATGTGCATTGTATGCTGCTTTGGGACTCCAAATTGGAAGATAAAGTAGGGGGATACTGTTATATATAAACATGACAAGCTCAAGATGAAACTAAGTACTTCATGAAAACTGAAGGACTCAGCGCTAGAACAGGTGGTAGACATGGAGTCAAATTATTTTCACAACAATGTACACCTTGAGAACACTAGGGTGTTCTCAGGTTTAGGAGAAACTCACATGCAAACATGTCTGCTGTGACGGATATAGTGTTAAAAGTAAATTCTGAGACTGAAGAACTGCAGGCAATGGGTGGAGTCTGGTGAGCTGACAGGAGTCTTCTTGGAAGGAGAAAGAAGTTCTTGATCCTTTAGCTCCTGAACTATGCGGTTGTGTGCACAGACTCTAAGAACCTGTGTGTTCATATATTACCTAGCGTGTATAAACCAAACCTGAGTGGTGACAGGGGGAAGACTGTGGTAGAGAGATAACCCTTTCTTCAGTCGCTAAGTGGGAAATGGCTCCTGAAATAGGGAGACTCCTGATTCAGTGGTTTGGAGGGAAAGATTTGTTTTCCACAGGAGGTGGGCAAATCTAAGGAGTGTGAAAGGTTCTGGATAAACCTTCACTCTCTGGTATTCTCTGTGCTATGGTAAACTGACTCCACACTGAGTATATTGAGTATATGAATATATTGAACAACATCTGAGTATTTTACTGAATAACCTGAAGAAATATAAATATATATTAGGTGGCTGAAATTTCTGTGCTGAATCACAAAGTTTTTATGTATATTGTATATTGATTTTAGGTATTTAGAATTTTTACAGGTATTTATAGATATTTTAGGTATTAATAGGTATTTTAGAATTATATAAATTTCTGTTTTACGTATCTTTTAATTCAATGGGCCTGAAAAGAGCTTGCCCTTTTAGGGATATATCAAGTTTACATTGTAAGAACAGTAGGATGGATGATTTTTTAACTTCCCAGCTGGAAGTGTGTAGACAATAGCTCACTATCTTTGTCTCAGTGGGGTATTCTTCACGGAGATTTGCTGCTATTTCGATGCTGATTTGCGTCGGAGGCAAATTTTGGTTATTCACTGCAGATCCGTGTTTTCCCCCACTGAGCAAAATAAGCCGGGTTAAAAGAGAGGCAATCCAAACCACTTCTGAGCCGTACTTTCCAGTAGAAGAGCGCTTTGTTGCTCGGATGCCCATGAAAAAATGTTTGCTTCGCTCCCCGGGACGTCTCCTTTCTCCTCCCCCAAGAACGGTGATTGGCTGGGGGAGTTGCCACTCTAACAGCATCGCACCGGCAGGAGGGAGACCCAAAACAGACTGGCTGCCCCTCTTCAGAAGGGTGATGGGGGTTTTGGCTTGGATTTGCCGCTCTCAGGATGCCCCCACCCCAAACACACACACACATAGGATCGCACCGGCTGGAGGGAGACCCAGAGCAGACTGGCTGCCCCTCTTCAGAAGGGTGATGGGAGTTTTGGCTTGGATTTGCCGCTCTCAGGATGCCCCCCCCAACACACACACACACAGGATCGCACCGGCTGGAGGGAGACCCAGAGCAGACTGGCTGCCCCTCTTCAGAAGGGTGACTGGAGTTTTGGCTTGGATTTGCCGCTTTCAGGATGCCCCCCCCCAAACACACACACAGACACATAGGATCGCACCAGCTGGAGGGAGACCCAAAGCAGACTGGCTGCCCCTCTTCAGAAGGGTGACGGGAGTTTTGGCTTGGATTTGCCGCTCTCAGGATGCCCCCCCCCAACACACACACACATAGGATCGCACCAGCTGGAGGGAGACCCAAAGCAGACTGGCTGCCCTTCTTCAGAAGGGTGACGGGAGTTTTGGCTTGGATTTGCCGCTCTCAGGATGCCCCCCCCCAACACACACACAGGATCATGGGAAGAGTGGGCGGGATTAGGCGGATTTGGAGCGGTGAGTCATGAGCGGCAGCAGACGTAAGCAGAGCAGAGAAATGCGCTGTTTCTCCCATGAAAAACTGAAAATTCCTTGGGATGGGGGGGGAAAATCTGCGCTGCCATGAAAAAGCTATTTAAATCGGTTTATTGTTTGCTCCTATTCGAAACCGAAGCAAAATCCACCGTGAAAAATACCCCAGTCTGTTAAAGAGCCTTCCAGTTCTGTGGGTGGGATGCCAGGTCTGAAACTAAGTAGGCAGGACTATGATGGTAGCTCTGCTACTTCTATGCTAAAGATATTGGCAGACCACACTTTTCTTATTGCTGATACCTTACAGAATATTTTTTCCAAACTACAGGACATTAGCAATAAATTAGCTTTCTTACAACCTAAGAATAGCTCAATTGACTCAGCTAGAGCTTTGTAAGTTAGAAGGGGCCCTAACAAGGAGAAACTGATAGTTAAGCAGCCGACACAAATTATCTTGAAAGTGTATCCTTTCAATGGTTTTATTCTTTTTTGGCATACCTTAGACCAAGCTAAAGCTAATTTGAGCTGTTAAAGAGACCCATAGATACTATTGATTTGAAATCTGTGATGATGCTACCTAGTCCTCTAGGAATGAAGAAGAAATTTTATTCTACAGAAATAACTAGTGTAATGTGGACCAAGAAAGAGAGGTTTTTTATCATGGGATATACATGATTCATGTCTTTAAGCAGGAAGGAATTTCCCCCCTGCTAACACCTCGTAAAGACTCCTTACATCGTTGGACCGCTTTAAGGGTCTAAGAAACTGCTACAGCCCAGAAAATCAAGAGAGAAGAAATTGGAACTAGACTCTTCAGAATTAAGGTTGTATCAATCATTCCCCTCTTTTACTATAAATTAAATAGATTTTTACTATAAATAGTTTTTTAATTAAATATTGATTATGATAACACATAGGTTTGCTATGTTCTGATACCATTTCCTGTCTTTGAAAACAATATATGCTTTATGTCCAGGTAGAATTTGTAAATCAGCTGTCACAAATACAAAAGAATGTGTGTTGTTATGCTGGTGGATGCTCTCTAGTAAACTCCATGAAAGCTGAAGTTCTGCTGTTAACAATGTAAACAATGATCTTAGCATCATACGCTCTCGCAAAGAAATTACCACATTTTTTAATACCTGAAACAAATGGCTAAGCTATATTAGCACTTGTATCAAATGGCCTACATCAAAACTGATGATGTATCTTACTCTCTGGTTTGAACATAATGAAGGCACAAGGGGGGAACCATGATACTAGGTGGGAATCCTTCTTCCCTTCTTAATTACCCTCCCATCACTGCTGCCATCCTTAGGGACACCACGGCTCTCCTCCCCCCCAGCAACAACTCCAGTGGATGTAGCATGGCTTCCAGTTTCAGCCCGCAGCAGTCCCCACCATCACTGCTGCTAACACAGGGGCTCTGGCTCCCCATCCATTGCAAAACAGGGGCCCCATGCAACTCCCAGCCTCTGCTACCAGGCCTGCTGTCATTTCTAGGGCCATCAAGGCTTCCCCTCAGCCAACAACAATACACTAATCACTTGATAACACAATCACTGGCTTCACAGAAGAACTAAGGCAATGCACTACTCCCTGTGTACCCCCCTCCAATTTTGGTGTAGCAGTATCCTCTCTCTGTCATCATAGAGGAGCACATTTCTAAGAATGGTAGTCACCGAAAAACTTTCATTTTATAGCACCACAATGTACATGGGGATGGGTTAACAAACCAACATAATTCAAGGAGCTTAGAACCTAACATTTTATAGTATTAGTACCTAGGGAGTGGTACAACAAAGGACAGAGAGGTAACAATGAGAAGCAATTGATGTGAACAGCCCCACACCTCTAATCTACAATATTTTCTTCCTTCTTACTCTGAATAAGAAAAACAATCAAAAAGTATGAAAAGTATTATCATATTATGATATTACTCATATCAGCAGCAAGTTATGTGATTTGTTGCCATAGGATATTTGTATTGGCTCTGAGTAATATGGGAAGCATGCATTTGGGGAGCCAACAGTGGCTTTTGACCATCAAACATGTCTATCAGAAACAGACTGAAACAATAAGACAAAGCAAGAGAATACAATTTGGAAATTGCAGAGATCATCAAGAGTTTTGGGGTATAAGCATTTGAGAGTCAAGTTCTCTGATAAAGGCAGCTTTGACTCTCAAAAGCTCATATCCAAAAAATCTTGTTGGTCTCTAAGATGCTGCATGTGTATAAATTGTTGTCAAGTTGTAGCCAACTTATGGCAACCCACAGGGTTTTCAAGGCAGGTGACTAACAGGTGATTTGCCAATGCCTTCCTTCGCATAATGACCCTGCTATTCTTGGTGGTCTCCCATCCAAGTACTAACCAGGGCCAATCTTGCTTATCTTCTAAGATCTAATGAGATCAAGCTAGCCTGCACCATCTAAAATGCTCCTGGACTCAAATCCAGCAATCATTAGACTAATTTTTTTCTTGGTGGGGGGGTGTTAATTTACAAAGTAATATGTCACACATACCTAGGAAGTCCCACGATTATGTATAAGTTTCTGTGGCCTGTTCTGCCACATTTGTGATTGGCAAGAGAGGACATTCACTTTACAGTAAAATATAGTGATGTTTTGAAAGAGCACATCAGAAAGCTCATTTGACAGTTTCTTGCCTTTTTGATGGGCAAGGATTCACAGGTAGTGGAGGAGAGAAAACAAAAACCATATTTTAATCATGACAGGGTCAGCTGATGACCACATTCCACTGTCTGAGAATGTGAATTATTGTGAGTAGAAAAGACTGCCAATATTCATTCTTCTATCAGAAATGTGCCTTTAGTAAAAATGGTTTGATTTTACTAGCTATAAGTGTGTCTCCTGCAAATATATTATTGTATTTCTTTTAAGTCCACAAATCATCACTGGATGTTATTTTTTTAGTTACGTCATGGTAATAGTCTACAGATGTGAAAGAGTTTGAACAAGGACAATGATTCCTCTTGGATGCATAGAAGGGCTTATATACATATAATAGGTCTTAATTTTTTTTATTCCTTAAACAGCAGCCTTGTTTTGCTAAACTTTTAGAAAGTTCTAGACAGAAAACAGGTGTATACCAGCCTACTATGCCACAACTATTTCTGCCTACATGACAAACATCCCATTTAGAATGTCCCGTATGTTGGGTATGCTTAGGAGCCAGTGTTACTGGCACCTTCCTTCTCCCTTTTCATATATGTATAGAGAACCACTCCATACATTCATTTTGCAGAGCCTACATGATGTCTAAGCTTCCAAGTGCCACTGCTAAAAATGGAACAGCAACAGAAGCAAGAACAGAAAAATCACAAAGGTCCTAGATGTGGGCATGAAGTGTTAAAAATATTATAATGAACCTTTGGAAATTAAACCCAAATCCAAATAAAATCTAACACAAATCCAAGAAAGCAACATCAGGAGAAGGCCTTGGACTCTGTGCCCTGTTTGTTGACCCTCCAGGATATTAAACCACTATATGAATCAAGTTGTTGGCCTAGATAGGCTACTAGTCTGATCTAGCAAGGCTCTTCTTCTGTTTCTAAATCTTCTCTCTAAATTAAACAATTTCATTCTCTTCTATTTTGAATTCCATATCTTATTTGTGTGCTCTATAGTGCCCATAAGCATTTTCTCATCCTTGGCTGTCAGGCACTTTTAACGCATCTGTAACACTGTACATTATAACCAAAAATCAATTCTAAACTTAAAATTTCCACTGAAAACAGTAAGCATAATTTCCAGAAAATGCATTTAATAAAAAACACAGTGGATCTTTTTCAGAAATTCAATATATAGAGAGTTTAATGAAATTAAGGGGTGAGCTTTGAAAGTCCTACATATACCGTACATGCATACACCCAAAGAAAATCTCAATAAAAACTACACTTAAAAAAGAATGTATCCAGTATAGTGATGAAGGAAAGGATCTGGCAAACAGTAAAAATAGCTCAGGCATGCCCTAAAGGTAAAATTAGTATAACACAATGTTCATCTTAATGATACATCTTGTGCATTATGTAACTCTGTATTCTGACACCATTAGATGAGCAGAGCGCCACTGTACTCCCCAAACAGGCAACACTGAAAATTAAAGGGAATCTATTATGAGCCCTGTTGTCAGAATTTCACGCTCTGTGGTTTTGCTCTGCTCATGAAAACCCCCAGTGCCTGGAAATTGCTCAGTTTTAGTCAACTCTCTGCTTGAAAACTATATTAAGATGTGCTCCATAGAACACAGTGTTCTGCCTTCCTCGTGGAAAGCAATCCTTTCTGCTGGTCATCACAAAGCCACTTAACAGGGCCCTAGGATTCCTTCCCCCCCCCGCCCCCCGCTATCAAGTCAAAACTGACTTATGGCAACCCCATAGAGTTTTCAAGGCAAGAGATGTTAAGAGGTGGTTTGCCATTGCCTGCCTCTGCCTTGGATTCCTATCTAAATGCTAATATCTTGTGTATTCCAATCCTCCCTATTGTGCCCTCTTTTGGCTTAAAAGTTGGTTAAATGGCAGAAAACAGAGAGAAGGAATAATGGACAATTCTCACCATGAAGGAAAGTGAGCAGTGAGATCCCACAAGGATCAGTATTGAGACCAGTGCTATTTAATTTATTCTTAAATGAACTGGAATTGGGGCTGAGCAGTGCAGTAGACAAGTTTGCAGATGATTCCGAACCATTTAGCATAGTGATAACCAAGGCAAATTTTGAACAGATAAGATTGTGAGGATCTTTCTGAGGTGAGTGGGCAACAAGGAAGCAGATGAAATGCAATGTGGGTAAGTGTAAGATGAAACATACCACAACAAAAAATACGAATTTTACATGTATGCTGATGGTGGCTAAAAGGGGATAGGAAGCCACC
Source organism: Euleptes europaea (assembly GCF_029931775.1). Taxonomy (NCBI): domain Eukaryota; kingdom Metazoa; phylum Chordata; class Lepidosauria; order Squamata; family Sphaerodactylidae; genus Euleptes; species Euleptes europaea. The sequence goes on from NC_079313.1 coordinate 61,717,007, forward strand.
TAACCGGTGGCTTCTTCCCCAGCTCGACCCCTGCACTTACACTGGCGGCAGGGTCAGGCCGCCCCTCAGGAATGGGCTGAAAGAGACCTTGGGGTTGTTGTGGAAAGCTCAATGAAAATGTTGACTAACTGTGTGGCTTTGGTGAAAAAAGGCGAAGGCCATGCTAGAATGTATTAGGAAAGGGATTGAAAATAAAATGGCCAATATTCTAATGCCCTTGTACAAAGCTATTGGAATACTGTGGGCTGTTCTGGCCACTGTATCTCATAGGGGTATTCTTCACGGACATTTGCTGCTGTTTCAATGCTGATTTGCATCGGAGGCAAATTTTGGTTATTCACTGCAGATCCGTGGTTTCCCCCCCTTAGCAAAATAAGCCGGGTTAAAAGAGAGGCAATCCAAACCACTTTTGAAACGATCTTTCCTGTGAACATGTGTTTTCTTGCTCGGATGCCCATGAAAAAATGTTTGCTTCGCTCCCCGGGACGTCTCCTTTCTCCTCCCCCAAGAACGGAGATTGGCTGGGGGAATTTTGTGCTCGGACAAGAATACCGCCCCTTTGGCTGCCTGCCTGCCTGCCTAGAATCCTGGCACTTCTCTCCCTCCATCCCCGCACGCCTTCCCCGCCCCTTGCCCGGGATGGGTCTTGGAGCTGGGCCCACACCTCCAAGCCCAGGGGGACGTTGGACGGCTGGCTCCAGGGGGAGACTGGCGGGGCCACGCCATGTGCTCCTCGCGCGCTGGGGGTGGTGATGGCGGCAGCTCAGTCTAGGGCAGTGGGGGATCTTCAAGAGAAGGGGCTGTTGGCCCTTCTGCCCCAAAGGGGAGGGGGGATTTTTGAGAAATCGGATGGGGAAAATGTGCATCCTGAGAGCGGAAAACCCAAGTCAAAACTCCCTCCCATCACTTTTCTGAAGAGGGGTGGCCAGCCTCCTCTTATCGCCCTCCTCTCTCTCCTCTCTCTCGATGCACTGTGGCCGGATCATGGCCAGCGCGCAATCCAGGGGCCTTCTTTCCTCTCCCCCCCTCGCCATGCACACTGGCTGAATCGGGTTTGGCATGCAAGCTAGGAGCCCTCCTGTCTCTCATGATGCAATGTGGCCGGATCATGGCCAGCACGCAATCCAGGGGCCTTTCCTCTCCCCCCCTCGCCATGCACACTGGCTGGATCGGGGCTGGCATGCAAGCTAGGAGCCCTCCTGTCTCTCATGATGCAATGTGGCCGGATCATGGCCAGTGTGCAATCCAGGGGCCTTTCCTCTCCCCCCCCTCGCCATGCACACTGGCTGGATCGGGGCTGGCACGCAAGCTAGGAGTCCTCCTGTCTCTCAAGATGCAATGTGGCCGGATCATGGCCAGCGCGCAATCCAGGGGCCTTCTTTCCTCTCCCCCCCTCGCCATGCACACTGGCTGGATCGGGGCTGGCATGCAAGCTAGGAGCCCTCCTGTATTTCACGATGCAATGTGGCTGGATCATGGCCAGCGCGCAATCCAGCGGCCTTTCCTCTCCCCCCCTCGCCATGCACTCTGGCTGGATCAGGGCTGGCACGCAAGCTAGGAGCCCTCCTGTCTTTCACGATGCAATGTGGCTGGATCATGGCCAGCGCGCAATCCAGGGGCCTTCTTTCCTCTCCCCCCACCCCCCATTCCCACTTTCAGTTAAACACTTCTCTGGGCACATGGATTCTCTGCCCCCCCCCCAATCCTGTCTATCATTAAAGGGCAATGGGTTCCACACCTATAGAAAATAGAGGGTAGCTTTGAGGAAAGCGCTGCCTTCCCCCCCCCCCCAATTTGGAATCTGACTGTTCCCAAAGCAGAACAGAGCGAGGGTGGAAGAAAAGTGGAGGAGACCAGAGGGACTGGTGCTTGTTTTTTGCGCTGGGGCTGGTGAACCGCATGAGGTATTCTGCTGGGCGGAGTTGGGGCGGAGCTGGGGGCAGGCATAAACAATGAGCCTGTTGGAAGGGGAGGGCTCCTGCAAAAGGGACAGACCAAACCGTTGTCAAATACAGCATGCTTTGTTCCCATGAAAAACCAAAACTATAGATAATTGATGGGGATAAATCGCGGCCATGAAAAAAACATTTAAATCGTGTTTTTCTTTAGTCCGTGGCAAAACAGAAGCAAAATCTACCGTGAAGAATGCCCCATAAAGAACATTGCAGAACAGGAAACAATACAAAGGATGGCATCCAAGATGCTTTAGGGAATTGGTGCACCTTTCCTATGATGGAAGGCAGGATAAGTCTGAGACTTTTGCTGGGGCAACTGTTAATTGCCCTAGCTTACTTTCCATTGTAATCCTCAACAAGGGTAGCAACAGTGATTACTGTAAGTCCTCGATCAGGTTGCAATCTGAATATGGCAATGGTGTCATGGAAATACTACTTATCACCAAATTACCAGAATCCTACCCAGGGCAAAAAGGTAAATCTAACATATGCTTTTCATATGTGTACTAAAGCACAATCAGATAGCCACATTGTTGCCACAGAGAAAAATTCAGAGAATCCAGAGAAAAATTCATGGCACGAATTTTCAGCCTGGTCTGGACATCACTAGCTTCACTTCTGAAACCGTCAGAATCCACTGGACATTTCAGAATGTGATAAACAAGCTGATTCTCTGGGATCTGTTCCTGGATTCTGACACCGTGATAGAAGTATGCATAATCCAGATACTGCTTGCACTGTATTTTTGCAAAGAGAAAAATATACGCAATGGATCACCACCTCAATCATTATTCCATCTCCCCAATCCCCAGCCCGAGGTTTGTTCCACACTAAGTACTTGCAAGGGGAAGCCTTTGTTGAAAAATTGTGACTGTCATATCAGGAACAGAATCTCCTGGTGTACAGAAATGTTATGAATATTGTAGCTTTGGTGACAAATTTTGTGTTCATTTATCAAGTAATAAAAGTTTAAACATCAGTAGAGGCTAAACTATCAGCTCTGTTTAATCACTAGTTGATAGAATTTAGTTGTAGGGTTGATTTTATCTCAGTAGTTTCCCTTCAGATTCTCCCTATGTAGCTCCTTTCAGATCACCAACAGAGGGAATGTACAGGGATTGTCTGAATATTGCAGTTTTGGTGACAAATTTGCATTCATTTATTTCTTTGCATAAAGATTTACTTGTCAATCCACTACAAACAGCAGAAAGATATTGTCAACATATGATGATTACTTTGGAGGATGACCAGAATAGGTAGAGGGAATTTTAAAGAATATATCCTCTAATCTCTCCATTAAGTGAAATAGGTTTTTGTTTCCTTTAGCACCCTGAAGAGATGGAAGAGATCCTGAGGAGAATATACTCTTTTATTCTTATTCTTGCACAGTTTTCATAAATCACTTTAATTATATTTTGTGGTGTCTTTGAATTCAGGAGGCTTCAATCTCAATCTAGTACTTTGGCCTTGATTGGCTACGGCTACCAAGTTAATTGTTTTATGAAACTCACCTTGTAAGTGTCCTACCTTACAATGGCGACTTTCTTGATTTTAGTTCCAGAAGTGTCAGAGGCTTGTCCCTTGTCCTCTGACTGACTGGGTAGTGAAAGAGACTGGTGGCAGGCTATCTGCTGAGGCATGAGGTGTCACACATGAGCTGTTTTGTAATTTGTTTAGTTAATCTCCCCCATCCCTGGAGGGTCTAGGATTTGACACTCTCAACAGGGATGCCACAAATTTCTTAGTGGACCTGCTTAGCAGGTGAACTTATCTTGTACAAAACTCACAGACTGTGAGCTGATCAGCAATACCTTCAGATTGCATTAAGCAACTCAATACGATCCAGCAATGTGAACAGCTGCTGAGCTAGTTTGCAGCTGCCTGTTGGCCAGAAGTCAACTCACAGCTAGGAGTTTCCTTCTTATCTACCCTGCCCCCTCCATAACATAGCTATACAACAGAGTTCCATCCCATCCAAATTGTTCAGCAATAGCATAAAGGAGAAAAATGCTCATTTCTCCCCCCGCCCCCCAAGCTGGATGGGGACTGATGTGATGCTTTAAATCTTTGCATTGCAAAAGGTTGTAGTTGTAGGGTTGAAAGAGCTGGTTTATCTACTTTTCTCTGCAATCCAACCCAACAGCTTGCGGTGGGGAGAAGAGAAATCAGCTGGGCTTCTGACTACCCCAACCCCTAAATATGCAGCATCTCAGCAAGTCAGGGAGGCAGCAAAGTTTTCAGGATGGGAAATCAGAAGAACACAACCGCCAGCTGACCAGCTGGGAGTTGGCTTCTGATTCCCCAATCCTAAAATTTCCTCAGCAGAAACTGACTAGTTGGCTACTAATAGGGTTGCCTGCTCTGAGCTGGCAAATCCCTGAAGATTTTGGAGGTGAAACCTGGGGAGGGTGAGATTTGGGGAAGGGAAGAACCTCAGTGGGGAATAAAGCCATAGAGTCCACCCTCCAAAGCAGTCATTTTCTCCAGGGTAACTGATCTTGGTCATCTGGAGATCAACTGTAATAACAGATTTCCAGGTGCTACTTGGAGGATGGCAACCTCTAGTTTCTGCAAGTTGACTGTTCCCTCAAATATACATGAATATGGTGTGAACAATCAGCTGTACTGACAGATGTTCGAGCATCCCTATCCCTGAGTACCAGCCTGGCCTTGTCAATCTTTCTATACTTCATTGGGTGGATATTGTAATTTTAAGAATGTCTGATGTAAATCCTACAATTTCCTAAAGAATTATAGCAAACACAGTTGCGATAGACAACTTATCATTTTCTGAACTCTAGATCAGGGCTTCTTAAACTTTTTCCACTCGTGACCCCTTTTCACCCAAGAAACTTTTACATGACCCTGGTGTGATGGCTCACCTGTTTTTCCGCCGGTTGGTCCATGTCTGTCTCCTTTTTCGAGAAGTTTAGGGTTCGTTCCCTGCCTTGTTTGTCCCTCTCACTAACCTGTCACTCGGCTCCTTTTTGCTTTGCCTCAGACTTCCGAGTTGCAGAGACCGCTTGCCTCCTCAATCACTCGTGGTCTCCTTGGAGATAAACTGTTAACGCCCACAGTCATCTCCTTGACCCATCTCCTCCTCGGAAACATTCCCTATCTGTATCTTTTAACCTTTCCCTTGCAAGATCTGTCCCACCCACCAATTAACGTCTGGTCCCTTCCTTCCCTTGCCCAGGTGTTGTATCATCACACCTGTCTTAGTAACTCTTTCTGGTTGCTTCCCTGCTGTCTTCTTATTAACCCCCTGTGTTCCTCGTTCTTGTTCTGTCTGTTCTACCTCCTTCTTAGTAGGTATCCCTTTCTTGTCTAGTTGGGCCCCTCCTCTCTCTCCATATGGTCTCTCCTGCCGTCTTCCCGCTCCATCCCCCTCCCCTGAATTGCCCCCCGTGAGAGCTCCAACAAGCGAGGGTGATTTGCCCCCTCCTGTCGGAGTGCCGGGCTCGGCACACCCGGGTATATAGGTATATAAAAAGGTATATAAATCAAACATTTACTGATAAAAGGTTCAGAAACCTTTACTGTTGCCAAAAAATTTTGCGACCCCCATATTCAGTTACGCCACCCCATATGGGGTCGTGACCCACAGTTTATGAAGCTTTCTCTAAAAGACAGATAAGAAATTAGAGATATATGTAGCAGTCAGCAGGTTTCTGATATAAGGCGGTGCTTTTATGTTCACCTTGTATTTAAACAATGGTGTCCACAAAGTGACCTCTGCTTCTTCGGGGAGGGGCTATGGCTCAGTGATAGAGCATCTGCTTGACCTGCATAAAGCCCTAGGTTCAACCCCCATCATCTCCAGCTAAAGGGATCAGGCGATGTGAAACCCGGAGATCCAGGAGAACTGCTGCCAGTCTGAATAGACAATACTGACCTTGATGGACCGAATGTCTGATTCAGTATAAGGCAGCTTCATGTATGCTGTGTGGACTGGACCAGGCTCAGTTTGATGGTGGGGTACATGCTGTTGAAGTCCTGATAAAATAACTCAATGGCTTCCTTCTCATGGATCCAGATGCTATAAATGCCATCAACGTATCTCAAGAAGTACAGAGAAATTATAAGATTGATATCGCACTGCTTTAAGTCTGCCTTCAATATGCTGTTATGTTGTAGAGCCACACGTATTCCAATTTCAGTGCCATTAACCTAAAGATATAAACTGTCTCCAAACCTGAAGTAATTGTGGATGGAATCAACTAGGATACAGTTCTAAACTTGAAAATCACTGTTCTTCAACAAAGGAAGACTCCCAAGAGAAAGTGCTGAATCTGAGTTTTCCCTACAAGATTGATTTATCCATCAGGCTTAAAACAGAGCTGACACTACAGGTGCTGAACTGCTTAATGTAAATTAGTTATCACCAGTTACAGATACTGTGTGCACTTTTTAAGTTTTGCGTAGAAAGGTCACAGGTATCTAACATTCCACAGTTTTTAACCTACATTTTCTTTTGATTTGGTGCATATGTAAAGTCTGCTGACTAAAATGTTATTTCATGCATCTGATGAAGCGGGTCCAAGCCCAGAAAGGTTTTGCTTCAATAAACCTATTAGTCTTTAAGGTGCCCCAAGACTTTGCTTTCACTGCATCAGATGTACACAATTATGTCACTTGAATTTGTAATCACCATCTGATAAACTAATTCTGTGAAGTGCTGTGTATAATTCCCATTATTCAATAAGAAATGCCATTGCAGGCAAATAGGTGTAAAATGATATATGATTTGTAATGCAGAAATATCTCTCTGATTTATACAATTTTCAGCAATGAAGTAAACAGCAACGTGGTCTGTTTACCTAAATTTAGCAGAATATCTCAAAGAAGGTATGTTACAAGATAAGGAAACTAGGAATGGAGAGACTTCCTAATTTAAATACAAATGGAATGAATTTGAATGAATGAATATGTGATTTGGATGAATATGTGATTATGGCAAATCTAACATCCTTCATACGTAATAGACCAATGGTTCTTGTAGGTTATCCGGGCTGTGTGACCGTGGTCTTGGTATTTTCTTTCCTGATATTTCACCAGCAGGCATTGTGGCAGGCATTGGTTCCCCAACATATGAATTAGCTAGATATTTGACCACCCTCCTACAGGACCACATTGGAAAAACCACTTCTTACATCAAAGATTCAACTCATTTCATCAACAAAATCAGTCCATTGAGACTCAATCCACAGGATATATTAGTCAGTTTTGATGTTGTATCCCTCTTTACCAAGGTTCCAGTAAAAGACACAATCTCATTGATTAACCAGATTTTTCCGGAAGATATAACAGCCTTATTTCACCATTGTTTGACAACAAGTTATTTCCTATGGGATAAAGAATTTTATGAACAGATTGATGGAGTAGCTATGGGAAGTCCTCTCAGTCCAGTAATAGCAAACTTTTTCATGGAATATTTTGAAAAGACAGCATTAGAATCGGCACCTTACAAACCTACAGTCTGGTTCAGGTTTGTAGATGATACATTTACTATTTGGAGCCATGGTGAAGAAAAATTAATGGACTTTCTAAACCATCTCAATAATATCCATCCAAACATTCAGTTTACCATGGAAAAGGAAATTGAGGGTACACTCCCATTTCTTGATACCCTTGTCATCCGTAAAACAAACTTTCAGTTAGGTCACAAGGTCTACCGGAAACCAACTCACACAGATCGCTACTTACACAAAAACTCCAACCACCACCCCCGACAGAAAAGAGGGATAATCAAAACATTAATGGACCGTGCAAGACGGATCTGTAAACCACAGTTTCTCAAGGAAGAAATTAATCATCTAAATCACGCACTGCTAGCAAACAGCTATTCCAGAAATGAAATCAGAAGGGCCATTAAACCAAACAAAAATCAGAAAACTCAGGAAAAACAGTCTCCCGTAGGAAAGGTATTCTTGCCATTTATTAAAGGAGTCACTGATAGGATGGAGAAACTTTTGAAAAAACATAACCTACAAACAGTGTTTAAACCCACCAAGAAAATACAACAGATGCTACGATCAGCAAAAGACAAAAGAGACCCCCTCACCTCTGCAGGAGTATATCGTATACCTTGCAGTTGTGGACAAGTTTACATCGGGACCACAAAACGCAGCATACAAACAAGGATAAAAGAACATGAAAGATACTGCAGACTTGGCCAACCTGAGAAATCAGCAGTGGCTGAACATGGACTGACACAAACAGGACACAGGGTCTTATTCCAAGACGCTGAAAGACTGGACAATTCTACCAGCTATTTTGTCAGATTGCACAGAGAAGCCATTGAAATTCATAAACATCAGCACAACTTTAACAGAAAAGAAGAGAGTTTAAGAATGAATAAGGCTTGGCTTCCTGTCCTGCAAACCTCCAGACTAACAAAGACTACAGTCCACAATAGCCATGCGGATTAGCTTTGGATTTCACACATTAACAGATCACTTCAGGATACAATGGTTCCATATTAACATACCACACCCTCATTAGCACATTATCTTGATACTTACAGGACAATGATTAGCACATTACCTTTGATACTTTTTGCAGGACAATGATTCAGCTCCAACCCAACCCCTTTCTGACTATATATTACTCTTCCTACACACTTGACACTGAGAGACACTGTCCTTCAGTGTTACTCCTCTGAAGATGCCTGCCACAGCTGCTGGTGAAACGTCAGAAAAGAAAATACCAAGACCATGGTCACACAGCCCGGATAACCTACAAGAACCAATGAACTCTGACAGTGAAAGCCTTCGGTAATAGACCAATTTCAGAATTTCAGGGGAAATGGGATAACTTTTTAAATTATATAGTTAAAAATTATAAATATAATTAAATTAAAACAGATGTAGGTAATATATGTTTTATAATAAATATGTTATTAGATATGAAGATAATTGAGAAGATAGAGTAATGTAACTTGGGCAGCCCAATCCCGAAGGGGGGGGCAGATCTACAGTGGCTGGGAGCAGCACAGCCGTGGTGCCTCCCCAGTCTCTTCCTGGCCACTGAAAAGGGATTTAAATTTATTTAGTATACAACACGGAGGAAAATCCTCCATTGCCTCTAACAGGGCTGAGTCCCAAAAAAAGGGGGCACAGCTCCACCACAGCACAAGGGGGTGTTCCCAAGGCGAAGGGGTGAGGAATCTGCCTGATGGCAGCTCCTTCCCCAGAAATGCCCTGGGAATGCCCCCCCATGCTGGCACAGCTTTCCCTTCCAGGAAATCCTTGCCGGTGTGGCTCCACTGGTGGCAGGGGCCAGCAGCGCCTGAACACCACCATGTTTGCCCCTGCACCAGCATAGGTGCCACCTTATTCCATGATAAGGTGGCACCTACTCCAGTGCGGGATCATGCTGGCTCCTAAGAAGCTTGCCCCCCCTTCAGGAATGGCCCCAAAAAGAAGTAAACTTCTAAAATGTTAATTTAAAAAGTAAGCTCCACATAAATTGTATGAATATGACTGTTTATGTTTTATGTGTATATGTTTTATTTGTATATTGAAATAAAACTTTAAAAAAGAAGATATACAAACAAGAACTTTTTGTTTGTTTAAATTGGCCAGATTAACATCTTTCCAGGAGACGTGTTTCAACATAAAGGCAAAAAGAGCAATATAGCTTTTAATGTGACCATTATTTTATTACAACCGAAAAACAAGGATATTTTTTTCTTACCGTTTTTACTGATGTCAAGTTCTTTGAGATTAACTAAACTAGCAATGCTGGTTGGCAGGCTTGAAAGGTCATTGTCTGGAATACTCAGTTTACGGAGAGCTTGACAGTTGAACAATTGCTGCAACAAAAAAGAAAATGCATTACAATCTTTCCTTCAAGCTTCAGTTTAGCACTAAGAGGTAATAATAGATACTGATTGATATCCAAATAGCCTGAAGAAAACCCTCAAACAGATCTAGTGGTAAATTAGTTAAAATTATGTATTTAACAATGCAATCCTAAACAGAGTTACATCCTTCTAACACCATTAAAGTCAGTAAGTTTAGAAAGGTATAATTTTGTGTAAGATTAAGCAGTAAATGTATGTATGATTACAATAACATGAAAAATTATCGAAGTATATTGCTCATAACCAGGTAAGGATCTGTATACATATAACAAGGCAGACTTCAACTGTAGTTAAGTACACTTCCTCCTTACAATACTACCTCACTGTAAAAATTAACAGGAGTCTACTGTAATAAAATGTTCTTAGTTTTTAAGGTGCCAGAAGGCTCCCCAATGCAGATACCCCAACTTCCCACTCATTAACTTCATTAAGGATTACAGCACATCCAACTTTAAGCTAATTAAAGGTGACCAAGTTCTTAACTTAACCAGCATTATTAATCATTCTTTGTGGAAGAGACACACAGGAACAAGAACTAAGAAGTACTCATATTGATCAGCTACTAAATTAAAGGTAGTCGCTTGAACAAACATAGGAATTCATCTTTCCTTGACAAAGAGGTTTTGAACCCATTTGTCTACATCTGATAAAATAAATGCCGGCCAATACATCTCTTACATCCCATTCCTGAGCCTCAAGGACGAAAGTCCTTAGGAGGCCAGGAAGGGGCTGTGCCGGCGTTCGCACCCCCTGCGCCAGCGCCTGTGCCACTTAAGCTGTCCAGGGTGGCATGGATGCTGGTGCGGAGACCTGGATGCCATTCTCCTGGCACTGCCACAGCAGCGCCACCCAGGGACATTGGCTGGACCTTCCGCCGGCATCCCACTGGCACAAAAGCCCATGCTGGCATCCCGGGGGGGGGTGTTTCCAGGGTGTGCTGGGGGGCAGAGCTGTCAGTAGGCAGCTTCCTGACCCCTTTGCCTCGGGTACACTGCTGGAGAGAACACTGTTGCTGCGCCATCCTCACTGTTTTCATGGGACAAAATGCCCCATTTAAAAAATAAAAAGCCTACGAAAGGCTTTTTAAAGCCTTTCGGTGGCTGGAAAACAGCTTCGGAGGCACCACAGTGGCGTCTCAGACCCACCGTCCCCGGCCGCCGAAGGCTCAGGAATGGGCTGCCCATCTTCAAGGAACCATAAGATTCGTTGTTGTTTTAGCTGCAACATACTAATATGACTACCTTTTTCAACCATTTTTCTTATGAAAACGAAATAATGCTAAAAAAGGAGCAGAATGTCTGTTTCAGAAGCCCTTACTATTCAATGCAATCACAATATGCTTGGATTTAAGTACAGTACAAAATGTGCAAAGCTAATACTTAAAGAATTTTGGTAAACAAACTACAGCCTATTGCAATTCACTTTCTCATAATTCACTGGGGTGTTACCTCAGTTTGGATTTCTTTGTGCAGCTACATTACAATTTATAAAGGGTCCCACCATCTCTTCTAAAGGCCTAAAATAGGTACTCTGTAAAACCTCAGAACAACTGAGCAGAAACTACATCCATTAGGGCTGCTGAACATAGGAGATTAATGCAAACCAATATCCATTAACAAAATGGTTCATTTTGAAATAATTCTGTCATTTACCTTTCTTTCTGAAAGAAATGACAAGTAATGGGAGCAATAAGGCAAGAGGGAGAAATGCACTCACAAAAAGGAATAAAATTACTTTGAAGAAATTGTTTTGAACAGGCACACATTCTCAGGTAGCCTTGTTTAACATTAAAAATTAGCATGACCTTCAATATTAACACTATAATGGGCGTGACTAACATGCAATAATATACTTATTCCTTTTAGGCAGGAACCTAAAATTGTGCAAGAACTCTCAGCGCTGCAACTGAGGTTGCACAATAATCTGTTCTGTGCTTTTGCAGAATTGTATTTATTCACAGACAGCATAAGAATACACAGGCTAGAAGCAAGACTATCTGCATCTAGAATCGATAATATTTTATTTTTTAAAATGGTGCCCAAACAGGGGCACAGACACCAAAGGCTCCCACTGTTTGTGTTCACCAGCAACTGGTATTCAGAGGTCTAATACCTCCAAACAATGGACATTGATGGACCAAACTTCAAGAACCTAAGCTCCCTTTAAAGCCACCTTTGCTAGTGGCCCTCACTCTATCCTGGTTCATTGAGTTTCACGACTTAATTAAGCACTGTGTGAAGAAGCCCTTCTTTTTGTCTTTCGACCTGTATATTTTCCTCAGGATCTCTTCCATCTCTACAGGGTGCTAAAGGAAACAAAAACCTATTTCACTTAATGGAGAGATTACAGGATATATTCTTTAAAATTCCCTCTACCTATTCTTTGTTCATTTTCTTGTATGACAGAGGCTATATTATGTCCAAAATGCGCCCCATTATGAAGGTAAGAAGATACATGCAGATTTTAAGGGGGGAAATGTATAGGCATGGTCCTGTTATATTCACTATCCCTTTGAATAAATGGAAGGTGGCATCATATTCAATTGCATTGTTCACAAAGCCCTTCTTAAGAGAATTTAATCTTTTAATTGGACTCACTCTACTATAGCAGTTCTCATTTCAACTACGCCAACTGCCTGACTCTAAAGCTAAGTTGTTCTCTTCAAAAGCCGCTCTGAGCCCGACCTTCGAGTTGGGGAGTCCGGGATAGAAATGCAATAAAATAAAATAAATAATAAAATAAAAGCAAACCACATTGTGCCCCCCTGCCGATTTTATGTTGAAACAACAAGCACCCTTGTTATTTTGGCACTCAGGAAAGAAACAACTGAATTTCAACCTTCCTTTACAAGTGATATATCTAAACACATTAACTAAAACAGCTAGTCAGTGATAAGTGGGGGTACTAGAGTTGAACTGTAATTTCCAAACACAAAATCTAAAAAGAAATCTAAAAGAACTACAACAGCGATGGCTCTACATGGTGTTACTCACTAAAAGCAGCAATGCATTATTTCCTTTCCCTTCTCCTCAACAATGTCTAGTAATTTAAACCGTACAATACGACATCCATCATAAACATTCAGCCAGCCATCCCTGCACCCATTCCTTCTAGTTGGCTTACACTCATCAGTGGCGGAGAAATGAAGTGCAACAGCTTGTCTTGAAGAGTAAATGGTGAACTGGTATTTTGAACTTTGAGAATCTAGCCATTGCAGCTATGTTGTTTATATATTATTTCACAGAGAAGCAAATCAGAGATTGGAATCATTGCAGCTGAACTGAAGACCATTCTGTGTCCTTCCCTCCCCACAAAGCTCAATGCAAGGTTATTTTTCTCCTCAGGAGAGGTATGTCTACTTTTATGCCCAATCTTATACTCACACAATGCATTCTGCATAACAAGTTATATTTTATACGCTTTTGGTCCCATGTTACATATATTTGAAATAATCTTTTTAGATAACTGTAATATTATTGTAACATCAGGAAGCATACTTCTGTTCCCACCCCAAAACAATCCTTTAAATAGTTGCTTAAATAGCAACCATACTTTATGATTAAAAAGAGGAAATAAGTCTGAAATATCCAACAGCAAATTGACCTCCATCACACCCCATTTCATCTCTATCAGGCAGAAAAATATGATTTGATATCCACAGCCTTCTCAGTTAACAGACACATACAGCTGGGAAAATGACTCACTCTTCTGTATCACTTTTCCTTCAACCCCCTGGAGAGCTTAACTAAATTGCTTCTCCAGTTATAAACAATTGCCCGGCGGAGCGAACAAGCCACTACCCTAAGAATCTAAATTTGACTAAAGGGATAGGAAGAGGGGAGGTTGACCAAGCAATTGAATAAGATACTGTGGGAAAGGCACAGCTGGTTAAGCCATTTTAAATTTCATTTGTTTTCATGGGTGAAATTTAACCACATGCTTAACTTCACACCGACATCCATGGGATTTCAAAACTCTCATCTCAGGCTTAGTTGTGCTCCTGTGTTTGTAATCCCACACATACTTACTAGATAGAAAATTGAACTTCTGTCTTAATGAACATCACATCAGGCTGCATATATTCTGAACTATATATTTTATCTCTACGTAAAGATCCATAAAATATGCATCTTAATTTGACCAATAAAATTTTTCAAATGGTTGATGGGTGCCTGCAAAAGTGTGGAAGAAGTATATAGTAAGAGCATAGAAGAGAACTTATTGGATGCCTAGAGATACATACAGGTATTGATAAAGAAACATTGAAATCCTATGTTTATAATTTTACCAGAAAACTATGACATACTAACCAAAGTCAAATCATTCAAAGCTTGAATAAAACTATATACCATAAAAGCTCAACTTGTCACAATACATCCATTTCCCTTTGGCTTCAAAAAATGTCTATGGTCATGTATAGCTTCCATGCAGCAGCACATTTCAATTCATCCACTGAGTTGCTGCGCCAGAGTGGTAGAAACAAATGAGGCCACCAACCCTCTATAGCGCTAGGTGAGGAAGGGACATGTATTCTTTTAGTGAGACCTGGATTTCTTTGTTCCATTCTTGTCTTGTCTTGCACCCATGAAAGGACAAAGACTCACAACCAATCACACTATATCATTAAAAATCCTAACTTGGGCAGGGCTTCAATCAATTTAACCGTCATCTTGCAACCAGCCAGGCCAGTAGCTTTCCATACCTTCATGTTTATACTTGCATATCCATTTTCTTGCTCATTATGAAATTTTCAGCTCACAAGAAGCAGCAAATGAAAGAGCAGGGACAAAACAAAGCTGCAAGTATGAGCACGGAGATGGGAGAAAGCTGCCACTGCCAGGATGTCAGAAATCAAAATAGCTTTAAAGTGAAATACCCTTTTTGTGGGAGGGCATCTGCTTTTCCATGGCTTCATCCCACATGGCTTCTGGAACATTTAATGTTACTCAGGGTCCTTCCCTTTCAGCTAGGCAATGGTAGCATGGTAAGGTCCCACTCAACTATCAAGTGGTTAAGTTAAATGTCATGGTAAGGGGAAAAAAACTTAAAAGCTATCAAAGTTGTAGTTAAAAGAAAACTGTTAGCTCTTGTTCAGTTTCAAGAGCATAGATAGAAGCATGATTTGTCCCCAGTTGTGTCAATATTCTAAATAAGGAGATGTTACGCCCAAATTTATTGAGGAATGTACATTTGCAGGAAGCAGCTATTTTAACCCCATCTGAGAGCAGAATGTTGATTTATGAACAGATTACAGATAAAATGGGCAGAAGGCAGCTGAAATTGTTCAAATTTCTACAGATCAGACATGTTATAATGGCTCTAAATAAAAATATTGACACTGTCAGAATAAAACATATTTTGAAAAAAAACTACACATTGATTGATATCAAGAAATAAATATGTATGTGCTAATTTTAAATCAAGCACATGTGCTTAATGAGCATTTGTTGAAATGGGAAGAAGTCTTGAGTAAAAATATTCTTTAGAGAACAGTGTTGGATCTGGAAAACAGTTCTCCAAAAACAGATTCCAACAGAAAGCAAAGAAATTTAGTTTAAAACATTATTGAGGTGTTATCTAACCCCATATAAACAAGCAAGTATATATAAATTTACCACTGGTGTCATGCTCTAAAGCAGACCAATTCCATATTTTTAGGGAATATGGGGGTCCAGAAAATTTGGATCTCAATATTGAAATGAACACATGAAAATATTGGATATTAGGTCTCCTAGGACCCTAAAATAATTCTACTTGGTTACCTTAGAGATATGGTACAAGAGATCAATTTTGAAGCAAACTTGTTAATTGCTGCATAAATATGCATTGCCACTTACTGGAAACATACATACAGGTATTCTCACAACCTCAGAATGGTTATATAAAGTATGGAGAATTGCATCTTTGACCAAACTAACATACTGTAAACAATAGTTATGTAACAGTAATAATCTATATGTGGATAAGTTCTTTGAACAATGGACTTCCTTGATAACATTTTGGAATAATTAGTACAAGGATGGCATACATTTTCTCTGAAGTACTGTTATACCTCTGTTATTTGTAAAATTATAATGTTAAGATAATAAATAATAGTTTTTTTAAAAAGGTCCTACTCAATTGCCCCCTGACCATGTAGTGCTGTTTTTTTAAACAATTATAGCAACATCACAGGATGAAACCACAGCAAAGCAGTTCCCACACAACTGCAGTAATGTATAAAGGTTCATGGCTAGGAATATGGTTCAGGGCTTTATTTGGGAGATTTAAGTAAGGCCATCCTTTAAAAGCTTGAGGCTTGCTCAGCTCAAAGTGAAATGTTTAGAAGTGAAAGCTGATTAGTACCATATTTCCCTGCAGTGTCTTGCTTCTGTATTTGCTCCCATCCAACCCAACAGAGAAGGACAGTATCCACCATATTTGAAAAAGATCCAGCTTCCCAGATAATGATCAAAACAATGCTCTCACAATTTACCATGAAATATAAGCCGCCCTGGCATCTGGCTTTTGAACACCTCTAGACAGAATAAGTGCTACCATAGTAACTATGGGAAAGCTACCTGGTTTCACAACAGTCACAGTAGTGGACTCTGATGTGGCTCATCCACATGAGCGACAGAGGCTAATCTGGTGAACCGGGCTGATTTCCCTACTCGTACACATGAAGCCAGCTGGGTGACCTTGGGCTAGTCACACTCTCTCAGCTCCATCTACCTCACAGGGTGTCAGTTGTGGGGAGGGGAAGGTGATTGTGAGCTGGTTTGATTCTTCCTTAAGTGGTAAAGTCAGCATATAAAAACCAACTCTTCTTCTTACTCTTCTTCTTCTTCAAAGAAATTTCTTAAAATTACTAAACCTCATTTAAAACTGAACTTTTAAACTAACTCATAATCGGAGCATTGAGTAAAAATATTTTACTGGTACATCCACTGAGATCAATTGACAACTATGGAAGGACAAGTTGCAAAGTTTTATCACTGCATTGTAGCCAGATGTTCGCACACAAATTATAAGAAGTGATGGGCTGTTTCAGCAGATGAATGTGAGTTTGTGTACTTCGGTTATTATTGCTCAGTTTGCTCCTCAGAGAGAAGGTTGCTTAGATATAAAAAATAAATGTGCCCTAGAAAGATTCTTTCAGCTTTATTAAATGCTATCTCTTTTGAGAAGAGTGGCAAGTAAATGTATATCCCAAAATACTAAAAAGCCGTGTCTTTCATTTGCTATTCCTAATTAGCTTTTTTTGAAAGCTAATGCTTCCTTTCAGCTTGGTCTCCAGTTCCCTTTTTCCCAGCCCCCTTGAGATGGATGCAGCTTCAGAAATTCAGAAGGTGGATGTTTTAAACCCTTATTTCTTCTTCACGCTGTGATGTACACATCAGGATCTGTCAAATAAAAGCCAGTGTGCCACAGAAAGACCAAGCAAACCATCATTTCATTCATAACATTTATATATTTGTAGGGTCCAAGAATAAACCCTTGGAAGTCCTTGAACTTATGTGGGCTCCCCGTCTCTGTGTGCACTGAACAAAAATAAAGATTTCCTGGCACAGAAGAAACTGCAATTTGTCATGTCATCCAAATCAGACCTTTTAAACAACCGTGGTTTTTTCATGCCTATATATCAGGATTTTAAACAAGCCACAGTTCGTTACAGTTTCCGATGTAGATGTCATTAAAAACTGAAGTTAGCCATAACTAGAAAGTCTTCACTCTTAGCAGTGCACAGGGATAAAGGGAGTGAGTATAAGAGCCTAAAGGTTACAGGGATCTGAATGTAGCCATGTTCTGGGAATAGCTAAACTGGACGAAATTATGAAAGGCATTGAATTAAGCCCCCAGGGCCCAAAATATGTTGTGTTACCTCTTTGTGTGTGTCATACTTCCTATGGTGACAGTCCAGTTCTCCCCTCCCTAGAATTTCCTTCTCTTCTATAACTAAGATGAAATGGTTTCTCCATGTAGTCAAAACTCCAGGGTTTTGCCATCTGGCATATAAAGATTCAGCAGGAAGTGGATCTCATATCACAGGAAGAGAGACAGAGATTCCCCAAGTCCACAGGGCTAATAGCCAGAGCAGCTAGCAAAATGATCTGCGAATGGTTCTGCCATCCACACCCCTCAGCTGGCCCATGAATCCCCCACCTGACCAGGTGAAGACCTCAGATTCCCATCAGAAAGGCAAAAGGATGGCTAGGTACCAAATTTCAAATAATCCATAAAAAGAAAACCAAAGCCGGTGGGCTTTATCCAGTCTGGTCGTGCCCTGTTCAGTTTGGCCCAGTTTAATTCTCTGACCCATCTATGCTGGTGGAGAGGGAAGGAAAACTATTCCACAGTGTGCATCACCAGTACAAGGCATTCAGGTTTCTATGGAACTTATGTATCTAGCTGATACGTTTATCCTTCTTTTTTGCCTCTGTGGATTTGGTCTGAGTCCTTTTTTGCCTCTCAAGTTAGATCTGTACTTCTCCCAACTCCCACTATCTTCTCACTTCTTGGAATCAGGTTGTTGTTGTTTTTTAACTGAGCTCTCCACATATTCCTGGGAGTCCACTTCCTCAGAGAAGCAAGAAAATGATTAGCTTCCCCAGCCCAAATCTATTACTTTCTTCACTCAGTTCAGCGAATGGATTGCTGTCCAAGGTCCTAAATGAGCCAGAGGTGGGCTGTGACACTTTTTTCTTTTTAAAAATACTTTAACAGTTGATCGCAGCAGACACCCCTTCCCTGATTTTTGGTTCTATAGAAAAATGGAAAACAACAAGTCACATGTTTCCTTGGTAGACATGTGGATAGGAGAAGATAGCAGAGGGTTGCCTGCTAAGGCTCTAATCTTGTGATCAGTGTCACATCCAGCTTATGAAAAGTCCAGTGTATATCTCATTTTAAGCAATAAGACATATAAGGTTTCCAGTCTGGGCAGTAGCAAATACAAAACTGAAACATTTTATCACTGAATGAACATACATATAAACAAATTACATACTTTATTCTTTGGAGATACATTGAACACCATGGTGTAAATGAAGGACTCTGAATTTATGTACTATCAGGGATAGAAGCCAACTAAAAATCTCTCATCAGTGTTGGTTGACTTTAGACAAGTATGTTTTCTAAAAGCAGAGGAAATGTGAATTAGTTAGCATATTAAGCAAATGCACTGGTGGATTCCTGAAGTCAGCAGACTGCCTAAGCAAAATGTATTTTTTGCACAAAGAGCTCAAGAATGCTTTACATACTCATTTAGCATATTTGCATATTTTAGAAAGGGCAAGATTTACCTTGGGTAGCTCTTCAATTTGATTGGCATCAAGATAAAGCTCTTCCAATGTCCGTTCAAAGTTAAAAACCTCCTTTGGCACCTGCTGAAGGCTGCAATGGGAGTAATCAAGCACTGAGACGGTTTCTTCTTCCCCCCGAAAACATCGGCATGGCACCAGGCGGCCAATAATTTTCCTTTTGGTTGTCATCTCCAAACACTGCACTAAGAAAGAAAGGAAGGAAGAAAAAGCTGTTTTCCAAAACGTTTCTCTTTTTGTTCAAAACGTATCTAGCGATATGGTTAAGAGCCCAGTCAACAGCATCCATATGTATCATTGTTCTATTCTTAATGCTAGAAATTATGAGTATAATTTCCATAAGCTCTTTGCTTTGCATAATAGCAACATAAAGTTTCTATTTTTCAAGTTCAAGTGTGTTTTCTGGCTGGGCTAATTTTTTATGCCATTTACATCCTGAGACAGGTTTAATATGAACACTCCATTAGCACATGAATATGTGAAATCCATATTCCTTTTCTCATGTGTAAGTAAATATGCACACACTCTTAGCAGACTTGTAGTGGTTGGATTTGGTAAATCTTATTTGTTTCTCTACCCAACACTGCATAAAATAGCAACTTTTTCACTGTGAGCCACTATTCCAATTTGCTTGCTGTTTGTCAACCGGCTCATTTTTCTTACCATTTTGCCACCATTGGGAATCCAATTGAAAAGCTTCCAAATCAGAACTCAGTTATTCAATTAAAGCTGTAATGTGTACTCAAAAGCAAAAGTTTCAGTATGGAAGTAAAGAAAGCAGCGATTGCTGCAGGTGGGAAGAAATACTAGATTTACACATTTGCTCAGTCAGCCAGTCAGAAACCTATTAGGTTCAATGGCCTCATAGATAAATGTCTCAAACACAGACACAACAGCAAATGTTAAACTACAAAACTTGTTCTGGTAAAGATCAACTGGGACTAAAGCAGCAGTGGAACCTTTAAGCTTTTAAGCATCTATTTTTCCCTGTTCCAAATTGCCCATCCCACATAAGCAGCTGTTCATCTCATAATTTCCAGATAAATTAGCAAAGGCAACAGATCCCTTTTACTTACACCCCACAAGATAAAAAATATGAAGACACAGAACCCAGACTGAACAACATAGGGCGATTTCTTCTCTTCTGATAATTTTTCCTATCCTTTTTCTAGAAAACTATCTTTATGAAAAAAATGAAAAAGCCCCTGTAAAATATTTTAGGATGATGATTAAAATACATTTTAAGGCATTGTTTTAAAACAATATGGACACAAACAATTCTTGCTGCTACAAATGTTACATCCAGAGCTTAATGATAGAAACATTAGCCATTATAGGCCTGTAACAATATTAAACTGAAACATAAAACCAGCAACACTCTCAGAACTTCATGTTGGAAAAGAACCTTCAAATGTTGCAGAATTCAGAGCCTTTAGATATTTGGTCCAAGCTTATTGTTCCTGCAATGTGGTGGCAAAGCAGAGCCTCTGACACTTACTGACCTCACATTCCTTCCTCTTCTCCATGAAATAAACTAATGAATGTTTAAAAATACATACACAAAATAAAATAAAAATATGTGAAATAGTTGAGAAGCTTGTATTAATTCAGGCAGACTTGCCATTTTCTAAAGTCCAAGTAGCTCAAAGTGAAAATTAAGAATCAGAAGTTCTAAATCTTTCAGACATGGTTTCAGATTATAGAGACAAACTGGAGCTCTGCTAGTATTTTCAGGGATACATTGTATAGTGGAACAGATGGACTACGCACACGGTTGGATCCTGCAAGCTATTTGGAACTTTCACCCAGTTCCCAAAATCCTATCCACAAGGATTCTATAAACTCTCAGGGGCTTGAGCATGCAAATTCTCCCTTCCTCTATTTTGCCTTTTGAACTGAACATGTAGAAACTCCTACCCTATCCATGGGTCACTCTGCATTGTTATCTTTGCAACCATCTTGAGCCTTCCCATTTATTGTCTTGTATCTAGAAATCACAGGTACCTCATCAAGCAGATTAAAAAAAAATAGCACAAAAGGGCCACACAGAGCTAGGATATAGATTTCTACATACCAGGGAAGCAAGAAATATCTGTTTCTTGAAAGAAAGAAAAAAATGGCTAACACACACCAAAGACAGTAAAACCTCAAAAATGTAAAAGTCATGTCTACACAAGCACACAAACCAAGGGGGGAAATACCCATAGTTCATATCACATCATGATTTTGATAGGTAAGGTTGGTAATGAGGATTACCAATATTATGGTAGCAGCCATGAACTGTTTGACCCTCTACAGAGAAAGGTATTATTTATATAACCTGTATCATAATAGTTAATCTGCGACAACTAACTCATCAATAAACATTTGCACTAATGTGCAATGACAGCAACTAATTCACAAGTATGTCTAAATATTTAGGCTCAAATATACGCATTATTTTATATTCAAGTGCATTGGGGAAACAGATTTGTACAGAAAACTGGAGGGCTTCTCATCTGTCTGGCAGGGAGGACTGTTCAAATGGGAACAAATCAGGGCTAGGAAGCACATCGAAACTTAACACAGCACTAACTGAAAGCAAAAATTCTTTCAAAAATCCATCTATTGGAAACAAGAATGTTAAATCACCAGGTGCTGAACTAGAATTCAACACTGATGTGTGTGTGCATGGACACACATGCAAACTCATTCTGTTAATTCACTCAACTATGGGTCACAGGAAGAAAATAGATTCCTTTGAAATGTGGTGTTGGAGGAGAGTGTTACGGATTCCGTGGACTGCCAAAAAAACAAATCAGTGGGTTATAGATCAAATCAAGCCTGAACTGACCCTAGAATCTAAAATGACTAAACTGAGGCTGTCGTATTTTGGTCACATCAAGAGATGACAAGAGTCACTGGAAAAGACAGTCATGCTAGGAAAAGTTGAGGCTGGCAGGAAAAGAGGAAGACCCAACAAGAGATGGATTGACTCAATAAAGGAAGCCACAGCCTTCAATTTGCAAGATCTGAGCAAGGCTGTCAAATATAGGACATTTTGGAGGACTTTCATTCATAGGGTAGCCATGAGTCGGAAGTGACTTGACAGCACCTAACACACACACACACATGCGTCACAGAAGCTGAATTAAATATATAAACAACTGAAATGTTTTCCCCACCCACACAGTTCCTATTCCTACTCACACTTCTTTGTCTACCACTGAGATCATGTCACTGTTAAAGTGTGTCAAGTGTAATATTCAAAATTCTATTCCATGTTTTATTAAAGTTCCAGTGTCCAAGAGTGTGGAACAGTTCCAGGCCAAGCCTTACTTATGGCAGGATCTAGGTAAACTGCTATGAAAGACTCCGGTGGGCCTTATTCTCATTTCTTTGCTTGATACTATTTGTTTTGGATAAAGTTAAACTCTGCTTACCTAAGTAGACCCTCAGCATATTCCTGAGTGACAGCATCTTACACACAGAGAGAGCTGAGCCATAAACGAGGATTCTTGAGTCTATCGCACCCTCAGGTCTCTGACATCCTCCTCTTCTATTTTTCTGTCTATACATTTTTACCCTAATTCTCCCTTCAAGGAACTTAAGATGACATACATGGTTCTCCCCCCTTGTTTGTCCTAACAACAACCATGTGTTGTAACTTACAATGAGGCAGGGTGTGCAACTGGTTCAAGTTCACTGAATGTGCTTTTCAGATGACTGCAAATTTCATCAAGGTCTCCCAGCTCCTAGTCCAAAACTCTAACCTCTATACCACAGAGCCTCTTAGAAACCATGGAGGAGGGTTCCACTCATCTTGGGCCCCTCCTTCTCTCTTCTCCAGTTTTCCCCATTATCTCTTTATATGCCTACAGTTTCTACTACTCTAGACTTCCCAACTTCTCACCATGCTAGTATACCACATTCTTTCAACTCTCCTGTATTTCAAGCTAGAATCCAGCCAGTGCCCATGGGATAGTGGTTATCTAATGTCCCACCATTTCATGCTTTGTTTCATCCTATGATGGAGACACTTTCATAATAATAACCAGAGTTGCCAATTTTGTTAGTGAAATAATCATGAGACAATTAACTGAGAAACAAACTTGGGAAAGCAACACACCAATGAATAACCTAGTCTTCAACATGTGAGCTGAAAATCTAGTTTCATCAAAAATTGGAAATGGTACTTTGGAAAAGTTAAAAACTCCATTTCACTCAGTCTCATATAAGGCCATGTACAGACAAAAATTAAGAAGCGGTTCTTTCCCTTCCTGAAGTCCTACTAAGAGCTTGCTATTTTTTTTAACCAAATACAGGGTTGTAAAGTAATCTTGCATAATTGTTTTCATATGTTAAAAAACATTTTCCCCATAACACAGAATTTATTTGATGTGTTTCAAAGTAATACAGTTATTACCTTTTGGAAAGGAATTTCTTAGTCAGGAATTACTGAAGGGGTAGGTTAATGCTTACAGATCTTAAAGGCGAGGAATCTTAAAGGTATGAACTGTAAGCACATTCAGAATGGATACACATTTGAATTGGAGGAATCAGCATTGTGTATTTCCCCTTGTCCTCTTTCTCTCAGTCCCTTAAACTATAGATATTTCTACCGATATCAGGTATTCTATTTTTTTACTGCATGCTATGTATTGTTATGTATGTTTATTGTTTAAAACTCTGTAAACCTAAAATAGAGTAAATATATTTTTTTAAAAAACAACCAAAAAAAGAGGCTCAGATAGGGAGGCAGAGCTGCTAGAGAGCTGCTACTGAGTGAAGAGGACCTGTGAGCCTGGGGGTTAATTGCTGGCCCTGCCCTCTGCTGTGGGCTGTTGAGAGCTGGGGCTGTGAGCCTTTGATTTACAAGGCTCCTCTCGCCAGAGGCAGGGCTGATTCAGAGCTGAGGCAGCTGTGCTGAGAGTCAGGCAGAGGTGCTAGAGAGACAGTGTTTAGGTCGGTTAGTTTCAGGTTAGATCAATGCACCAAGGTATTTCTAGTGTGAAAGAATTCACTACAAGGGAGTGTGCCGAGTTTGTTTCCTCCCTGAGGACAAGATGGACTTCACCTGTCACGTGTAAGTTGATAGATGTCTTAAAGGACAAGGGTCGGAGCCTGGAAGAGAGATTGCTACTCTCCACCACACCAAAGAAGGGGAGGATTTTATTAACAGAAGCCTGACAGCCCTGCATAGGGAAGAGGAGATTGTTAAAAGGGACAACAGTGTGGTTGCCTACCCTAACAAGGCTCCTCAGAGAGCTGCAGCACGTCCCCAAAGATGTCAAGCGACATGGCACTCAGTGCCATTAGAGCTCCGGAATCGACTCCAGGCCCTTGCGGTGGCGGCAGAGCCAGAAACAATCCAGTGGAATAATCACAAACACAAGGAAGACAGAGGGAAAAGAACAGGGGAACACAAAGAAATGGCACTGGAAGGAAAAGAAAAGTGTTGTTTGTTGGTGACTCCCTGCTGGGGGGTATGGACCGTCATGTGTCGAGGTCTGACCCCATGGCCTGAGAGGTGTGCTGCTTGCTAGGGGTGAAAATTAAAGATATGGTTGACCAGATACCAAAACTGGTCAAACATGGGCCATTTGTGATGGTCCATGTGGGAACCAATGACACAGCTGTGAACACCACTGAAAACATTAGGCTGATTATGAAGCTCTCGGGAGGAAGCTGAAGGGAATGGGGGCACAAGTGGTGTTCTCTTCAATCCTTCCTGTCAAAGGAAGGGGAATATGACGGGAACATAAGATAATGGGAACCACTGGCTGTGTTGGTGGTGCAGGCAAGAGCGATTTGGATTCTGGGACCATGGGCTAGGTTTCTGGATGACAACCTACTAGCATGCAATGGAATTCACCTTTCAAGGGTGGGGAAGAATGTTTTTTGGAAGAAACCTGGATTCATCAGGAGGGCTTTAAACTAATACCACAAGGGGAAGGAGACAACCAACATAGGGATTTAAATGAAGGAGAGCAAACAGCAGAGGCCTACCTGGGAGGGCCGGGTCTAAAGGCAACAAAGGTGTGGGGCTTCAGGTGTCTATGTACCAATGCCCAAAGCTTGGGCAATAAGAAGGAAGAGCTTGAGAGTCTAATGCAGTCAGAGGGATATGATTTAGTAGGCATTACAGAAACTTGGTGGGATGATTCCCATGACTTGAATGTAGTAGTGGATGGATATGAGTTGTTCAAGAAGAACCGAAAAGGTCGAAGAGGTGGCGGAGTGGCGCTGTATGTGATGAGAGGGATTGCTTGTCAAGAAATACTAGAGGAGGAGGGTGACAGCCCAGTGGAATGTATCTGGGTGAGGAAAAGGGAAGGAAGAACAAAAAGTATTGTGGTTGGAGTCTGCTATAGACCTCCTGACCAGAGTGAGGAGGTGGATGCTGCCCTACACGAGCAGCTTGACAGGGTATCCAAACATCAAGAGCTGGTAGTTATGGGTGATTTCAACTTCCCTAATGTGTGCTGGGCGACAAACTCTGCAAAGTGACCACAGTCATGTAAGTTCCTTACCTTCCTGGCCAACAAATTCCTTCATCAAATGGTGGAGGTCGCTACAAGGAGCTCAGCCATACTCAACTTAATATTTACCAACAGGCAAAAGATGGTGGATGAGGTGAAAGTGGTGGGGACTTGAGGGGGAAGGGCCCATACCAGAAGACAGGTAGAATTCAGTGAGATCTGAACACACTGGAAAAGTGGATGGATGTGAACAAGATGCAATTCAACAATGATAAGTGCTGAGTTCTACATCTGGGTAACAAAAATGAGGGACATGCATACTGGATGGGGGATACACTTCTGGGTAGCAGTGTGTGTGAACAAGATCTTGTGGTATGGGTGGACCATAACTTAAATATGAGCAGCCAGTGTGATGCAGTGACAAAAAAAGCTAACGTGTCCTTGGGGTGCATAACATCCAAATCTCAAGATGTCATAGTTCCACTATACACAGCATTGGTCAGGCCACACCTGGAGAAGAGGAGGCTGAGGGGGGACATGATTGCTCTCTTTAAATATTTGAAGGGCTGTCATTTAGAGGAGGGCAGGGAGCTGTTCCTGTTAGCAGAAGAAAAGGACTCGCAATAATGGGTTTAAATTGTGGACGGAAAGGTACTGGCTGGATATTAGGGGAAAAAACTTTTACAGTAAGAGTTGTTAAGCAGTGGAATCAGCTACCAAGGGAGGTGGTGAGCTCCCCCTCACTGGTAGACTTTAAGCAGAGGCTGGACAAACACTTGTCAGGGAGGCTCTAGGCTGGTCCTGCATTGAGCAGGGTGTTGGACTAGATGGCCAGTACGGCCCCTTCCAGTTCTATGACTCTATGATTCTAGAATGCTGTAAATGCTCTAAAATATGTGCATCTGTAGCACATGCACTAATCCAGCATCAAAATATATTTGGTCACTAGAAGCTCTGTTGCTGCCACATCCTCCTCTTTCTCATCCCTGTTAGGGAATGAGGTGTCCCAACAACAGTTGACCAAGATGAGAGGTTTTGATCCACAGTTCCCAGCTGCAAAATACTTTCACTCCAGAAGAAAGAAGGTGCAGGTGACTGAGTAGGAAAAGAAAAACACCCTGAAGACAAGTAGTTTTGGTGCTTGCTCACTTATCCCATCGCTGCTGCCACCCTGTCTTCCTGCTGCTGAGTATGAAAACTTTCCCCAGTCAAGTGTTTGAGATGGAAAAGGCCTATTCAAGCAAGTGCTGTAGGGAAGATTTGCTCCCCAACAGACAGAGACAGCTTGGGAGACCTCTACAGAGCCCTATGCATCACCTTGAGAGCTGGCAGCAGAGGTTACAGCAACAGAATGGCAAGTGGATGTCACATGTATAACTGCTAATTTGCTTGTCTCATGGTTGTTTAAAAACAAAGCTCAAAACATCTTCTGATTACTGTTAGCCTCATTTTAATGTGCATCTGTATGACCCTTAGTCAAAGAAACATTTTGCTGTGAGCATAATGGAAAGCTTAAGCTAAGAGAAAACAGAAGTTTCAGTGACTTTCCATACAGGCACTGATCAGGTTCACATCTACTTCAATACAACTACAACACAAGGGACTTGGAAACCATTCAATGGACCTCCTCCACAACTGATTGAAGGCAACCAAGAAAGAAAACCAGATATAACAGCACAGTTTTAAAACAGTCAAAGGCCATGAAGTCTGAGATATGGTTGGAAGGGACATGATACAACAGCCTTGGCTTTGATCAGCTTGCAAGACCTCTATAGAGCCCTGTCCATCACCATGAGTTTAATGACAGAAGAAAGGCAAGACATAAACAAAATGAACAAGCCACTTTGTTTGCCCTCCCACAGCTAACAGGTTGTGCCCCTGCTGCAAAAACGGCATTTATAGCAGAGAAAAAGGATCAGTTCTGCTCTCTCTCCTGCAACAGTATCTACCTCAAGCTTTCCAAACTTATTACTACAAAGAGTAGGTACAGTTATGGATGAGGCGACTGCTGGACAACTAGAGCTCTTTTTCCAAGAGCTCTTTTTCCTACGTAGTGTTTGTACAGGGGAAAATCAATGGTTGTGTATCACTGCCAAAGTCTCATGTGCTGGTTTTGATTCCTGGCAGAAGGACATCACCAAAAATAGCAGGGTTGCATGACAGCCAAAACCCTTGCACCCATCTGCAGCAGATACTATGGAAAGGAGATATATGATTTGGTTCCATCTGTGATCATAAAAAACAGGCTTACTGCTACTACAATGATTTTACAATTTTTATTTCCTGCATATTTGATTGTAAACAACTTATACAAAGTTTTTTAAAGCACATTGTTAACCATTGTCAAGAGAAATTATTTTAATTCCTCTTTACTCAATTTTCCCCTGAAAACTGACCATCCATTTCTTTTCTTCTTTTTAGGAATTTGGAGTCAGTTCCTGATCAATTCCATTTTGATCAAATTCAAAGAGAATAGAGCCAGGAAGGAAGTTTCTGCAAAATTTCAGAATTTTACTCTGTAGATGTTTCAAGGCAGGCATTGTCCTTCCTAACATATCTTTCCCCCTGATAATGGACCACCTTGTGATTGAAGCATCTCTTTTATGTTACAGGATATGATTGCATTTTTATGGTTATTTGGTCTTCTATGGCTTCCTTCACAGATCAGTGGTGCATAAACCAACTACTAGGGCTGAAGTTGCAACAGGATGCACTAATGTCTCAACAAAGAGAAACCAGAGAAATGAAAAAAGAAATCCCTCTTTTAAAAGAGAAAAAAGAG
The DNA here is from genome assembly GCF_029931775.1 of Euleptes europaea. Lineage (NCBI taxonomy): Eukaryota > Metazoa > Chordata > Lepidosauria > Squamata > Sphaerodactylidae > Euleptes > Euleptes europaea. The sequence continues at coordinate 61,745,374 of NC_079313.1, forward strand.
AATGAGAGGAATCAATGGCTTTATCTAAACAAGTGAATCTGGGGACAAGAAATTCTCCTCCCCTTAACAACCCTGGTGATAACCAAACAGATAAAACAGCTTTTTGAGCTCATGTGTTGAAGAGTCTATCTGGGCTACAATGCACACTCAGATGCTCCATTGTATCAATACAGTGAGAGTTCTGCCTGCCTCTGGCAATCCAAGGAGATTAACATATGAATGCTGTCAGAACAATCTCCTTCACAATTTCTCAAAATGTGAAGAATGAGTGAAAGAGGCAGAAATGAACGTCACTAGGACCAAAGTGCACCTAGTTTTATGTTTAGCACTGCCAATAACGTTTTTTTTGTCTGACAGCCTTTGGCCTAGGGGTATAAGTGTAAACAGAAAGCAAGGAATAAAGCAATTTTAAAATTTAGCTGGACCAGATGCTGACTTTTGATCTATTGTACAGTAATTACATTTTAATTAGCATCAGCTGTTAAATTTTAAGCATGTTTACTGAGTATGTCCCTCTGAACAGCTGAATTTAGTATCCTTGCTCCTTAACAGGTAAGTGAGAGAGTGGAATTCTCTCTCCTACACACTTGTAGGGATACTTCCCACCACTAATCTTTGAAGGAAGCCATAGAAGACCAAATAACCATAAAACTGCAATCAAATCCTATAACACAGAGGAGATGCTGCAATCACCTATAAATATTCAAGACGTTCATATCTTAAATGGTTGTGAACATTAGTCACCTGAAAAGGTTGCAGTTGAAAATTACAATATGTACTCTTTATTCTTATTGATGCTATTCTTTCAAAAGCTACATTTAGCAGTGATTTACAATTTCCAGGGGGGGAAATGGGGGAAAGTTTTTTCTCCCTCTCCCATAATACTAGAACACGGGGTTATCTGCTAAAGCTGGAGGGTGAGAGATTCAAAACAGATAAAAGGAAGTATTTTTTCACACAACCCATAGTTAAATTGTGGAACTCCCTGTCCCAGGATGTGGTGATGGCTGCCAGCTTGGAGGGCTTTAAGAGGGGAGTGGACATATTCATAGAGGAGAGGGGTATTCATGGCTGTTAGTTAGAATGGATACTAGTCATGCTGCATACCTATTCTCTCTAGTATCAGAGGAGCATGCCTATTATTTTGGGTGCGGTGGAACACAGGCAGGATGCTGCTGCTGCCCTCGTCTTGTTAGTGGCTTCCTAGAGGCACCTGGTTGGCCACTGTGTGAACAGACTGCTGGACTTGATGGGCCTTGGTCTGATCCAGCAGGGCCTTTCTTATGTTCTTTATGTTCTTATGTGTTTTTTTCTTATGTAAGAACATACTTTTGCAACTTGATAGCGCATTTGTACCAGAAGCAGGCAGCATATTAAGGAGAAGTAACACTCTCCCCTAAATTATAGTTAATTGCACTACCCATCTTACATTTCCAGATAGCATACTTACCACTAAACTGAAAGTTTTAAATGGCTAGTCATAAGTATTCTAAGTCCAATGCATGTGTGTGCATACACATGCACACATGTCCATTCCTGACCTCATTTCTTAACCTTTCTGGTCCATGCGTGCAAGGAAACTTCATGTAGTGTTTTTCAGAATCTGGTACTGCAGAAACAAATGCCCCGGGACACTATACCTTTTACAGTTTTTCAAATTCTCTTAAGGTTAACAAGTTATTGAACAATGACATGAGTTTGTAGACCCTACAAAAATACACTTCCCCAAAGGCATTCCAAAAGCATGCATTAGCACTGCATATATATATTTATTCGTCAGAAAATGTAGTCCTTACGACAAATCTCAAATGCCATTTTGATGAAAACTCAGAACATATACAGCAAAGGAAATGAGAAATGCAGTTACTTTTAATGCAATACAATACAGAAACAATATTGGCTTAAATTGCCAATACTATAAATCAGAGTTCCTCAACAGGGTGCCCATGGGCACCCACCTACATGTGTTCTAGTGCCTGCCAAGTGTTTTTAGGAAGTGGTTGGGGCCAGGTAGGGTTTTTGCCCAGCAAGGCTTCTGATTGGCTGTGCAGATCTTTTAAAATGTTGCTTTGGTAGCAGCTGCCACAACAGCACAAAAATCCATACTGTGTTACTGAAGTTAAGCTGCGGCAATCATTTTGTGGTTGGCTCTGCCTCCTGCAGCAGCCGTTTTATGGCAACCATTTTGTTGCTGCACCCACCAGGGGAGGGGCTGCAGCTCAGTGGTAGAGCATCTGCTTGGCATGCAGAAGGTCCCAGGCTCAATCCCCGACATCTCCAGTTAAAGGGGCTAGGCAAGTAGGTGATGTGCAAGACCTCTGCCTGAGACCCTGGAGAACAGCTACTGGCCTGATCAGACAATACTGACAGAGAAACTGCCACAAGGCTTAAAAAAGCCTTTTAAAAATTTTTAAAATGAAAATGGGACTTCCCCCCCCCCCATAGAAAACAGCAATGCAGGAAAACCTGGCGCAGCAACGGTGTTGTTTAAGGGGGTGTTCCCAGGCTGGAGGGACTTTGGAAGCTGTCTACCATCAGCTCCGCCCCTGGAAACACCCCGGGAACGCCCACCACACCAGCGCCACATCTCTCTTCTGGGATTTAGGTCCCAGGGAGACTGCGGTGTTGGAGGAGCAGCATGCAGCTCCATGGCACCCAGGCACCCACAAAACTGCCCCCGCTGCCGGAGTTGAGTGCCTCTTATTTCATGATAAAAGGCCAGTTATGATAGCGGCGGGGACACACCACCTCCAGACCACTTTCAGCCCCCCACCTCAGGAATGGACTGTTATTGTAGTAACGAAAATGATCAGACTCCAGAAGAAGCTCTTGTTGTACCAAATCCCAACACCAATTAGCTCAGTGATGAATTCATTGCAAGGGCAAAAAATAAAGAACCATGTCCTCGTCTCGCCCCACCCCCCGCCATAAATTCCTGTAACTTCCCGCCTGATTGACACATTTCTATTAGTTGTATTAAACATGTTATTCTGCAGGGCAATTCAATAAGCATTACCATTTTTCTAAAGTTTCAAACTTTTGATACCATCTGTATTATAAATTCTTTTCTCTTTCTTCTGAATTACATATTAGGTCAGGGGAAAAAGACACTATAAAAGAAAAGCAAATGTAAACAATGCTATTTAATATCTTGATGTCTGCTCTGCCTTGCCTTTATAATTATCTGTAAGGTTTATTCACTTTGAAAGACCAAGTTTAATCTAGCCAAAGACCACAGATAGTAAGTAAACTAATTACAATAAAATCTGATTTCTGCTTAATTAAAGGATCTTTTGTTCAGCACAATTTCTAACTCTCATTTCTTACTAATCAGGGGACAGAGTGCTTTCTCCCCTGTTTAAAAAACAAAAAAAAATACAGTTTTAACTAGATCTCATTAGCATTATATTTCCAAAGTAACAAAAAGCAGTTTAACAGATTCCATGTGACTCCAACTTGTCAGGTAATAAAAAACAGCAAGAAAGTAGCACAACAGGAAAAGGTTCTTATAACTAATAGCCGAGGGGAGCCCCCATGCAGACTTTTTTCTTTAAAGCACACAACAGGACTACATAGGACTAGTACATAGATTTAAGTAAACAGCTTTTCAAAAAGACAAACAATTTTAAAACAAAATTTGGAGTTAACCCCTGCACAAAGTTTAAAGCAATGTCTGCTTATGCACAGATGTCACAAGTTTGGGCATCATGTCCTATAGCAGTGGTGGCGAACCTATGGCACGCATGCCAGAGGGGGCACTCAGAGCCCTCTCTGTGGGCACGCACGCTGTCGCCCCAGCACACCTAGAGAGTTGCAAATCCAAGGCAAAACCTCCCATGCGTTTTGGCCATTTGGTCCCTCCCCTCCCCTCCGCTCGGGCCTGCCTCCCGCCTTCCTTTCCCCCCTGATTCCCGGAGCCTCTCGATGGGCCTCCGAGCAGCCAAGTGGCTCCGGAGCAGCAGCAGCAGGCAGGGCGGGCATGGAGCAGCGAAGCTGGGGGCTGCTGCCGCCACAGCACGCCTACACCTACATGCTGGAGCAGTACGAGAGTGAGGGCTGGATGGAGAGCTGGAGCTCTTCGGGCACGTCCTGCGGTGCGCCTCCTGCCTGCGGTGCTGCAAGCGCAGCCTGCCCGTCTTCAAGCTCCGCTACCCGCCGGCCGAGACCCTGCGCGACTTCAAGTGACGCATCCTTTACCTGTACCTGCACTACGTGCTCTATAAGGTGAGGGGTGCGCTTCCCGGAGACCGTCCGGCCATGCGGCCAGAGCAACTCCGCTAGCATGGGATGAAGTGAGGATGTTAATGTATGAGTTGTTTTCCTAAACTAAAACTAAACTAAAACTCAGTATTCAGGTTAAATTGCCGTGTTGGCACTTTGTGATAAATAAGTGGGTTTTGGGTTGCCATTTGGGCACTCGGTCTCTAAAAGGTTCGCCATCACTGTCCTATAGCAACCAAAAATGCTGCACAAAAATGTAGTGGCAATAGCCACCTCAAAGCAGGAAGAGTGGGGGGGTTTATACCCCACTTTTTTACCTTAAGGAGTCTCAACGCAGCTTATAATCAATATTCCCATCCTCTCTTCACAACAAGGATCTTGTGAGGTAGGTGAGGCTGAGAGAGTTCTGAGAGAACTGTTAGTGGCCCGAGGTCACCCAGCTTCCTGTGAAGATGAGGGGAATAAAACTTGGTTCTCCTGATTAGAGTCCCCCGCTCTTAACCACTACACTACACTGGCTCTAGCTTGCCTTGTCATTCACAGGGCTGAAGAGGTAAGCAGGTATGGGGAGGAAGTATAGCAAGGGGGAAGAAGGAAAAAATGGCATTTCTCCTCCCACCTCAAGGATACACCATTTGTACCATTAAATAATCAACACTGAAGAATTTGTTCATTTTTGTACCTGATTAACTTTCATAGATGGTTTAGGACTTTTATGTGTTGTCATATCTATCTTTTCTTTACTGCACATTAACGTTATTCAAAGGGCTTCAATCCTGAACATAGTTAAAGTGCTGAAGAAGAATCAAGAAGGATCCAACTCCTGCAAAATATATTTATCAAATTTCAAAATAAGAATACCAGACCACAAAACTCCCTTTCTTTTCTTAAAAACCCTTCCAAAAACAAACTTGCCCCTAAGAAACCTATAATTTCTATTTACAAATAAGGCATCTGAATCTGCTCTCCTTATCCATGCAAGTGCTCAAAGGGAAAAAAAACATCTTTTCGGTCCTCAAAATACCACCACCATATCACCAATGGAAAGCAGAGGATTAAAAACAAGCTTATAACTCAAGACAATACACATGGCATAGAAACTTCAACACACACACAATTTCATCTACTATGTAATGTTTCAAAGAAGAGCAACAATAATACAAAAAGTAGTTCATCTTTCTGTCTATCTGGATTCCAAGAGCAGCTAGCAGTGATATAAATACATTTGGAAATGTGAAATATGAATGAATAAAAAATGGTAAACAAAATAAATGGATCATTATTGATTCTGACAAGATGTGTTCACCATAAGTCAGCTATGATTTGATTCTTGGTCTAGTTTTGTGACTATTAATGTGCTGTTTTAATTCCATCTAGGAAATTCCATCTAGGAAAGTCCTTAGAGAAATTCCAATTTTTTTTTTTTTAAGAACCTCATAATGTCTGAAATCCAGCAAGCAAGATTTAGACTAGGGCATAACCTAAGAATGGCTTCAACCCTTCAAAATGGGAAATAGCATTGCATCATACACAGCATGATATTATTTCTGGAGAAAACTGGAAATAATATCATGTTGCTGTGGGAATTGTTGGAAACTCTATGGTAAAACCTATGGTAGAAATTATTCATACAGCGATGTGATGTCACTTCTGGGTTTTCCCCAGAAGTGACATTATGCTGCACATAACACTAGTAATTAAAAAAATTCTCCCACTGCCTCTCAGAGGGATGGCAGCAAGAAAGGGTTGTCAGCAGAACATCTCCCATTATAGCGGGAGACATGGCAACCCTACTCATATGCTACTCATATCCTACTCAACCCTAATCATATCCTTGGTCAAGGTTCCTCCTTGCACATTCTTGGCCACATACATGCTAGAGAATAATGCCTAATCTTGCAGGATTTGTGAGGTGCCATGTTTAGATAACTGGAAAAGTAGCCAATTACATGGTTGATTACATGTTTGTCAGAGCATATGGACTATCATTATGAACCACACAGTAGTAATAAAGCCACCCTGAAGTCTCAGGCAAGGATTCTGCTGTCATCCAGAACACAAGAATGAAATAGAGCTTATAATGAACAGAACGCAGGATGCAAAACAGAATAAATGAAAAATATAACAAGTATAAAATGCATGGTGAAGACATTCTCTGTCCTGTAATTAGGTAAAACACTGTCAGCCAGTTCAGTTGGTAGGCCAGCACGCACATACCTAGAAATGTTTTCATTTGGCAGATAAAGGTGCTATTTGTATGAAAGTATATGCATTTTATTTCATGCATTTATTATCAACGCAGTTATGTTCCACCTTTCAATTCAGAAAAAATCATATACAAGACAGCTAACATCATACAAGTTTAAGAAAAACAATAACATCATACAAGATAAAAATACAATAACAAAACCAGACAACAACAATAACTAATAAGAGCAGCAAACAACCTCAGAAGTCAGCAAAGGAACCAGAGGAGTTCAAGTATGTATGTGTGAAGGGTTGAAGATTTGCATTTGTGCACGTTTAATCATATAAGCCTTTGTTATATATATTGTGGTGTTGAAATCCTAGGCACTTTCATCAGGATGCAAATTCCAATAACCACGATGGTAATTATTCGTTTAGCACATTTATACCCTACATTCTCTTCCACAGCTCAGACTACCTGAGGGTGCCTCAGGGATCTGTGTTGGGACCAGTGCTTTTCAACCTGTTCATCAATGACCTGAAGTTGGGGTTAAACAGTGAAGTAGCCAAGTTTGCAGATGACACCAAATTATTTAGGACGGTTAAAACAAAATCGGACTGTAAAGAGCTCCAGAAGGATCTCTGCATACTGGAAGAATGGGCATTAAAATGGCAAATGAGATTCAATGTGAGTACCGTATTTTTCGCTCCATAAGACGCACATTTTTCCTCCTCAAAAGTGAGGGGAAATATCTGTGCGTCTTATGGAGTGAATGTGCATCTTATGGACCCTAGCCCGGTCCATCTGGGACTCCCAGAGCCGGGCAGAGGGACCCCCGCCCTTCCTGCCAGCTGGCTGGGCACGCAGTAACGACGCGAGCCGGCGTTGTCCGCCCCGACGGCCAGCTGGGAGGCGGGAGGGGTGCACAGAGCTGGGCGCATCGGAACGGCGCGCTGGGAGGCGGGCGGGGCGCACAGAGCTGGGCGCGAGGGGACGGCGCGAGACGGCGTTCCTCGCCCCGACGGCCAGCTGGGAGGCGGGCGGGCCGCACAGAGCCCGCTGGGCGCGTCGGGACGGCGCAAGCCAGAGTTCACCGATCCGACGGCCAGCTGGGGGGGGGGGTGTCTTATGGTCAGGTGCGTCTTATGGAGCGAAAAATACGGTAAGTGTATGCATATCGGGGCAAAAAATCCCCACTTCACATATACACTGATGGGATCTGTGCTGGCAGAAACAGACCAAGAAAGGGATCTTGGGGTGGTAGTGGATAGCTCAATGAAGATGTCAACCCAGTGTGTGGCTGCTGTAAAAAAGGCAAATTCCATGCTGGCCATAATTAGACAAGGAATAGAGAATAAAACTGCTGATATCATACTGCCCTTGTTCAAATCTATGGTGAGACCACACTTGGAATACTGTGTACAGTTCTGGTCACACCACACCTAAAAAAGGATATTACAGAGCTTGAGAAGGTGCAGAAAAGAGCAACCAAAATGATTAGGGGACTACAACAACTGTCCTATGGGGAGTGGTTATGATGCTTAGGGCTGTTTAGCTTGGAAAGAAGGCGGCTGAGGGGAGACATGATAAAGGTCTATAAAATTATGCATGGTTTGGAGAGAGCGGACAGGGAGAGGTTTTTCTCCCTCTCCCATAATACTAGAACACGGGGTCATCTGCTAAAGCTGGAGGGTGAGAGATTCAAAACAGATAAAAGGAAGTATTTTTTCACACAACCCATAGTTAAATTGTGGAACTCCCTGTCCCAGGATGTGGTGATGGCTTCCAGCTTGGAGGGCTTTAAGAGGGGAGTGGACATATTCATGGAGGAGAGGGGTATTCATGGCTATTAGTTAAAATGGATACTAGTCATGCTGCATACCTATTGTCGCTAGTATCAGAGGAGCATGCCTATTATTTTGGGTGCGGTGGAACACAGGCAGGTTGCTGCTGCTGCACTCATCTTGTTTGTGGCTTCCTAGAGGCACCTGGTTGGCCACTGTGTGAACAGACTGCTGGACTTGATGGGCCTTGGTCTGATCCAGCAGGGCCTTTCTTATGTTCTTATGTTCTTACCTTACCTATGACTCCCATCCAAGATGCTTGCAGGGCCAAAACACACTCAGAGGCAGAATTTATGTGTTTTCTTATTAAACATAATTAAAATATATACAGCCAAGTCTATACTCCTAAAATTTGGGGCCTAGCCATTTTCGTTACTGCTATTTAAGAAAAATTTTAAGCATTTACTTCTCTATGTATGAGTTTTCCTTTAGTACTGAAGATCCCTGAAGTGTATGGGGGGGGGGGGGACTTAATCTTTTCAGACTGCAGTAAACTTCTACATCCAAATTATCAAAACAGGTTAAAATTAGAAGAACAAACTCAACAGGCCCAAAGAAATAATGACACAGATTTAAATTATATTATAATTGGCAATTCACATCTATGATTCTTTGTTCACAGCTGATTAGCAACCGTTATATGCAATATAGTTCAAAAAACATTTTTTGTGAAAATATGTCATTAGTTGCAAAATGGGATATCATTATAGCAAAATAATTACAGTGTACCCAACAGAGCAGAGGGTCCTATTATTGGGGGGGGGGATCTAAACAGGAGAATATGGTTCTACTAGGTTTCTTCATACTGTGGCCCTAATAATTAGCATCTGACATCAAGAATTTAGACTGAAATAAATGAAAGTTCCATTTACCAATTATATTTTCATTATAACATCACTGTATAATATTTCATTATATAACGAAAATTACATCTCCTCATAAACAACAAAAACTGGACACTGGAAGAAAAAAATAACAGAACCACAGAGCTGGTTTTCATATGACATACATGATCTAGTGTAAGAACGGCCACAAAAGTTAGTTTTCTTAAAACTTGATACACACTTCTAAAGTCAGTACTTCCACTTCCCTAATACACTATACTGTTGGAGGGGGGAGACAGTTGCCCAACATTATAATATACACAAATCTTCATACAAGAATGTTAATCTTTAATTTTTTAAAAAACTGCTAGTTCTGAGGAGCAGCAGCAGCAGTGGCTGAGGGTGGGTAAAGAGACCAGCTGAGAGACCAGCAGTGAGCAGCAGGGCAACCACTGAGGCAATCACTGCCGCTTTGAGGCCCAGAAGCTGCTTTGCCCCTATGGGAGACATCAAAGAAGTTGCAGCTTTACACCACAGCAAGGATGAGCGTGCTCCACCACCATTTCATCTACAAACTGCTACATTTTTGTGGATCCCTATGTGGAACTTGGTGACTATCTTGAATTTCTGAATGCAGTCATGAAATATTGAGGCTGGAATAATATAAAATTGATGAATTAGGGGACTCAGGAAGAACTGGACAGAAGAACATTGAAACGGTCGTATCCCCTTTCTACTCTGATTTCACTTCTTGAAGATACCAGCTGAACAATGCTTTGTGCATAACTTTTGGAAGAAATAAACAATGACATGCTATACATATATAGACTTTGGATAGTGATGTATTGACTACTGATTGTTGTGATGTATGTTATGTGGTAGCTCGCAAATAGATATTTTTGCACTTTGTTACATAGTTGTTCGCTCCTGTACTAATTTTTTAACTGTGCAGTATCAGTACAGTGGTATCTGTTTTTTTCATAAGCATCTGGACATTGGCAACCCTATCAGTAATCTTGAGATTAAATGTAATTCTGGAAAATCATCAGCCCCTCCTGGAGGTTGGCAACCCTATTGGAAGTTCATGTATTTGCTAGGGGATGAAATCACTCTCATCCCCCACAGACTACACAAATTCAACATAGGGTTGCCATCCTCATGAGAGCCAGCGTGGCGTAGTGGTTAAGAGCAGCTGACTCTAATCTGAAGAACCAGGTTTGATTCCCCACTCCTCCACATGAAGCCTGCTGGGTGACCTTGGGCCAGTCACAGTTCTCTCAGAACTCTCTCAGCCCCACCTATCTCACAAGGTGCCTGTTGTGCGGAGGGGAAGGGAAGGTGATTGTAAGGGTCTTTGAGACTCCTTAAGGTAGAGAAAAGCAGGTATAATAACCAACTTTTCTTCTTCTCGTGGTAGGTCCTGGATTTTCCTCCCCTCCCCAAACTGAAGTAGGCCACCCCTGTCACAGAGCAAAAGGCATTAGTAAAGTTGCTCTTGTAATATCAACTGCAAGGGCACCTCACCTCACTCCTGCCTACAGCAGGAGACGGTAAGCATGGAGCTCAATTAAGGAAACCACTAATTACTTTGCAAGTATATGATGGGTCCAACCAGCTGGGTGGCTACTTTTAGAAATATAAAATTTCCAAAAACTTTAAAGCCATGAGGGGAAAGTACCCCTTTTTCAGAAAAAAATAACGGGGGGGGGGGGGATTGAAATATATGCAGTACTTACTTTCCTATCAAACCTAAACTTCTTTTACTGATTGACCATCATAAAATACATAATTTATAACTTATGTAGCATATAAAATTGTACTGTTTGGAATTCAAAATTGTACTGTATGGAATTCAAAAGTATAACTATCTTCATTTTCTGTAAGAAAAGTTGCCAATATACCCAATACTTGAGAAAGAATTGCAAACTGCAGTATCCTATGCTACCACAGCACATGTATCATTAATTTTACCTGAGAGGTAAAAAAAAGTAAAAGTTGAAGGTAGGAAACAAATTCTGTAAAAAGCAAAAGAAAAGTGTCTTATTTGGACATAAATATTCTCAGAGCCTCAATAAGTAGACCACCAGCATGTTTGAATATCAAGCTAAACTTTACGGCACTGAAAACACAACATTTTAATAATATATTATCATTATACATATAGCATATTAATTGTTGTCAAAATTATTTAAAGAAAAAACTGAAAATATTGTATATGTCCACAGTATAACAGTTGGGGGGGGGGAGTAGTGCTCGCCAAAATTTTCCAAATTTTCCATTGGAAAAACTGAAAAAAGTCCTCAGAAAAAATTGGGACGGGGTTTAATTATTTTTTTAAGTTTTTCACCGGTTACTCAAATCTCTAATTGGTTTTAAAACTCTTTCCTGTCTTCTTTAAGCTGGATCTCTGCATCACAAGTCGGGAATGCAGAGTTAAATCTGCAGTTGTGAAATATCTACACAATGTATTTATATAGTATTTACACATTGTATAAACAAATTAACTAATTAGTTAACCAAGCTATGCCATTATAAAACCAAGTCTACAATTTTAATTGTTAATTTCAAATTACATTAATACCCGCAACAGCCATAACTTGTAATGTATATTAACCCAATAGTTTTCAAACTATCTACCTCCAGGGAAGTCAATTTGTTTGTTGAAGAACTCTGAATTGCCCCCTATAAAGCTCCACAGTGTTATAGAAGTGTCTGGGTCATCTTCCAGAGTCCACAGTCACTTCTCAGGCCCTTTGGGAGTGCACTGTCAGGAAACAAGCAAAGCCGCAAGACAGCTAAGATAACTGATGTATGATGAAGGGAACTGACCAAAAGTATATACCCTGAAAATCTTCTCGGTCTCTAAGGTGCCACTGGACTCAAATCTAGCTCTTCTACTGAGGACCAACATGGTTACCCTCTGAAACTGATTTCCAAAACAAAGACTTTTAAGTCATCTCTCTAGGGTTACCAACCTCCAGGTAATAGCAGGAGATCTCCTGCTATTACAACTGATCTCCAGCTGATAGAGCTCAGTTCACCTGGAAAGAATGGCCGCTTTGGCAATTGGACTCTATGGCATTGTAGTCCCTCCCCTCCCCAAACCCCGCCCTCTTCAGGCTCTGCCCCAAAAATCTCCCACCGATGGCAAAGAGGGACCTGGCAACCCTACATCCCTCCCATTCTGAAATAAATATAGCATGGGCCCAGAAGAGCAGGCAAACAGTAATTATCAGGGATCTCTGTGCTGCAAAGTTCCTAATGAAAGCCCAAGTAAGCAGCCTTGTTTTTCATGCCTCCTATTGATGGCATACAAGTAAGGGAGAGGCCAGGAGACTTTTCTGTATCCCACCTTTAATTTTTTAGTTTTTAAAGTGTTAAAGATTTTTTAGTTTTAAAGATTTAGTTTTTAAACGACATTATTTTTACAAATTTTATAAAAATGCTTTACCGTATATACTCGCGTATAAGCCGAGTTTTTCAGCCCAAAAAAAGGGCTGAAAAAGCCGGCCTCAGCTTATACGCGGGTCAATACGGTAGGGGAGGGGAGGAGGGAGGAGGGAGGAGGCAACTTACCGTCGCCGCCATCGCCGCCGCCACCGCTGCCGGGCCCATGCGGCTTCCCCCGGCCAGGAGCGCCCTGTGAAAGCCTCCTGCGGCTGCTGCAAGGCCGCGCTGCCGCCGGGCGCACCTGGCTCCCACCGCCCTGGAAGGGCCGGGGGAAGACTCCTGCAGCCGCTCCAAGGCCGCGCGGCCGCCACCACCAGGCGTGCCCACCTCCCCCTGCCCTGGAAGCCTCCTGCGGGGGGCCCGCCGCCCCCACCACCGCCTTCGCCAGGAGCCCTGTCAGGTAAGCCTGCGGGGGGGGAGGGGTTATAAGCCAACCCTCGGCTTATACGCGGGTGCCTAATTTCCCCCCATTTTTGGGGAGAAATTAGGCATCTCGGCTTATACGCGGGTCGGCTTATACATGGGTATATACGGTAATAACAATCAAATATTTAAAATGTTCAAACTTTGATTTTTACAAAAAACTCATTGCTTATATCCACCCTACTTAGGGTTGCCAGATCCCTCTTTGCCTCTGGTGGGAGGTTTTTGGGGTAGAGCCTGAGGAGGGCTGGGTTTGGGGAGGGGAGGAACATCAATGCCATAGAGTCCAATTGCCAAAGCGGCCATTTTCTCCAGGTGGAGATCAGTTGTAACAGCAGGAGATCTCCAGCTAATACCTGGAGGTTGGCAACCTAACCCTACTTGTGATCTCCTACTGGAACTGAAAGCATGAAAGCAACATGTCCAACATTCAACTGCAACCCCACACTGCAAGAGAAAATCAGTAGTGAAACTGCCTTTCTGGAAGGCTTGTCTGCTGTTACTTATGTGCTCGTTGAAGAATGCTAGGTAAACTTCTGATAAACTTTGGAATTACCAGGAAAATAGTTTTAGAAACCTACATACTAAATGTACAATGGAACAAAATGTGAGTATTGCCTTCATACTATTGCACTAAAGGGATATTATTTTACAGGGTCTTTGGCCACAGTTTCTCTGAGTAATTTCTGAAATATTAATCGGCTCAGCAAGATCTTAATAAAGGAAAACTGTGAACACGCTGCTCAGATCAGCAACCTGAAAGTTCTGTTGATAGTAAGATAGTAAGATTAGAAAAGGACAATTTTAATTATAGCTGACAACTAGAAATTATTATTAGAAGCAAACATATAGCAAAACAATTAGGGTTGCCAGACTCCCAGCGAGGAGACTTACCAGCACCAAACTGAGGCCTAGGCCTCTGTTGCCAGCAATGCGTCGACATCACTTCCAACACTCCTATAAGTGATGCCATCATGTTGCCGATGACGTGGGGACACTCTAGAATTTGGGTAAAAACTATGGTAAAAACGGCCTCTACCATAGAGGTTTTACCCAGAGCATCCCCACGGCAATGTGATGACATCACTTCTGGTGTGTGCCAGAAGTGATGTTGATGTGCTGCTGGTGACAGAGCCCTAAGCCTCACGTTTGTTGCCGGTAAGTTCCCCCCACCCCCTATCCTCCACCAGTTGCCAGGATGTACCTGGCAACTCTGAAAACAAAGCCATCTCACTATTTGCTGAATACAATTGCAATTCCAATACAACAAAATTCCATATGAATTATATATCTTGACTTCCAATGATTAAATGACTAGCCGAGGATCAAACACATGCTCACTTCATTATCTATGTACCAAGCTTGAAAGACAGTTATACAAATAAGCAATATTTGTAGCTGCTTCTCAGTTCCAAAACTTTCCTTCCCTAGAAGTAGACCAAACCTGAAAATGTTCTTGGGCTTCCTCATCAAATATATTTATTCTGTCTACCTAGGATAGGTAGTCTTTGGGAACTGAACTGGAAAAATGTGTTCTACTTTCTTGATTTCTACTGTCTTGAGTTCACTTTTCTCCAGGTGAACTGATCTCTATCGGCTGGAGATCAGTTGTAATAGCAGGAGATCTCCAGCTAGAACCTAGAGGTTAGTATCTCTTGATTTCTACTGTCTTGAGTTCACTTTTCTCCAGGTGAACTGATCTCTATCAGCTAGAGATCAGTTGTAATAGCAGGAGATCTCCAGCTAGAACCTAGAGGTTAGTATCTCTCCTTTAATCACTCCGTTCCTTGCTCAGTCTGCTCTGAAGAATACATATTCTAATTTTCCTGCATTCCCTGAGCTAATGTTCTACCTGTTTCCCTATTCACTGTTTAAGCCATTCTTGTCACACCTAATCTCTGCAGCAATCTTGGGATCAATTGAAAAAGCGACCACTAGCCACTACAGCATCATCTCATTCCTTTATGGAAATTGCCATGTCCTTTATTTGCATGCAACCCCAATCACCAACCTGCTGTGGAGGCTGATTGGGGCTGGCCTTTGCCATTATACCGTCACTTTGCTTTTAGTATGAGGACTGCAGAATTTCCAGGAAATATTAACTGTTACCTCTTTCGCAGGTTGTAAAATGCCTGAAGGATTTGTAATACAGATATATGCTCTAAGAGCATGGAACTTAAACACAGGACTATACTGTCCACATGCCCATGCTTCATTTATTTATTCTACACGGTTATAGTATATCCTTTCCCCCCACCAAGTTTGCTCAATATAAGCTTTATACATGTTTAGGAGGATGGGAATTAAAAAATGCATTTATACTAATAAAAGTCATATATGTGATCCAAAAACATTTTCGTTCTGAATCTCTACAGCACTTTACCTAAATATTCCCTAAATATAAAAATTTGTTTACCACAAAAGGCTTATTTAGCTGTGATGACAAACATAAAAGTTTTTTGTATCAACATATTTTTCTACATTAATTCTTGTGAAATTATGGGGGAGGGGGATCTCCCAGAAAACACAAGGAAGTTAATTGCTATAAAATGAGTTGTACTTCATTCCTTATCCTAAAAAGCCAATTTCCATAGCCATGATGGATAAAAAAGAAATTCCTTTAAAAATCTGAATTTTTACATTTTAGGCTGGAATGTTCCTCTTTTAATAATAGCCCAGTTTAGCATTAAAGCAGAACTTAATGTGAACAGATCTCTTAAAAGTAAATTTAAGATCCTCTTATAAAAGGGCGCTTTAATTTTTAAAAGAACTGTGAGGAAATGTTTTCTCTATCTAAATACTAATACCGAAGTCACCCAAATCTAAGGATACTTAAATCCCATAACTGGAGATGTGAATGGGCAAGACAGATCTTTCTGCAAACCTCAATAGGGCCCCAGGGTTGCAGAAAAATGTGAGATCTAAATAAAATACACTGGGGTTTTTAAAAAACCCGAAAAGGATAAAAGGAGCACCTGTAGCTTTAAGTAATAGATTCCCTCAGTGGTTGTTTCTAGGGGACCATAGTATTCCAGACTGGGTTTCTGTGAGTAAAAAGGCACGAGGAGGGGGCAGGGTTCTTTCCAGTACTATTTTGGCATTTGAGGGAGGACTTATTGGGGTCAGACCTAAGAGGAATCAGCCAAATATAATGCCAGAGTCCACCCTCCAAAGCAGTTATTTTCTCCAGGGGAACTGATCTCTGTCATTTGGAATTCAGTTGTAATTCTGGGAGACCTCCAGTCCCATCTGGAGATTGACAACCCTAAGTCTGGAAGCAACCTCTGGGTGATGATACCACCCAACCAGGGTTGCCAGTTCTGAGTTGGGTACAGTATGGTACAAAGAGATTTGCTGTATGATTTAACAACTGTATCCTTTCCTTTTATCCCTTAGAAGCTCCTTGATCAATTGATCTTGAGCAGCATATATCTAGTGTTGGAGGGATATAAGGATTGAAACATCTTGCCACTGACAATGTAGCCTTGGGGTCCCTATCGCTTAGTAAAAAAAGGCATTATGTCAGTCACAGAGGCATTGGATTTGTATATTAAAAGGGGGGAAATATAGTGTGATCGAAGTTCCTCGTAAAAGCGGCATTCCAAAAGGGCATGGGCTAATGAGTCAATAGACCCAGAAGAGCAAGGGCAGATCCTCTCTGAGTATGGTATATTCAGAATTCTGCCCTGCATTACCACAGAAGGGTTAGCATTCAGTCTAGCCAAGCAAAAAGCTCTACAGAGACGAGGAGTTGTCAGATAATATGTATAGGCAGGCAGACCACATGGAGGGGGTATTCCGAAGAACTGGGATGAACAGACGCGACGAGCACGAAAAGTAGTGCTGTTATAATCGAGCTCTTTAATGCGCTTTTTAATTTTGGTAAAAGCTTCAGTTTTCCCAAGATCTAATAACATATCCTGCGAGAAGCCCAACAACGACAGTTTCTCATCTAAGATATTTTGCCATGAGGATTTAAAAGGGTCATGCTTCAGAGAAGCTAGGAACCCCTCAGTGCTAAAGCACAGTTTAAGGTGTAGTTTAAAGGCGGCCAACCACGCCCTAGCTTCAAGTGACATTTGGCCAAACTCGGAACGAAGAGTAACGCCAGCAACACATCGAGGGGCATTTAGGAGTTTTCATAAGAACTGAAGCAGTGGACGATCTATAGATTCATTGATGACTGTTATCCAGATGGCAACACCAAAGAGGATAATTGGGGTAATTATCAGGTTAAAAACCTGAATAGCCCCTGGAATATATTTGCCACCTTTGGTGTGAAAAAAGTTGACAATAGCACCAACCCCAGGTTTAATTTTGTTGGACACTGCTTTTTGATGGGCATTCCAATTTAGGTTATGGGAGAACAGAATGCCAAGGTAAACAAACTCCTTGACTTGGTCAACCTCAAAGCCATCTAATACCCAGCGAAAAAGAGGCATTTTTCTCCTCTTAGTGAAGATCATAATCTTAGATTTATGATGGTTTATTTTAAGACCTTCCCTAGAGCAGTACTCAGAAAAAGTTTGCAAAGACCTTTTCAAACCAATTCTTGTGCGGGACAGGAGAACTGCATCGTCAGCATAGAGTAGAATTGGGGTGGGATGACTTGCAAGCTTTGGGGGGTGGCAAAAACAACTGTATCCAGCATACTTGTAGGGTGATAATTTTTTGGCTCATCTTTACTCCCTTTTTAAAACATTGGGAGCACAATACTTAGCTTCCATCCTGAAGGGAAGACACCAGTGGCGTTAATTTGAGAAGATAATTTTGCTAAAACTGGAGCCCACCACTCAGGGTTGGGAAATATCTGGAGATTTTTGGGGTGGAGCCTAGGAAGGGTGGGGTTTGGCTCCCAAGAAGTGCAATGGGGGGGGCAAAAATTCCCTGGGGCCCAATTCAGATGGAGGGTTCCTGAAGCCAGTGTCATGCTGCAGTCACCGAATGCATTTCCTTAAAAAAACAACATCAAATGCAGTTCTGCACTGCAGCCACCAGGGGTGCAGGGAAGGCAGAACACAGTAAACAGTTGTTCCACAGGCTGGGCCTTTCTACAATATTTACTAGGAGGCTGAGGGAAACCCCTGCTTCTCAGATCCCGCTAAACCCATCAGCCAAGCCACCATTGGAGCAAGGCAAGGCCAAATAGGGCAAACTACAGTCATTGCCAGGATGCAGCCTTTTAATAAAGTTATCTTCAGCAGTCTATAATTTCCCTCTTCCTTTAGTTCCACCCAGCTCCATAGTTTGTCTACACAGCCAGATCTTGCCAAGAGGTAGCCCTGTTAGTGTGTGGTAACAGAATAAAAAACCTTTAATCGCTTTTCCCTTAATTTCTCTAACTCTTTCCCACACTTTTCTCCTTCTTCATTTTGCTCTCCTCATTTCATTATCTGCCATTCCTCTAACCCCACTTCTTATTTCTACCCCCACCCCTTATTTTTCAATCTTGGTCTCAACTCCATCTCATCCATCCTGTATGGCAACTTGTGTGTGTGTAAAGTGCTGTCAAGTCACAGCCGACTTATGGCAACCCCTTTTTGGGGTTTTCATGGCAAGAGACTAACAGAGGTGGTTCAGCTTAGAATGTAGTTAATAGTAGTATAGCAGCAAACCTTTGTTAATATGATGAACAGACAGGAGAAGTTAATATTTCCCCATAATCTATCAAAGTAGTAAAAGGATGATTCCCTTCTCCACCCTTTACATGCATGACAATGGAATGTTCATTCATTCATTCATTCATTAACCTTTAATAGGCATAGTTCAAAAGACATCTCGTACAAATTCTCACGATCAAAATCAAATCATACCAACCCAAGATGAAGAAACCAGGGCCCCATCAGGCTCAGAGATATACAGAATATATAAAATACAAATAAATATGAAATATATAAAATATACCACATTATTGAAATTAAGCAAAAGGTTAAAATAATCTGCCCATCCAGCTGTACTGTGATATAATACAATAAACAATAATAGTCATAATCATTGACCATTCACTAGATAAACCGCAATCACAACAGCAACTTAAAATATTAGACGGGCTTCATGGATCCCCGTCGCAATAACGTTACCAAACATTTTGCAACCGAAGCAGTTGTTTCAGGCTTAGTATCAGACAATAGAGCAAATAATCTTCGACTTTTATTATTATCAAGACAACAGAATGTTAATCTGCCTCACTGGTAAAAAATGAGGAAATGAAGTTAGAATTTAGGTTAGTTTCCACTGCTAATAGCATGGGGGTGGTCTGGAGATAACCTGGGCCAAGATATTCCGATTCTTTTCATTTTTGGCCCTGGAACTCCCACAGTTATCCTGAAGCTGGTAGTCAGTTTTGAGATTCCTAGTTTTATTTTCTAATTAGTTAAGCCTGCCACAAATTGACAGACAGATGATGTGGGTCCTTTTATTATTATAGATGTGTGGTAACAGCCAGCCAAGTGATTTGTTTTGTTATGATATTGGGTTTGGATCAGGGTTATATGGAGGGCCCCAGATGGAATCTTTGTCCAAGTGCTAGGGTTGCCAGCTATAGGTTGGGAAATACCTGGAGATTTTGGGGGCAGAGCCTGAGAAGGGATAAGTTTGGGGAGGGGGGGACCTCAGCAGGGTATAATGCCATACAATCCACCCTCCAAAGCAACCATTTTCTCCAGGGGAACTGATCTTGGTCATCTGGAGATCAACTGTAATAACAGGAGGTCTCTAGATGCTAACTCCAGGATGTTGGCAACCCTCCTAGGGGCCCATGGTGGCTCTTGGCAGCCCTGTTAATAACTAAAACACAAATCTAACCGGAAAAGATGGTAGATGGTAGGCATTTGTACATTATTAAAATTTCAGGCTCTCATTCATTGTGTACCGAAGCTTCTCAAAGCAATTAACAAAATATTGGGGGTAGAATTTCTTTATAAGCTAAAAAATAACCACAGGAGGCAAATGTAACTGATTTATTTCATGTGTCAAAACTGTCTTAAAGGAAAAAAACTTTCATTATTAAGTATGAGATAATTTTACATGAGCAGAAAGACGACAGTTGTCTAAGGATGTAGCTTGCTTCCTTTGTGTTTTATGCTCTTACCAGTGAGTGAGGCTTAAAAAGTGTGGGATGTTACATTTTCAAGTTGGAGAAAACAGCTTGGAGTCAGACAATCACACCCCAAATGAAAAGCCACACCTCTGTGTCATGGGATGTGGAATACTAGATGTAGTGTGAAAGAGAAAATAGATGCAAGTCACCACAGACTGCTGTTTTCTGAAGGGATAGTTTCCATTCAAAACAAGGAGGAGAATTAAAATCTTTGCCTAAACATTACAAATGGATGGAGATGGAAGCCATAATATTGAATCACTTAACTGTCATGATAGAGGTGTGTGTGTTTTTTGTTAAAGAATACAGGTTGCAATATGTAAAAACACTGAAAGCTGATTTGGTGGTTGTGGGGGGATTGGTTAGTCCATAAATTGTTCACTGGGAATTTTCTACACTGATTTGACGAACTGCCCTGAAAACACAGAAAAAGGGGGAAAGCATGCCCCTTAGATTCCAAGGGATGATCACCCCAGAGACCTCTCTAAAGCTGTTGTAGCTACAATATACATACTCAGAAGAAGCAACACATTTGTGGTAGCAGAAGATGCAGTTTGATCTGTATCCTCCATTCAGATGAAAGGTCAGATTTGTCCAGTTCTTACTGGGACCAGATGGTTGGGAACCATCTTGTGGGTCTGAATAGCCAACTGTATTGTTTTCAAAATTCTATGTAAAATTATGCACAAAGTGACAAATAGAACAGTTTATACATATTAACAAACACAAACATATCCAATAAGCAGGAACACAAATCTATTGACTGCAAGACTTCCGGTGGTGCCGCTGGGGTGAGTGCTACGTTTCCCCAGGCTGTCCTGGGAGAAATCCAAGTTTGCGTTAATCCTGGGATGCTATATGCATCCCAACCCGATCCTTGCAAGTGGGTCGGATAGCAGGAACTCCCTGCAGCCCGCAAAAGCAGTTTGACCTCCCAAATACTCTGAGGGAGCTTCTTTAAGTCCCTCGGAGTTTTGGACGCCGGTCCTGCGAGGGCACCTAGGGAAGAAATCGCCAAAACGCAACTTCGGCATAAGACTCTACCCTCCACCACCTTACAACCACCATAAGGACTACTTTAAGATAAGAACCTCACCTCTAGACGCTCAAGTGAGTACGCAAGAACCCTTCGTCTTTTACTGATGTTACTGAATAACTGGGGGGTAGATGAAGACATTCCCAGCATCCTTGTCCCTCCCTTAATCGAACTGGATAAGTTTGACCTATAAAATCCATCAGGATTAGAGGCAGGAGCCTTATCAAGTTGATCAGCTTAAACTAAAACAAAGAGCTAGAAAGACGCCTATAAGATGGACTAAAATTTCCACCAATGAGAAGTACTTTTGAGGGAAGGGGAGGGTGAACTTCTTTCTTCCGGTGGAAGAAGAAAAGGAAAAAAAAGGGGGTCCTCCAGCCACGTTTGCAGCAAGGATCTCCTTAATCCGGAAGACCCTCTATATCACCCTCTCTATCATCTGGCTTACAACAACAGGAAGCAACTCGTAGGACCGGATGCACGTCGCACTCGAGTAACATAGAAATAGTTCCTGAACAACCATCGAGAAGAGGCGGTAGAAGGTCCACGGTGAAATCAACTTCCGGAATACTTCCTGATTGACCCGACCTAGAGCGGCCGGCAAAACTCGCTGGTATTTCAAAACTTTAAAAAGCTGTTTTAAAGTGAAATAGGGGTCTTTTTAAAGCGAAAAAATTATTAAGCTGATCATTGAAACATTTTCTATCAACAACTAATCAGAGGGTCCTGATTGAGGACATGTATTTTACTAGCCTTACTTCAATGTAAATGTCTGCATCCCGACCCCTTTCTGGCTCATTACATAGCCCTGCCTATACAAAACTGAAAGAAGCGACACAAACCTTAACCATGGAAAAGAAATTGCAAGACATGTTAGCCAAGCAAACAGAGGCAACAACTAAACAGTTTGAACAGGTGTCTACACAAATGACACAGCTGACTGCTATGATGACAAATCTTGGCCAAGCATCTCAAGCTATTAACCAAAAGCTAGATGTGGTTACAGAAGACCTTAAAGTTGTAAAGACCCAAATGAATACTATGAAGACGGATATGCAAGCAATGGATTCATCAGTTAAGAAAGTGATGGAAGAACACAAGGAAACAAAGAAAAAATTAGCAAGCCAAGAGAAGCAGATTGAAACAATACAAACTAATCAGACAGCTGTTAAAGATCAGATAGCAATGATGGAGATGAGAGTTAGAGAAACCAACCTTCATCTGCGCAATTTTCCAGATATGATGGGAGACAACAAAGAAACTGTAGTCCCAAATCTGGCTTATTTATTTCAAATAGAAGAACAAGAATTGAACCAAGCCATTAACAGAGTTTACAGAATACCATTACCTGCTAGAATGAAAAGATCTAAACCAAGAGATCTCATGATTGTTTTTTATGACACTAGGATCAAGGACAGGATCATGAAGATCCACTATGACAGTCCGGTTTCAGCAGGAGATATTCCTCTAATATTATTAAAGGACATACCAAGACATTTACTCTCACAGAGGAATAATTACAAAGAATTTGTGTCTGTTTTGAAAGCTAATGGTATCAAATATCGTTGGATTATGCCACAAGGCTTGGCTTTCACCTACAAAGAAATGAAAATGACAATCTTATCTCCATCGGATGTGGGAAAATTTCTGAGGAAATACAAGACAGAGCTTAAAGGACTAACCCTGGAACAAAAGGAAGAGGAAGAAGAAGAAGAACCACAGGGAGCAAAAGGAGGCACTGTGTTATAAACTGAATATTTTGCTTCAATAATTACTACATCATGGCAAAAGTAATTTCTTGGAATGTGAATGGTTTGAATTAAAAAACCAAACGGGCTAGAATTTTTAAATATCTACAGAAATACAAATACTCCTTAATTTGTCTGCAAGAGACTCATATAGCAACAAAACACAAAAAATACCTGGATAGGCAAATGCTTGGACAAGCATTTGTTGCATCGGCTAAAACAAAAACAAAGGGAGTTGTGATATATGCTCATTCTAGCCTTAGTCCTGAACTACTGTACAAAGACAATGAAGGCAGAATTGTAATTATCAAGACCAAAATATTGGGGCAAAAGACGATTGTAGTAGGAATATATGCACCTAACGAAGGAAAAGCTAAATTTTATGGACAACTACGTGAACTGATTTCTCAGTATGCAAAGGATCTGATTCTTTTGATGGGCGATTTCAATGGTGTTACTCTCCCAATTTTGGATAAAAAATCAAAAGCAAAAGACGAAAACGAAAGATGTTTACCTAAAACTTTCTTCACCATGGCTTCAGAATTGGAAATACAAGACATCTGGAGAACAATGAATACAACGGCTAAAGAATATACTTTTTATTCAGCGAGACATGACTCACACTCCAGAATAGATATGATATGGGCTAGTAAATCTATTTTCACGCAACTACGTAAAATCCAAATTGTACCAAGAACTTTTTCTGATCATAATCCAGTTACATTTGAATGGAACAATAAACAAGCATTTAGATGGCAACTAAATGATAAACTTTTAAAGGATAACAAGATTCAAAAAGAACTACAGGACTTAATTAAAGATTTCTTTGAAATTAACCTTAATGGGGAAACTTCGCTGAATACAGTTTGGGATGCATTTAAAGCTGTTCTAAGAGGATTTATGATACAGAAACATACGGCCTGGAAGAAAACTCAACTACAATTTACCAATAATATACTTTGGGATCTACAAAATTTGGAGCACAAACTGGTTATGGCCTTACATGAAGAAGAGAAAAATGACATACAAATGAAGATTTCTGTATCTAAACACCAACTAAATTTGATAATAATGGAGGAAATGAACAAAAATTTAAAATCCGCTAAACAAAAATACTTTGAACATGCTAATAAACCTGGAAAATTTTTGGCGACCCAACTGAAAGACTCATTTCAAAAGAAGATTATAACAAAAATTCAATCCACTAAAGGACCAGTTTATACAACTACGGATATACAAAAAGAATTTGTTTCATTCTATACTAAGTTATATCAGAAAGAAAATATCTCAAAAAAGAAAATAGACAAGTTTTTAAATTCAATACAGATGAATGTCCTTTCAAAGCCCCAACAAGAATGGATAGATGCACCAATTACAAAGGATGAAATACAAGAAGCAATAATGAAACATAAAACGGACAAGACACCAGGACCAGATGGAATTACTGCACTATTTCATAAAACATTTAGTAACAATTTAGTGAACTTTTTTGTATTACTTTGTAATACAATTTTGGATAAGAGAGCATCCCCAGAGACTTGGTCACATGCATTTATATCGTTGATACCTAAGGAAGAAAGAGATCCAGAAAAAACTTCAAATTATAGACCTATCTCGCTGTTAAATGTGGATTATAAGATTTATGCTTCGGGCTTATCGAATAGGATAAAGCATTTTATTAAGGACCTTATACATGAAGACCAAGCAGGTTTTGTTCCAGGAAGGCAAATTAAAGATAATATAAGAGTTTTATTAGATTCATTGGAATATTATGACCAGAATATTCAACAAACGGCGGCCTTTGTATTTTTGGATGCAGAGAAAGCCTTTGATATGGTCTCATGGGACTTTATGAAAAAGATATTGGAAAAATTAAATTTTGGAGACCGTTTCTTGAGAGGTATATCGGCCATATTTACATCCCAACAGGCAAAAATTCTGGTGAATGAATCGATGTCCGACAACTGCGCAATCAAGAAAGGAACCAGACAAGGATGTCCTCTGTCTCCATTATTATTTTTGTTGGTGTTGGAATCACTATGCTGTAAGCTAAGGAGTATGGAGGACATTCGCGGATTAAAACTTAAAAAACATGAATTCAAATTGAGAGCATTCGCGGATGATCTCCTGTTAATCTTGGAGAATCCAACACAATCAATGAAGATACTGTTGGAAACTTTGGACGATTTTGGAAATGTATCGGGATTTAAAGTTAACCAAGAAAAAACAAAGACAATATTTAAGAATTTATCAGAAACAGAACAACAGGAATTTATATCATACACAGGTTGGGAGAAGGCTAATAAGATCAAATATTTGGGAATCTGGATCTCTGCAAAGAATAAAGACTTGATAACTAATAACTATCTTAAACTATGGGACAAAATAAAAACTGATATGATCATTTGGTCAAATAAAAAATTGTCACTTTTGGGACGTATATCAACAATCCAAATGAACATTTTACCAAGGATGCTTTTCTTATTCCAAAATTTGCCTATAATATCACATGTTAAATACTTTGATACCTGGAAGAAAGATGTATTAAATTTCATCTGGCAAGGGAAAAAACCGAGGATTGCTTATAAACATCTGGTGGACTCCAAAGTTAGAGGAGGTTTAGCACTACCTAACTTTCAACTTTATGCTGAAGTATAGCTAAAGGACTGGATTAACTTATCCAATTCGTGGACTTCCGGTGGTGCCGCTGGAGAGAGCACTCCATTTCCCCAGGCTGTCCTGGGAGAAATCCAAGTTTGCGTTATTTCTGGGGTACATAGATACCCCAATCCGACCCTTGCAAGTGGGTTGGAAAGCAGGAACTCCCTGCAGCCCGCAAACGCGGTTTGACCTCCTAGGTACTCTGAGGGGGCTTTTTTAAGCCCCTCGGAGTCCTGGACGCCGGTCCTGCGAGGGCACTAGGGAAGGACATCGCCAAAACGCAACTCTGGCCTCAAGCTCTACCCTCCACCACCTTATTACCAGCATAAGGACTACATAAAGAAAAGAACCTCACCTCTTGACACCCAAGTGAGTACAAAGAACTCTGCGTCTACTTACTGGAATATTTGAACAGACGGGGGGCTGATAAGAACATTTCTGAGACCCCCATTCCTCCTTAATTCGAACTGAAAAAGTTTGATCTGAGTTAGTCATCGGGATTAGCGACAGGACCTTTATCAAATTGATCAGCCTAAACCATAACAAAGAGTCGGAAGGATACCTTTTAGATTGACAAGATCTATCACCAATGAGAAGGTCCGAGGGAAGGGGAGGGTGATCTTTCTTCCTGATTTTCCGGCGAAAAGAATTTCCTGCCACGTTTGTAGTAAGGGAGCGCCTGGAACGGAAGACTCTCTATAACACCCTCTCTATCATCGGAACTAAAACAACAGGAAGTAGCTGTGGGACTGAATATGCGTCGCACTCGAGTTACATTGAAATCATTCCTGAAGGAATAACCATCGAGAAGAGGCGGTAGAAGGTCCGCAGCACTTGCAACTTCCGGTATACTTCCTGATTAACCCGATCTAGAGCGACCGAAAAAACTCACTGGTATTTTAAAACTTTAAAATGCAATTTTAAAGCCAATTTCGACTCTTTTCAACCCGAAAAAATTATTAGGCTGATGTTTGAATTATCATCTTTTAATCAGCACCTTAAAGGCCCTATCTGTGGACATGTATTTTACCAGCTTTTTTTGAATGTAAATGTCTCGACCCCGCTCTGGCTCACTACACAGCCCTGCCTATACTAAACTAAGGGACTTTTTACAAACCTCGACCATGGAAAAAAAGCTACAGGATATGCTAACTAAACAAACTGAGGCAACAAATAAACAGTTTGAACAGATGTCTACACAGATGGCACAGCTGACTTCTATGATGACAAATCTTGGTCAAGCATCCCAAGCTATTAATCAGAAGTTGGATGTGGTCACTGGAGACTTGAAAGAAGTAAAAACTCAAATGAATGTTATGAAGACAGATATGCAAGCGATGGATGTATCAATTAAGAAAGTGATGGATGAGCACAAGGACACAAAGAAAAAATTAACAAGCCAAGAAAAACAGATTGAAACAATACAAACTGATCAGATGGCGGCAAAAAATCAAATGGCAATGATGGAGATGAGAGTGAGAGAGACCAATCTTCGTATACGCAACTTTCCAGATATGATGGGAGATAATAAAGAAACTGCAATACCAAACTTGGCCTACTTATTTCAGATAGATGAACAAGAATTAAAACAAGCCATTAACAGAATATATAGGATACCATTACCTGCTAGAATGAGAAGATCTAAGCCAAGAGATTTGATGATAGTGTTTTATGACACCAGAGTTAAAGATAAGATTATGAAGATTCATTATGAAAATCCAGTGTCAGCAGGAGACTCCTCTCTTATACTACTGAAGGATATTCCAAGGCATCTACTCTCACAGAGGAATAACTACAAAGACTTTGTGTCTACACTGAAAGCTAATGGTATCAAATACCGTTGGATTATGCCACAAGGTTTGGCTTTCACCTACAAGGAAGTGAAAACGACAATTCTATCTCAAGCAGATGTGGGGAAATTTCTGAGAAAATATAAGATGGACCTTAAAGAACTACCTGGAGAGAAGGAGGAAGAAGAAGAGGAAGAAGAAGAGGTACAGGGTGCAGAAGGAGGTACCAAATTATAGACTTTTTATTTTGCTAAAAAATACTACATTATGGCAAAAGCAATTTCTTGGAATGTAAATGGACTGAATGAGAAAACTAAAAGGGCTAGAATCTTCAAATATCTACAGAAATATAAATACTCCCTAATTTGTCTACAAGAGACCCATATAGCTTCAAAGCATAAAAAATACTTGGAGAAACAGGTGCTTGGATAAGCATTTATTGCTTCAGCCAAAACTAAAACAAAGGGAGTGGTAATCTATGCCCACCCCAATCTTTGTCCAGAATTAGTATATAAAGACAATGAAGGAAGAATTGTAATTATCAGAACTAAAATATTGGGACAAAGGACAATAGTGGTTGGAATTTATGCACCCAATGAAGGGAAAAAATCCTTCTACGAAAAATTACACGATTTGATAGTCCAGCACGCAAAAGACCAAATTTTATTGATGGGCGACTTCAATGGAATTATTCTCCCATCTCTGGACAAAAAATCAAAAGCAAAAGTCATCAACGATGGATGCTTGCCTAAAACTTTCTTTACCATGACTTCAGAATTAGAATTACAAGACATTTGGAGAACAATGAATACAACAGCTAAAGAATACACCTTTTATTCAGCAAGACATGATTCACACTCCAGAATCGATATGATATGGGCCAGTAAATCAATCTTCACGCAACTACGTAAAATTCATATCTTACCTAGAACTTTTTCTGATCACAATCCTGTTACTTTTGATTGGAACAATAAACAAGCATTTAGATGGCGAATGAATGATAAACTTTTAAAAGACAACAAGATATAAAAGGAATTACAGGCTTTAATGAAAGACTTTTTTGAAATTAACCTTAATGGGGAAACTTCTTTGAATACAGTTTGGGATGCATTCAAAGCTGTTCTGAGAGGTTTTATGATACAGAAACATTCGGCCTGGAAGAAGACTCAATTGCAATTTACAAACAATATACTTTGGAACTTACAAAATTTGGAGCAGAAATTGGTAACGGTAACACAGGAAGAGGAGAAAAGAGAAATTCAAATAAAGATTTCTGCATCTAAACACCAATTAAATTTGGTAATAATGGAGGAAATGAATAAAAATCTGAAATTTGCTAAACAAAAGTATTTTGAATATGCAAATAAACCAGGAAAATTTTTAGCAACACAACTGAAGGACTCATTCCAAAAGAAGATTATAACAAAAATCCAAACTGTTAAAGGACCAGTTTACTCAACTTCAGAAATTCAGAAAGAATTTGTTTCATTCTACTCTAAGTTATATCAGAAAGAAAATACTCCAAAACAGAAAATAGATAAATTTCTAAACTCAATACAGATGAAAGCTTTGTCAATGACCCAGAGAGAATGTATTGAAGCTCCAGTAACAAGGGAAGAAATACAAGAAGCAATACTGAGACAAAAAACGGATAAAACACCTGGACCAGATGGAATTACTGCATTATTTTATAGAACATTTAGTGACAATTTAGTTGGATTTTTTGGCTCACTTTACAATGTAATTTTGGACGAGGGAACATCCCCGGAGACTTGGTCACATGCATTTATATCATTGATACCCAAAGAAGGAAGAGATCCAGAAAAAACATCTAATTACAGACCTATATCCCTGTTAAATGTGGACTACAAAATTTTTGCTTCGGTTTTGGCATGTAGGATAAAACAATTTATTAAGGATCTTATACACGAGGACCAAGCAGGTTTTATACCAGGAAGGCAAATAAAAGACAATGTAAGAATTTTACTAGACTCACTGGAATATTATGACCAGAATATTCAACAAACTGCGGCTTTTGTATTTTTGGATGCAGAAAAAGCCTTTGATATGGTCTCTTGGAACTTTTTGAAACGGATTTTGGATAAATTGAATTTTGGAGATCGTTTTCAGAAAGGTATATCGGCTATTTATACCTCCCAACAAGCTAAAATTTTGGTTAATGAATCAATGTCAGATAATTGCCAAATCACGAAAGGGACTAGACAGGGATGTCCCTTGTCTCCACTTTTATTTTTGTTGGTGTTGGAACCGCTATGTGTGAAACTAAGAAGTATGGAGGACATCCGCGGGTTAAGAATTAAAAAACATGAATTTAAGTTGAGAGCATTCGCGGATGACCTACTGCTAATTTTGGAAAATCCAACACAGTCAATGAATATACTTCAGGAGACTTTGGACGATTTTGGAAAAGTATCAGGCTTTAAAGTGAATCAAGAAAAAACAAAGATAATATTTAAAAATTTATCGGAAACACAGCAACAGGAATTTATATCATATACTGGCTGGGAGAAAGCTAACAAAGTTAAATACCTGGGAATTTGGATTACTGCAAAGAATAAAGATCTGATAACCAACAATTACCTCAAGTTATGGGGTAAGATTAAAACTGATATGATTATATGGTCAAACAAAAAATTGTCACTAATGGGACGTATTTCAACGATCCAAATGAATGTCTTACCGGGGATGCTCTTCTTATTCCAAAGTTTACCAATAATATCACAAACTAAATATTTTGAAACTTGGAGGAAAGACATTTCAAACTTCATCTGGCAAGGGAAAAAACCAAGGACTGCTTATAAATACTTGGTGGATCTAAAAACTAGAGGAGGTTTAGCACTGCCTAATTTTCAACTCTATGCTGAAGCGGCAGCTTTAGTATGGCTAAAAGACTGGATGAACTTGTCAAATATACGTTTGTTAGACTTGGAAGGTTATAATAATTTAAGTGGATGGCATGGCTATTTGTGGTATGATAAAATTAAATTACAAGCAACATTTCGTAATCATATAATCAGGTCCTCTTTACTTCGTATCTGGATGAGATATAAACACATTTTGGAACCAGAAACACCGATGTGGATATCGCCTCAAGAAATGCTAACTTTGCGCCCACTTAGACCAGACAAATTTATTACTTATCAAGATCTAATTAATTGGGAAGGAAAGAAATGCTCACTAAAAGACTTTCAACTTCTTAAGGATGATTTACAATGGCTCCAATACTACCAAATCAAATCAGTTTTTGTACAAGATGCTAAAAAAGGTTTTTCTAAAGAAAAATCTTCTTTTCAAAGGATTTTACTAGATAATAATACAAAACTGATTTCTAAAATGTATAATCTCCTTTTAACAATATATTGTGAGCAGGATACGATTAAACCAACTATGATCGATTGGGCTCAAAATGTGGGACATGATATTGTTTTAAATAAATGGGAAAGATTATGGTCCAAAGATCTAAAAGGAATAAAAGCACAGTCAGTGCGAGAAAACATTTATAAAATGATGTATAGATGGTATCTAACACCCAAGAAAATTGCAAAGATTTATAAAACGATGTCCCCTACTTGTTGGAAATGTAACAAAGAAATTGGTTCCTTTTATCACATGTGGTGGACCTGTGACAAAGCCAAAGACTTCTGGGACATGATTTATAATGAATTGAGACTAATACTACAAAAGAATATACCCAAAACACCAGAAATGATGCTATTGAGTATGATTCCAGACGACTTAGCAATACAAAGAACTTTTTTGATTTATGCCACAACAGCTGCGAGACTGCTTCATGCAGCGAAATGGAAAGGGCTAGAAACTCCTGAGAAAAAAGACTGGATTGTTAAAATGTTTGAAGTGGCAGAAATAGCAAAACTCACAGCCATTCTAAACGAAGAAAATGACGTTCGGTTTTTGGGGGAATGGGGGGCGTGGATGCATTATTGTGAATATGAGTTAAAAATGGGAAGAATGGAAGAATACTTTCTAATCTGATCCAGAGGATTATTTCTGATCTTTTTTATAATGATTAAGTATAAGTATATTTACTAACAGACTATGGTTTTTTTTTTCTATATATGGTATTGATAGTTTATTAAGATTAGATTACCTACGACGGGATGAACTTTTTATTAAGAGGCAGATAGAGGTGAAGGGGAAGTCTAAAAACTTTTCCATTTTTCTTTTTTCTTTTTTTATTATATGATATGGAACTATAACAACTTTAAGTTAGAATTGAAATTTGATATTGTTATAGATGTTGTTCAATGTAATGGAAAACTTCTAGTATAAAACCAAATAAAATTTATATTAAAAAAAAAACTTATCCAATTCGCGTTTGTTAGATCTTGAAGGCTTTAACAATATAAGTGGATGGCATGGCTATTTATGGTATGGTAAAATTAAGATACAAGCATCATTTCGTAACCATATAATCAGGTCCTCCTTATTTCATATATGGATGAGATATAAACATATTCTTGAACCAGTAACACCGATGTGGATATCACCTCAAGAAATGTTGACATTACGCCCACTTAGATTGGACAAATTTATCACCTACCCAGAGTTAATTAACTGGGAAGGAAAGAAAAGCTCACTAAAAGACTTTCAGTTACTTAAAGACGATTTACAATGGCTTCAATATCATCAAATTAAATCAGTATTTACACAAGATATGAAGAATGGATTCTCTAAAGAAAAATCATCTTTTCACAGGATGTTATTAGATAATAATACTCAACTGATTTCTAAAATGTATAATCTTCTTTTAACAATTTATTGTGAGCAGGAAATAATCAAACCAACAATGATTAATTGGGCTCAAACTGTGGGACATGATATTGCCCTAAACAAATGGGAAAGACTATGGGCGAAAGACCTGAAAGGAATAAATGTGCAGTCAATTCGAGAAAATATCTATAAAATGATGTATAGATGGCATTTAACGCCTAAGAAGATTGCAAAGATCTACAAAGTGACATCCCCTAAATGTTGGAAATGTAATAAAGAAGTTGGTTCTTTTTATCATATGTGGTGGACTTGTGACAAAGCTAAGGATTTTTGGGATATGATTTATAACGAATTAAGACTAATAGTACAAAAAAAACATACCCAAAACACCAGAAATGATGCTATTAAGTATGATACCTGATGATTTGTTAAAACACAGGACTTTTTTGATTTACGCGACTACAGCTGCAAGACTGCTTTATGCAGCAAAATGGAAAGGGGCAGACACTCCTGGGAAAAAAGACTGGACTATGAAAATGTTTGAACTGGTGGAAATGGCAAAACTTACAGCTATTTTAAATCAAAAAGACAATGTTCAATTTATGGGGGAATGGGAGGCGTGGATGAAATATTGTGAATATGAACTAGGACTGGGGAAAATGGAAGAATACCTTTTAATCTGATCTAGATGACTGTTAACATAAAGAAACGTATTTAATTATATTGATAGTATAATGTGATTGAAACCTCATTGAGATATAAAAATAATTAAGATCAGACCATATCACGATGGGATAGAATACTTTATTAAGAGGCGGACGGAGGTGATGGGGAAGTCAATAAATTTTCCATTATTTTTTATTTTTATTTAGCACTTAAACAATTATAACAACATTACCTATGATTTAGTTTTTAATACTACGTATATTGTTGTTTGTTAACATGGAAAAATTATATTATAAAAACCAATAAAAAATTAAAAAAAAAAAACAAATCTATTGACTGCAAAAAGCAGTGCCACACTAATAGATAAAATGAAATATGAACCTAAAGGTAGAACAGACCACGAGATGGAACAGACCACAAGAGGAGGAGGAGCAGGAGAAGGAGAAGAGTTGGTTTTTATATGCCGACTTTCTCTACCACTTAAGGAAGAGTCAAACCGGCTTACAATCACCTTCCCTTCCCCTCCCCACAACAGACACCCTGTGAGGTAGGTGGGGCTGAGAGAGCTCTAACAGAGCTGTGACTATCCCAAGGTCACCCAGCTAGTTTCGTGTGTAGGAGTGGGGGAAACAAATCCAGTTCACCAGATTAGCGTCCGCTGCTCATGTGGAGGAGTGGGGAATCAAACCTGGTTCTCCAGATCAGATTCCACCGCTCCAAACCACCGTTCTTAACCACTACACCACACTGGCTCCCCGTAGGTCTGCAACCTGTGGCTCAAATGTAGCTCAGTATTGTAAACATTTAAAAAGGCACTGCAGTCGCAATGGCAGATTCATCAAACAGGCTGCCCCTTGCTTGTGGGGAGGTGGGGCTGGCACTTCTCAGCTGTCCTCATGGACAGGAACTTTGGGCTGCAAAGCATGCCTCCACTTGAATAAGCAGAATAGGGAGATTAAGAGGAAGCCTTTCAGTATTTCCATAATACATCAGTGGCTGCTCAGCAATACATATAATAGGCATGTGTGGTTCCTATGTTTCTGCAGCCTTTACAAATCTCCCCAATATTTTTCTGCACAGTCCTTTAATTTACTCAAAGTCTCCAAACAGTTCACCCACACCCTGGATTGCCTGTTGCTGTAATTATGAGACATACCTAGCATGGGAGATTCTAAGTTTGGCATTACCTCCTTTCTCTACTTAACATTGCATTACTTTATTAGTCTCCTAAACCAGAAGAAAGCAAAAATCATAAAGGAATTATTAGATATTGGTTTTTACTCAATTTATTTAATAAGCAGTTAATTTGTAGGACACCATAAATTATATCAGAGGGGAAGTGAGGAGTAATTTTTCAGTTAAGTGTTCATTTAAGTCAGGGGTGGGGAACCTTTTTTCCGCCAAGGGCCATTTGGATATTTGTAACATTATTCGCGGGCCATTCGCCACTTCCGCCCCCAGCCCTCTTGTAGTACAGAGGGAATACGTTTCTCCATGGCCCGGGTGGGAAAAGGTTAACACAGTTTCTTGGACAGTCCTAGCAGCTCCAAAGCTAACAACTATGCAAGGGGGGAAAAGGTTCCTTTTCTTGCCAAAACAAATTCACATCTGCCTTGAATAGAGGCTATTCCTGTCTGCGGGAGGGGGTGGATCGCCAGTCTTAAATCCTTCTGAGCTAGAGATCTGCCAGGACCCATGAAGGGCCAGACCAAATGACTTCGCGGGCCTTATACGGCCCCCGGGCCTGACGTTCCCCACCCCTGATTTAGGTTAAAAAAGAATGTCCAGGCTTTGAATTAAAAAAACAACAGCTAAACTTGGGAGTCAGACCATTAGCATTTCATATCAAGTCTGCAAACAGGCAATACAAGATAACAAATGAATAAGTGATTTGTCTTCCCAGTGCAGGAAGATTCTTCAGTTTTAAGAACAGCCAATGTAAACACTGTCCCAAAGAACAGGAATGAGCTCATGTAAACGCAATTGTTTATACTTTCAGTGTTGAAGGCAATTTTTAGGTACAGTCAAACATGTCAAGATACTGATGAGCATTTCCCATGGAACCAACTGATCCTATTCAGAAAGGCATGGCCACATGTTAGTCTTCTGCTATGTTTTCATCTACTGTGAAAGTTTAAGAGCTGCTATCATGGCCTGGTGTGCAGCCAACACTGTAGATGCAAGAAAATCTTCACATGGAGGGTGAGAATGAGATTGGTTGACTAGGCCCAACAGCTTCTGGATCTCACAAAGCCATTCAGAGCTGAGAAAGGAAATCCATCCATATGAAGACTCCAGAGACAAGTGATGGCAAATCAAACCCCAACACCATTTGGAGAAAGGAACTAAGTGCTTCAGGATCACACAGCTTTTTCAAAATCTCCCCCTCCATTTATCAGAAAGCGATAGGCTTGAAAAACTGAACTAAAATGAAATCACACCATACTCTAAAACAACAAATGCAGAAAGGTGCATGCCTGCAAACAGCTTCACGTTTTTGTTGGTTTTAATGGTGTTTGTTAGTTTTAATGCTTGCCGAGGTATGTGAACCCCTGGCATAAAAGAAGAGTTGGTTTTTATATGCCGACTTTCTCTACCACTTAAGAAAGACTCAAACAGGCTTACGATCTCCTTCCCTTCCCCACAACAGGCACCTTGTGAGGTAGGTGGAGCTGAGAGCTCTAAGAGAGCTGTGGCTAGCCCAAGGTCACTCAACTAGCTTCATGTGGAGGAGTGAGGACTCAAACTTGGTTCTCCAGATTAGAGTCTGCCCTCCACAAGCTAGACTTGTTCTGATTCAAACCTATGCATTGTATCCAAAGAGAAGGGACAGAGGTTTTAACTAGGAATATAAAATCAAAACATTTCTGGTTGTGTTGAAGAATGACTGGAGGTCTGACATGTTTATTTTGAGGTTTCTCAGATGTTTATTTAAAGTGCCTCAGGTGCTAAATATTTCATCACATTTTTCCTTTAGACTTTTTAATAGGACAATAGAGGTAAAGTGATGCTCCAAAAGGATTGTTGTTGTTTTTCAACAAGACTACAAGTTAAAGTAATTTTATTTTACCTATGATATCATTTTCTAGTTTAGCAGATTGTGGAAACAAAAACTGCATCTGCACAAAAAATGCACGAAAATAGTCTAAAGCATTAAGGAATATTTCAGTACCTGTTTCCTAAAAAGACAATGAGATTTATATATCAAAGCTGGTTTTCATTTGTGGGTCACCTTACAGGTAGAAATAAATTAATCTTGCAACACAAAGCAATGAGGTGTTCCTAAAATTTTGTATGAAATACAAATTCTGATTGATATTCAAATGCTGGATGGTTCAAAGAAAATTTAACTACTGCTTCATACGGGCATACAGTTTATCTCTAGCCATGCAGAAGCATGATATTTATTTCATGTGTAAAATTCAGAATAAGAGCCAGTTTTTAAAGCTGTTTTCATGATGTTTACATTTGTACACAATACAGGAACAATACAATAAAGAAAACTATGCCCAAGTTTCCAGAGACTGATGTCTTGCCATCCTTTTTATTTGGCTGTTTGTGGGCCTATCATCTTTCCAGTATCCTTCTTGCTCTAAAGTCGCCTGTATCGACAGCTTTCCCATTGGCCCTGGCTGAACAGCACAATGCAAGTAGCTGGACTCAGTGTTGCATGAGGTGATCCACTGGGATAGGCTAAGACTGCTGCAACTTCCTTTCAGTCCTAAATTTCTTGAAGGCCCTGCAGGCCCTTGTGTAGATATGCCTGGACTGTGGGGCCAAAAAGCTCTCTATATCCTGCCAATCCTCACCCCTTTAAGGTACCACAGTGCCATGGGCATTTCTTCCAGTGATCTCTGTGCCAGAGAGGCTAGGAGCCAGAAGTACTCCATCTGTGATTGAGATAGTGTATCAACTATTAATAAATCCTTGGAATATGCTGTCACATGAAAAGACGGTTAGATTTCTACTATTGGAAGACAAAGGCCCTAACAAGTATCATGACCCTTGGGGACTTAGAAGAGAGTGTGTTAATGACACCTCACAGCGCTATTGTCACACCAAAATCACACCAAGTGGTTGGACAGGGAGTCTGACCACAGGTAGACTGCCACTGCAATGGAAAAGAATTCTAACTGTGCAATCCTGAAGGGGGGGTGGAGCTGCATAGGAGCCAGCATGACCCCATACTGGCATCTATTCCACCCAAAGTGGCACAAATGCCAGCGCAAGGTGACTTATGCCAGCTCAGGGGAGCAACACAGCATCATGGGCCTCAGGCACCGGTGTTGCGTCCCCAGCAGCATTCTCCCAGCATAAGTGCCCACACTGGCATCCAAGGAGGCGTTCCCAGGAGCAAAGTTGCCTTTAGACAGCTTCCAAAGCCCTTTCACTTTAAGAATGCGCCATTTTGCAGGCGTGGAATTATGCCTGAAAACTAGCTGGCGTAGCCCCATGAAACCCAATGGGGGAGTTTCACAGGGCTTCATGCAAAGCTGTCTTTTTTCATGATATTTCCAGCAGGGAAGCCTCTCAGGAGGCCGTGCGGCTGTGCCGTTCCTGGTTGTCGTCTATCTACCCCCCCTTCATGACTGGGCTGCCCGAAGGTTAGATCTCTAACAATCCTACTGTGCACTGATTCCCATGGCCATCGTTCAGCACATCAGGTAACCAAAAAGGTTGAAAAAAAGAAAAAAAACTTTATATATGGAATTATTGTCGATTAAGAAAAGCTTGTCACATGGGGATGTCACACACTCACAACCATCTTTCCTATGCCTATGTACAATTATAAATAACTCAAAGGGTGTGACATCTCCATGTGTACAAGTACAATTTTACTAAAAAGTGTTTTTTACACTAGGGGAAGGTACCTATACATGTAACCAAATATTCATATATTTTGATCCTCAGTTTTTATAGTTTATAATTTGATTAAAGTTTCTGGAATATTATTTTAGCTTTTTAAATTCATTGATAATTCATTGATATATAAGGTTTTCTTCTTAATTCCAACATTTTTGGAAAAGGTTTTCACCAGGCTGTCCCAAACAGAAACAAGTATAAATAATAGGGAGTATAGGTACCAAGTATACTAAAGGTATAAAAACAGAAAGTAGTACCTATAATGTATGTGTATATAATCATAGATAGCAATAATTTTATACAGTCCATAGGTTTTTAATATAAATCCAATTTTTACTAGTAAGTGTGTGTGTTAAGTGCCGTCAAGTTGTTTCCAACTCATGGTGACCCTATGAATCAATGTCCTTCAAAGTGTCCTATCCTTAACAGCCTTGCTCAGATCTTGCAAATTGAGGGCCGGGGCTTCCTTTATAGAATCCATCCATCTCTTGTTGGGTCTTTCACTTTTCCTGCTGCCTTCAACTTTTCCTAGCATGATTGCCTTTTCCACTGACTCCTGTCTTCTCATAATATGTCCAAAGTACGACAGCCTCAGTTTAGTCATTTTAGCTCCTAGTGTCAGTTCAGGCTTGATACATTGTTCAAAAATACTATTGATCATCATAGTTCAACAAATTTCAATGTTCAACATAGTTTGTAAATGTACATACATAGTATTTCTGTAATTATACAACTTTTTTGTTAATTACTCCAAAAGATGTGAATTACAGAGTAAAGTCCAATATCACATAAGTTCAACATGAGATGTTTTCTTTAACTGCTTACAATTTCTCTACAAGTTGAAATATTATCAGGTAGTTAATTCATCAGGTAAAGTTCAGAAGACTTACAGAATAAAGTACTATATCACATAGGTACAACAAGGAATATATTCTATAACTGTTTGAAATTTCTCTATAAATTGAAATCTTGTTCACTAAAGTCATCAGGTAGTTAATTCTTCAGGTAAAGTTCAGCAGACAAGTTCCAGGGTTGTACTTGTTTTGTTGGATTATTTAATCAATAAATATAATCTATTCCTAATAAAAAAATACATTTATTTTAAAGTAATTTTAATCGATAAGTATTTTAAAGATTTTTTTATAAATGGGATGGTGCAAAAGTATACAGATTTTTTATAAAAGGTTTTCACCTTACTTAGAATATATATTTTTGTATGTTAACTGTTCTGTAATTCTTTCATAAATGCTGCTATCCGTGAAAAAAATGGTCCTAGTTAAAATATCATTAAGCAAAAAATATTAATACCTTGATAGAAAGGAGGAGGATGTAGCCCACATGGGGCCTGAAACACAAAGGAGTCTAAAACCAAGAAAAGGCCAAGGGAGGGCAAAATCTCCTTCACCACCTGTTGGGATTCTCCTATTCAAATTCTAGCAGCTGCATCTAAAGCTGGCCTAGGTATGTATGGGGTGCAACCTGTGTATGAGTGTGTATGAGTGAAATACAATTAAGTGTTTTTGAATTTTCTTGGTGTGAGCTTTATAAACATAACTGCTGTGTCCAAGAACTTAATGCCTGGCTTTCTCTCTATTGCTCTCCCGCCTCCTGTGGAGAAAAGTCTTGCTGGAACAGAGTGGATTTGGGTGGCGGTCTGATCACCCTTTCAGCTTTGCACTGGGCCAGAGCTCATTTTGCCTTGATACATGATGGAACATGAGCAAGATTTTTCTTCAGGAATCAGATGGCACATTCCAATTTAACTACTGACTGGACTGTAGCCTTAAACTGACATTAAAATGGTATGTAGCCAAACCTTATTCATGCCTAAAAATTACTAATTTCCTACATACCTGAAACCTTCCACAGACTAACAACAAATAACCACACTAACTTCCATTCATAATATTTGGACCCAGGCTTTAGTGCAATGGTGCTGGAGTCACTAGAATCAACAATGATAGTCCAGATGATAGAAAATCCCAGAAAATTGAACCCCTGAACTCCAACTGTAGCACAGCAATCTCTGCAGGTATTGCCGTACTGATATTTCTTTCTACTCCATACAACACAATAGTACTCAATAGAGATGTCAGCCATACTGCTTGTGGAAGGAAGAGGTTAGTTTTCCATTAGTTTTTTTTTTATATAAAATTTATGCCCCACCTTTCTGCTCTCATAAGGGCCATCAATGCAGCTAGGAAATTTAAAACATATATAATAAGATCACAAAAACCATTAAACCAACCAAAACCATAAATAAAACAATTTAAATCAGGGCTAAAATATATACACAAACATAAAAACAACAATTAAAAAACATTGGGCAGGAAGGAGGGATTGCTGAAGGTTCCTTCCAAACAAAACAAAGGAGTCTTCATCTGCTGGTGGAAGATGGCAACAGAAGGGGACAGACGAGTCTCCCTGGGGAGACAGTTACAGTAATGGTGCCATAACCAAGAAGGCCTCTCCCAGGTTGCCACTTCCTTAATCTCACAGGAAGGGGTACTCAAAGCAGGGCCTCCAAAGATGACCATAGTGGTCAGGTACATTCATAAGGGGGGTATGTTTGTCCCGAACTATATAGGGTTTTAAAGGTCAACAACAGTACCTTGAATTGTGCACAGAAATAAACTGGAAGCTAGTGTAGATGAGCCAAGACTAGAATGATATGGTCCAGTTAACATTCTAGCTGCAGCATTCTGTACCAGCTGAAGTTTTTGAACAATTTTAAGGGCAGCCCCACATAAAGAGCATTGCAATAATCTAATCTATGTGTAACCACAGCAAGTACTGCAGTGTACTGATCTTTTCTGCCTAGAAAAGGCTGCAGCTAGCTAACTAGTCAAAGTTGGTAAAAGACACATCTGGCCAGAGTTTCCCCCTGCTAATCCAGCAGTAGGCCTGGGTCCAAAAGCACCCTAGACTACAAACCTGCTCCTTCAAGGGGAGCTCAACTCCACCCAGAATGGGTGACAGCTTAAATCCTGAGTCAGACATTCTGCTCACTAGTAGCACTTCCATCTTGTCAGGATTAAGCTTCACTTTATTTGCCCACATCTGCTCCAAAACTGCTTCCAGGAACCGGTTCAGGG
The DNA here is from genome assembly GCF_029931775.1 of Euleptes europaea. NCBI lineage: Eukaryota > Metazoa > Chordata > Lepidosauria > Squamata > Sphaerodactylidae > Euleptes > Euleptes europaea. The sequence goes on from NC_079313.1 coordinate 61,786,034, forward strand.
TTTCTACAGCCTCCCTGGGATCAGCTGTAAGTACAAGACAGAGCTGAGTCCAGATCTCCAAATGAGCTAATTTAATGGTTTCATTTAGATGTTAAAGAGTATAGTGACAAGATGGAGCCTTGTGAGGCCCCACAGGCCAAAGGGCTGAGCAGCAGTCCTCCAGCACCACCTTCTGAAACCTACATTCCAGGTGGGACCACAACCAGAGCAAAAAGGTGCCACCCAACCCCAGCAGAGACAGGCAGTCCAGATGGATACCATGATCAATGGTATCAAAAGCTGCTGAGTGGTCCACAAGAATGAACAGAGTCACACTCCCTTTGTCCATCTCCCAGCGCAAGTCATTTAAACAGCATCCTGTTCATCAGTTATGCCAAACAAAACCACGGAGGCCAATGTATATATATGGTCTAGTGGACAGATAACTGGACTGAAAGATCTTAGTTCAAAAGTCTATTAAGCCATGCACTGAAAGCAGTTTCCAGCCTCTCCAATTAACGATTCCTACAAAAGCATTTAAGGTCAGTGACATTCAAACAACATTTAATGTTTACAGACATCAATTACAAAATGAAAGAATCACAAATCTGGCAAAATCATTAAAGCCAATTACGTAAACAAGCATTTGAAGTCACATAGACAACTCATCTTACCTGGCATTTACATATATGAACAACCAGTGCATGCAGAAGGGGGAAGCAGAACCATGCCCACCAGCCCTGCCACCCACTTATAAATGTTCAGCAGAAGCCTATACACATACAAAGCCCCAGGCTGAAAATGTTCACTTAAAAGCAGGAGTTTGTTTTTTAATTTCAGGTCACCCAGTATATGGCTCATGTAACATGCAATTGCCCTGACCTGGATAGCCCAGGCTAGCCTCGTCAGATCTCAGAAGCTAAGCAGAGTCAGCCCTGGTTAGCATTTGGATGGGAGACCACCAAGGAATACCAGGGTTGCTGTGCCGAGGAAGGCACTGGCAAACTACCTCTGTTAGTCTCTTGCCATGAAAACCTCAAAAAGGGGTCGCCATAAGTCGGCTGCGACTTGACAGCACTTTACACACACACAACATGTAATTACAACTGACCTAAAACCCCTCTTGTACCAGTTATCATGCAATCTATCTGTATCAAGAGACAGAAGACATGTAAGTATAGGAAGAGCAGCATGCCCTAGCACAATCAGCTCTGCTCTAGTCACACCATACATGGCTACACCATGTCTAGTGACCATAATGGATTCCATCCACCCCTTCCCTGCCAGCTTGCTGGAGGATGAACCAGGTTGGCCCAGGTTGGGGGCCTCTCACCACAATTGCCAGATCATTTTTTTCCTTATTTCTTCTTTCCTGTAGCTCCTGTTCTCTAGCCAGCAGGGATCCTCTGTAACTTCCCATTTGCTATATTCCTTATAAGGATGTGTTTCTGGGCTTTTGGTTTCAGCAACAAGTGCAGCTGGCATCCCTGAATAGTGACTGTTATTTAGGGGTCTGGAAGCTGGATCCAGAAAGACACTGTGTACTTCATCTTTCAAGGAGAATACAATCCCAACCAAACTAGACATCTTCCTTGTTAATTAGGCAACTTTATGCCCTGTTAACATCACCAGCATCATACCTACAATATAATCTAGAGAAAGTAAATGGAGCACAGCATGGTCACATCCACTGGTCCAACCCCTATTCCTGTTTGCATTCCATATAATTTATGAAAAATAATCTATATGTATGCATGTGGAAGTCTTCTACATATGACTGGAAACCTAGCATACATTTATATTTGCATAGGATCTTGGGACCAACATTCATCCAAAAGACATAGAACTGGGCAAGATTCTACTCTCCCAGTGTACGCCGGCTCTCCCCAAGCTGTAATTGAAGGTCAGTCATTCTGTATTTTCTGGGTGTTGGTTCAGTGTATTCAGTCTCCTCCAATCCATAATCATTTTGTTCTTCTGTTCAGAACTACACACAACCTCCTCTGGATCACAGAAATCTAGATCTGGTGAAGCAGAGCTGAGCATCACCAGCATACTGTTAACAGTATACTCCCTATTACCACTTGACTTGCTCCTCTAGTTCCAGTGCAAAAAGAGCACCTGTATGCAAATGAGCATTTAGGCATAACTTTTGGCTTATCTTCAAGGCAGTTGTTAGGTAATAAACTACAGACAGAGTAACATCCTTATTTTTACCCCTTATCTTTACCAGACAGCAGATAAATGGTAATCGGGTGTTCCACTAGTTTTATTATGATTTTTAAACAACATGGGGAAAACTAGGACGGGAATTTCAAACAATAGGTCCTATGGCAGTCTCCTAGCTTTTGATATGAATGCTGCCCACTTCCTGGACACAAAAGTATTTAAATGCACAAGCAGACAACACCAAGAACATTCACAGGTGTATTACTTTTAGGAATAGGACTGTTCACCTGCAGGTTAATACTACCAGGCAGTTTATCTTAATTACAGTGAATTTACTTTTCCTGAAAGGATGGTTAAATGCAAGACAGTAAAAAATAGAAGAACAGTAAGCAAAGGGATTATTATTCAAAAGAAAGGGAGGAGAAAACAAAAAGCAACTTTAAAGGAGTCATCTACTGAAAGCTTTGGATTGTAATGTTAAATAGAGCAGTACCCTCCAGGGAAAACTGCTCTTTAAAAGATTTTTCAAAATGCATATTCATGACTTAACAATATTCTTTCAAAGCCAGTCTTCCTGCTTCTGGCTAGATACCTTTATTGCATTTTTATCCATGCACAAATGATGAAATAGCAGACTGTGGAACATACTTCAGCTGATCCATTTTTTTAAAGTAAGCATGATACAATTGTTTTGGAAAGTCAAGTGTTAAGTTGGAAGACACTATATAAATGCTTGAATAATTTATCTACAAACATGTTTCAATGTTGCCTTTAATTCCCTTTTTAAAAGAGGTAAACTTGCAAAGTCAGACAGGTACAGAAAATTCAAAACAGTACAAAATTTCATCTACATGCATCTACACGAAGGTTGGAGTTAAGTCATGGATTCAACGTAGTGATTTGCAACTCCCGCCAGTCCATTTCTGAAGAAATTGGCCCTTAAAGCATTTCACATACACAGCTGCCTTGAAGATGTGAAATGCCTTGTTATTAATACAAACAGCCCATTAAAAGGTATGTTGGGATTATCCCATGTTGCAGATGGAGGATTGAAACAGAATGGCTCCCTAAAGCCATCTAATGACAAAGGCACCATGGATACCAGGACTTCCTGCTCTACAGCTAAATCTTTTAGCAGGGCCAGTATTTTGTCATCCCAAGCAAGGCACAATTTGCCCCACCCCACCCTCAAGTTACTTCTTTTAACAGCCCACCATGGATTCATGGGAAATAATCTATTGTTTCCTGGAATATAATTTTCTTTTATTTCCAACATTAAATATTTAGTACTTATTAATTCATTGCAAGAGATCAGGGCAGAATTCATTTCATTGGGTGCTACAATACTATTGCTCTCCTTGCTTATAAACAAAACAGGAGTTTTGTCGCAACTCAAAGATTAACATCTTGAAGAATGATGGTAACAGGGCACCGTTCTACACTCTAGGCAGGCAGAGATGATCTAATTTGAACACCTCAAGATTATATTGATACAACTCCCTTAATAATTATTGATCAAACAAATTAAGGAGGCATACAAAGGAACTGGCATGAAATAAATACTTTAAAACAAATTTACTGACTTTATCCTCTTTGAACTTTCCTCCCAGAACTTTCAATGTGAAAATGCATTTATTATTGACCACTTCTGACTCCACCCCACTCAAATTGAGAAAGTTAGCCAGGTAGGGTTGCTAATTACTGGTACAGGCAGGCAACCTCCTGCCAATGGTCTTCATCTCCCATGCTTGATCAATGGAGCAGCAGGGGGAAATTATGCCACTGCACTGAGCAACACTCTAGGAATTCCCCCAATCTCTGCAGTATTTACCATAACATCGGGAGATCTGTAGAGTGTCAGAGGTCATGACGGCATCACTTATGGGTTTTTCCCCAGAAGAGATGTCAAAATTCCCCTCTTCATAACCAGTGATAATCTGATGTTCGGGTATTAACAGTGTGGGGAGGCAGGAGACTGAAGATATCCATAAAGTGAGGAAATATACTCTATGTGTGCTCAAAGGTACTTTTTGTTCCAGTATTCTTGGTCACTGCTTTCCCAATACAGACTTTCTTTCATCAGCACCCAAGGTGCAACCACGCATCTCCTTTGTGCAGTTCATAGACTTACCCCTGCCTAATCCTTCTTTGTGCCTCTTGCTAAACTATTCCTGTTTGTTCGTAACACCAGCTCCACAGCTCCCCATCTCCAATAAACCTGCCTCAACTGAATTTCTGGAATGGACTTCACTGCCTCTCCAACTTAGGATCCCTTCCTAATTCTCACTGAGGTGGTAAACACCAATATGGTAGCTTTTATGTTCAAGCGTTCCTTCTCTAATTTTTTTCATAGAAGTGCATTTAGTTCTGTGAATTGCCACCTGTAAACCAAGGTGAGACATATATCAATTTGCCAACAGTGGGAATTAGACCTCCATCTAATTCTGTGTGATAAACTAGGAATAAGATGTCAGTAAATGTCAGAAATTAGGTGTGGGAGCGGAAAGATCAGACAGGTGAGAATCATAGGTAAGGATAATTTTTTACAAAAGACAGAAAATGGTGCAGGAGGAAGCAAAAATTTGTTGTACTTCATCAGTAGGAAGGTCAGCAACCAAATCAGACAGGGAATACTACAGAGTTAACATGGAAGAAGGAATCTGTATTGCATGAAGCAAAATCGACAGGGACTTGAGAGTTTTTTCAGTTGCTGTCCACAGGTTGTGAATCTCCCTGCCCCAGGAAGTGATGTTGGCCCACCTCTTTTGATGTTCTAATGAACAGTGAAAATATTCCCATAACATTTTTGCTCTTTTCTGAGACCCCTTATATGTAACACCTGTAAAGGCACCTCTCTGCAAGGTTCTCAGATGATTTGTGTTATGCTGCCTCCTTGCCTTCCTTACCATTTCCTACTTATTTTCACTGCCACCTTAGACTTCTTAGTTGGACCCAAAGAACAGGATGGTTTAGTTATATTTGGTAGAATGACAGAATGGTCAGTGTTTGGGGAGGGTGGCTCTGAGGTAAAAGGGGATCATTTACTCTAAAAGAAACAGCTGCGTTCCTTAAACACAGAGTTTATTTAGAAATATAACAGCATAATGGATGCAGTAAAGTTCATTAGTGTAATTGTTTCAGATAGGTACAGTTCTTGTTTCTCAAAAGTTCCTTGAATAGACCTAGCCATAAAGGCTTATTTTCTCACTAACAGTGCATTCCTGAGAGGAATGTGTGCGCCGGGCTTAGGAGGCAACGGCACCGCCAAAACCTCTGCCCGGCACCAAAAATCCACGCAACCTCATAGGGTTGCATGGGAGATACGCCCGCTGCCAAAAATCCATGCAACCTCATAGGGTTGCACCAAAAAGGTGGCGTATCTTGACCAAAAAAAGGGGGTGTTCCTGAGCCAAAATGGCTCAGGAGGCCGCCTAACGGCCAGCGCCGTAAAGCCCCGGGAAGGCCTCCCGGGACGCCATTACGCCCTGGGAACGCCTCCTGGGTCTCCGCCATGGCCTTTGTCAGTGGCCGGACGCTGGCAGCAGGCTCCATTGGTGTTCGGGCCCAGCGCTGCTGCGGTAGTGCCGGAGACCAGCGTCCAGCCCTGCACACCAGGGCTGGGGCCACAAACGCCAGCATGCGCCTCACATACGCCGGCGCTGTGGGTCCTTGCGCTGGCATGGGCCGCCGCCGGCCTCCAAAGGCCTTTGGGTGCGGCTGCCAGTGGAACTCAGGAATGGGCTGTTAGGCTAATAACTTTCACACAAGTTTATTTTCCTCACTTGCCAATAAGGCTTATAACTTCCACACAGAACACAGATTTCTCTCACACTCTTCACCCACTCAACTCTCTTCCCTCAAACATACAGAACAAACTCTCTCCTCAAACCAGTCAACTCAGCCCCCTGGGATATAGCTATCATCTAATCATAAAACACTTCAGTTACACATCCAGCCCCCCTCTTTCTTATTCCAGAGGTCTACATTTTAAATCTGAGAAACACACATATAAAACCCCACATTAAATCACAGAAATGTTTACACAAATCACACAAAGTATTTACTCAGCAAAACACTACCATTCCTGTTCCAGGAGACCTTTGGATTAACTGACTGATGATGGTACCTGGCTCTTCTTTTGCTGTACTAGCATGCCCTCTTGTTTCATTTTATTTTTCACATTTCAAATGTGTTTTAAATTGTTGTGAGACACCTTGGGGGTTTCCTGAAAGGTCCAAAATGTGGCATGCAAATCAAGCAAATAGCCAGAATGGCCAAACGAATGGCTACGCTTAGGCTAAAATACTAAGCAGATAAGGATACAAGAATCTGTCAAATTAGAGGTTTGCTGACAAAGCCTTACCAGATAGGAAGCATGAACGTCCAAAGCTATAGACCTGCTCTTGACCTCCACCAACAAGCATTTGTATTTGGCTGGATTAAATCACTATAGTAAAGGTTTTTTTAAAAAAACATATGTGACCCCCATTATACAAATCAATTATAAAGTAATGAAAAGATGATCAATTACTCATGGGCTCACTGAAGCGTTTGTTCTGTTTGTGGCTATCCACCCTGTAGTGAGCCTATCAGCCAGACACAGTGGTTTGATGGGCAGCAAAAACAGACTTATCAAGCATCAGTGAAGTAGCACTCATAGCTGATAGGTTGCACTGGCTTGGTAGTTAACAACATAGGCTTCAGCAGAACAGTTTCGGCAGGCCCAGCTTCTCCAGCATCATTCTCCCACCATGAGCTGATAGAAAACAGAGCACAATCACACATCCAGCTTACAGGGAGACTGTTTAAATTTACTCTCATGCCATTTATATAACATGAAAAGCCAGGAATAGTACAGAAAACTCCAACAGAAAAGCTATAAGGAAATTTTTAAAAATATATATATATATAACTATATGTGTGTTAAGTGCCGTCAAGTCGCTTCCGACTCATGGCGACCCTATGAATGAAAGTCCTCCAAAATGTCCTATCTTTGACAGCCTTGCTCAGATCTTGCAAATTGAAGGCTGTGGATTCCTTTATTGAGTCAATCCATCTCTTGTTGGGTCTTCCTCTTTTCCTGCTGCCCTCAACTTTTCCTATCATGACGGTCTTTTCCAGTGACTCTTGTCATCTCATGACGTGACCAAAATACGACAGCCTCAGTTTAGTCATTTTAGCTTCTAGGGTCAGTTCAGGCTTGATTTGATCTATACCCACTGATTTGTTTTTTTGGCAGTCCACGGAATCCGCAACACTCTTCTCCAACACCGCATTTCAAAGGAATCTATTTTCTTCCTATCAGCTTTCTTCATTGTCCAGCTTTCACACCCATACATAGTAATAGGGAATATGATGGCATGAATTAATCTAGTCTTGGTGGCCAGAGTCACATCCTTACACTTCAATATATAACTATAAATGATAAAATGATAAAAAAATTAAAAATTTTAAAAATTATATATAATAAAATATGTCCATGTTTCTTGTTTTATCTGGCTAAGGGCCGTAAATAAATTATCTATCTATCTATCTATCTATCTATCTATCTGTCTATCTATCTATCTATCTATCTAGTTTTATTATATTGTCTGTTGTTTGATGATATTTGCCACCCTGAGCCCAGCCTCGGCCAGGGATAGAGGGTGGGATACAAATTAAAAAAAAAAAGAGTCCATCTAAGGCTACGTCCTTAAGTAGACAATCCTCCCAGTTATTCTTCAATATTTATAAACTCGCAATTCCATATGATAAATCAGGACAGAGTAATTATCCCCAAAATACAAACTTCAAAAAGACCACAGTGAGTATCAGTACATCTTCCATACATGGAAAGCTACCTTTTAAAACCTAAGATGACAACATATTTCACATAGTTCCTTCATGCATAGGTACTTTCACTCATGTTTGCCCCTGGATTGACTCAGTTGGAGTTATGCATGAGTTTTCCGTCCATTAGAGATGTCCTTGCGCCTAGTCCTTGCAAATTCCAGGTCTTCCCGTTCCTGTTAAAACCCAACTCTTCCCTGATCTCCCCTGAAATCATCCTCATCTCCATGCATAAGCCAAAACATGTGACAGGGGAGCTGGGGGGTTGACGTTTTTCTCACAGTAAGTATTACAGCCAATAACAAAGCAGGGTTTCAAGGGGCTGGGACACAAATGCTTCCTAATTTTTGTCTCCCAACCAGAGTTCTTTCTGAGCAGACATTTGTCTCACATAAGAAAGGGTTTAAAAACAATGCTTGGGTTTCTCCCCCACCCCCGTTCCTTTTAAAGAGCTGTGTTTTTTTAAATGGGTTTTAAAACGGCACTTGAGTTTCCAACCGGGGGAGAGGGGAACTGGACATTTTTCTCACAGTAAGAACTACAACCAATTGCAAAGCTGCATTTTCAAGGGGCGGGGACTCAGACACTTCCGGATTTGAGCTTGGTGACTTTGCTGGTACATAGCAATTTTGGGGTTCGCAACAGAAAAGTGTGGGTTGAGCGAGCATCAAACCCCAGGTAAAACTCCCATGTATAAAAGACCATTCTGTTGTTAAACAGTTATTCACAGGTTATTTTTCTTTTTATTAGGACATAAATCCATCTACCTCAATATGGAATCAGAGAACCAACTACATGAATTGTAACAGCCTGTTTCTCTGTCTTGGGATGGTTCACATGGCCATGCAGTGGATGGGTGCAGTTGAAGAAGCTTATAGATAGGTCATCATTCTGTAGTTTTAACTTTTTTGTGCCATGGACTATTTCTCACAGGATCTTGCTCACAATGCACTCTTCCTTCGTAAGCCAGAAAGGACCATCAAGCCAATTTCGGGCCTTTGTCAAACAGGCCCTGAGTAGTCTACCAACAAGGTTACTCAAACATCCCACGTAGATCATTCTGCTATCTTCTATTACCTCACCTAGTATCCATCATTCTCCCCTTCCTTATGTCCATATTTGGACTTCTATGTACCCTTGCTACACATCATCCTCCACTCACCAAAAGTTCAAATCCACTAACAAGAAAGCAGGATTCTACACTTTTGGTCTAATACCACCAAGGATTCTAATCCTGCACTGAATACGGCCAATAGCAGAACTCCCCTGTTTGGCACCCCGAGTAAATCCAGGTCCTCCATCTTTGTAACTGATTTCCCTCAAGAACCTTCTTCCAGCACCACTAGCAAGAAATTACCAGCCCATCTTCAAGACAGGCAGAGTATGTTTTTCTTTCTCTTATTTTACTCTCCATCCCAAATTTAACCTTTTCTGTCTTTCTACCCACTCCCCATTCCTTAGCATCCTGTTCGTAGCTGGAATGGTCTACTGCTAGCAGGTCTTTCCCACTGCATCCCTCATCTGGTTAGGGACTCCTAGCTTCCTATCCAAAATTCCTTCACCATTTATGCCACTGCATCTTCTGGCCCTTTCAGAGCAACTCCTCATCTATATCTTCTGCCCACACTGCTTTGTTCTGGACTAGCCACATGGAAGGACATATACTGGGCATTTTGCTAAACATGATGCAACTATACACTAGGACTTCACAAAGTGAATGGTTTTATTAGATTGTTGTATGTCAACTGCCATGCCATTATTGCAAGTTTAACATTTTAATCCTGCTGTTTTGTGCTCTCATCTTGATTATCAATTTTCTGTATCTTTGGGCAAGCGAGTTACTGGCATGTTAAATACTTGTCTCTCTGCCATCTTTCTCTCCTCAAAGATTGTGCCAAACGGGGATCCATGTATACAATGGACTTAAAAGATCCAGTTTGCCTTGGAATCCATGTTTTAGCTCTCTAATTGTAAAACATTCTGGATATGACAGTCCTGGCAGGAGAACCAAATTTGGGTGACACCATTCTCCTTAGACCTTGGAGGAAAAAGTTTGGAAAACAGCTGTTTCGCTATCACCTTTAAGGCAGAAATGTCTACAGAACAGAAGATACTAATGTACTCATTGGTTCTCGTAGGTTATCCGGGCTGTGTAACAGTGGTCTTGGTATTTTCTTTCCTGACGTTTCGCCAGCAGATGTGGCCGGCATCTTCAGAGGAGTAACACTGAAGGACAGTGTCTCTGTACTCAGTTTCTTCGTTCAGTTTCTTAGTGTGCTGAACGATGTTTTTCAGACTACATTCATATAAGTGACTATTCACTTTGTACGTGAGTGTCCATCTATAAAAGCAGCTGCAGTTTTGCCAGTACAGTATTTAAGTCCCTGTTAGAGAATGCTTCCCTTGGAGCTTGCCTGTTAGGTAACATGCTGTTAACAGCTCGGGGAAACGAGACTTCCCCTTAAATAACGTTCTGCTTGATGAAGTACAGTACAATACTTTCCACTGAGCCTCACTAGGAATATCAAGTGAATAGAGAGATACGACTTCAAATTAAATTGAAGCATTTTTTTACAAACTAGCTTTGCACCCTGAAATGTCTTACATATAACCACTGAGTACAGCACAATTAATGCACCTGGTTTTAAACATCAAATGTATATAGATAAAGCTTTGTTGGTGACTACCCAACACCTTTGAAACTCCCCTATCTCCAAAGGTTCACATGAGTATCCAAGCCTGAAGTACTCATATTAGCATCTATGCCTTGCCTTAATAGAGCATGTAAAAGCTCCAGAGGGTGGTTTCACAGTTTTGGGAAATATTACAGAGGGAGGCTTTGACCCTTTTCATTTGCATTTTGGTCCTGATCTAAATAGACCCACACATGCCTACTATTTATAGGTGGGGGGCACACTGCTAACTCCATTCCTGGAACTTCCAGCAGCTGCCCACCTATGCTGAGATTTCTATCCAGTCACATCTCTGGGATCTGATGTAAATCAAACCTAGGGTTTTTCAATGGCTAAAGTTTGAGAACTTCTGCCCTAAGACAGTTTTGCTTGCCGTTATACAAGAGTGGAGTACTTTTATAGCCTTACAATACCAAGTATGGGTTTTTGTTCAATATCTATTATTCCATCATTCTTGAAGTGCTGTTACACCAAATGCTGAGGACACTGCTGGATAGAAATGAGTATAGGTGGGCAAGTGCTTTCATGTGAGTGTCTTTGAAGCATAAATCGCACGAACCCTGGGAATCCATCAGCTGTATAAAGGTTTCTGAGTGATTTGTTCTCCTTGATGGTCCCTTCCTGGCTAGCTAGTCTTTCACCACAAACAGTAATAAGTGCCAAGTGGTTTATGCAGACTCTGTTGAAAGCAGGAGGCCACTATACAGCTCAATTACCAACCAACATTCTGTATGCTGAATAAGGTTGAATGCATTTTCTCCTAAATGGTAATCAGATGCATTGTTAAACTTAAATCATCACTGTTAGCATTAAAGTGTACATACTGATTTCTAATGGTATGAAATCAAATACACAAAGCTATCATGTTCTTTCCAAAAATTGACAATTGTGATACACTGCAAATTCCATCAACCCAGTTAGCAGTATTTCACACAAAATCCTTCATGTTCACATATCTATATTTTTATTACTGGAAATTGAAAAGCTTTCATATATGAAATGCAGAGGAAATGTCGTCCTTTGATCAATGGTAATTGATAGTTATTGGTTTGCTGAAATTGGTTAGTTACCAATTGCTTTTGTCAGTGGAAAACAGATATTGCTACTACTAGACATAACATTTAGAAACAGTTTATATTTGAACACTATATATACACATATATATGTATATACACACACAAACTTAAACTCAGTAACTTAAGATATTTATCAGTAGATACAAAGAGTTTTTACATGTACATACAGAAATTCAGTGTAACTGATAATTTAAGAACATCTCAAGCAATACTACAAGAGTTTAGAAGGCTCAACTTGCTTATTTTGAAAAGGTACCTCATTTACATTAACACAAATTTTTTACATTAAGTAGATTAGAAAATATAGATAACATTCTATGTCCTAATGCATAGGTCTTCCCATTATTTCTATCAAACAGATGACCAGTGGGAAACAGAGAGAGGCAGAACTGCTTAGAATATTTCCTCCACTGATAGATCTCCTCTTCACAAATGCAGCAATAGATATGTAGCTTATTACTATGCAAAGATCTCTGGATTTGGAGTTCCCGCCAACAAGCAAAGCAAGGCAAAGCAAGCAACAGTGGATTATACACAGGGGAGTAACAGAAACTGGTTCTACTGTGATTGCATACAATTTGTATTATCCACACTGACAACAATAAAAATAAAATAAAATAAAAAAATAAAAATAAATAAAACAAAGGAAGTGATAGGGAATACGTCTTCTCTATATATTTTCAGAAATCCCAGCTTTAAAAAACACACACTCAGAAATGTAAAACTGGAAGCTGGACAAGCTATTTCTCCAAGTTGCCACTAACAATCATTACCCAGAAAATCTTTGGCTGTGTACAAATGATAGCTTATCAGAGGCTTAAAAGGTAATGCTGCAGAGCTGTCATTGCCTGTCCTACAGTAACTTTTTTATGTCAGTCATGTTTAGGGTTGCCAGCCTCCAGGTAGTAGGAGATTTCCTGAAATTACAACTGATCTCCAGCTGATAGAGATCAGTTCACCTGAAGAAAATGGCCACTTTGGCAATTGGACTCTATGGCATTGAAGCCCCTCCCCAAACCCCTCCAGCTGATGGAAAAGAGAGACCTGGCAACCCGAGTCATGTTCAAACTGTTTTTTCAGGTTTTCCTAGCACTTCATGGTACACCCTGGGCTAGCCTAAACAGCTCTACATACTTTTAGATTTTGGAATGAACACCATGGCTTGTTCATTAGTGCCAGCGATGAACTACCTCCTTCGTTAAATGCCCACAGTAGCTCTGGAACTATGTCTAGACCTCGGTTTTGATTACATGAAAAGATAGGTGCATTTCCAGATACATGGTTTTGTAGCCTTTTAAAAATAATAGTGCAAAGTGCCCCTTTAAAGAATAAATTAACTAGTCCTGAAGTTAACTTACAACCTGTTAACTTACAACTGCATAAACCATTTGGCACATGTTACAACCTGTTGTAGTTAACTTCACTACTATGCTGGTTTGCCTAGAGCTATTATGGGAACCAGGAAATAAAAAATCAGGTTCTTCCCTCAGTGGCAGGCACTCCCTTTTCCTCCATCAATAGTGAGTTAACTGTACTTACACTGAAGTATACTAGAGCCATGCCAAAAGGAAGATACTGCCAATACTTCAATCATCTTTAGATACAATTTTCTAAAAAGCAAAAATGGAATCTCATAATGGACAAAAAATCAAGCTATTTTAATGAAAAGAATCAAGCTATCTTTCACTTTGCAAAAGACTTCTCACAAAACCACTATCATATACCACTCCTTTGACTCATGTTATTTTGCAGTCTAAGGAACATGAGCCTGGCTTCAAGCAAAGAAATCTGTTTATTATTTAGAAAACTGTTAAGGAATTCAATATAAACTGGTTTTATTTCATAATGCTTTAAAATATGAAATCACTAATAATTCAAGTAAAAACTGTAATATACTATATAGCACTTGGAGAACTGTTGTATGCAAAAAAAAATGCATCTTTCCCATGGGGTAGATTATGTTGAATATATTACTGTGAGGGGCTTTGCAACAAAAGAGGAATGAATGAAAGAATTCATTGAGTGATTTCTAACATAACTGGGGAAGGTGGAAAAATGGAGAACAGCAAGGAGGTTTTGGTTAAAAACCTGCATGCACAGCACATAAAATACAAGTGGCCTTGAATGAGGCTAAAAGACTCATCAAATATTAAAGCATTTTTTTGAAACTCTGTCCTTAGAGACAAGCATTTATTTCAAGAGGGAAATAATACAAGTTGCACATGTTGTTGACAAGAAAAAGCAGCATGCAGAGATGTCCACAACTGCTAAGGTAGTGTTCACGTGGCATGGTGAAACGAATATTAGAAAAAAACATAAAAGGAAAAGAAAGTGTTCTTTCTGTGAAAAAAATATCTTGCCCACAGGGCAAAGCTGTAGCAAAAGGTGTCTTGTCATGGGTAATGGTTCTGGCATGAAATTAAAAATATATTTTCAGAGGGAAGGTTTCCTCTTTCCCCTGCACAAAAATCAGATAGGATCAAATTATTCTGAATACTGTTTATTGGGGTATGGAATGCAGTGTTTTACATTACCACTAAAGTTGAGCAAACTGGATTAAGCAGCCACTACATGCAGGATTATACTCCTTGCATATTAGCTTCAAGCTGCATCTAACGATAGGACTACTAAACTAGAGCTGGCAAGTTTACAAGGTGGAGCGCATTATTTACTGTGGGGGGGAAATTGGAGGAAAAGTTTAGTAGGAATGGGAGGCCATCCAACTGTAGAAAATATGGTGGCAGTTTGGCGGAAAATGAAATCAAGATTAAGTTTTAATGGGTCATTACTGACGGCGCCCTTTAATGCTTATGGTTCTATAACAGACAGGAAAAAATATGGGACAATACAATATCAGGATTTGGTAAAAACAGATGGCACTCTCAAGACACTATTAGAGATACAAGTTAACTACCCGCAGATACCCTGGCTAACATACCACCAACTAATTTCAAGATTTAAAGAGGACTGCTGGACTCGGGGAGTACTAAAAGGAAAAACAGAGTTCGAACAGATAATAAGTAAGCCAACAGAACATCTACTAGGTAAAATATATAAGTTATTGCTGACATACGATACAGAAGATGAACAAATAAAGTCATGTCAAATCAAATGAATTGAAAATTTTAATGAGATTATAACAACAGACGAGTGGGAACAGCTTTTTCGTAGAAATCTTAAATTCACCCTCTGCCAAGGGATTCAGGAAAATTGGTTGAAAATGTTACATAGGTGGTACATCACGCCGAGCGATATCCAGAATATGAATTCGACATCTGGTTTGTGCTCGAAGTGCTGCAAAGCTAGAGGCACCTTTTATCACTGTTGGTGGACATGTGCATCAGTCCAAAAATTTTGGAAGAAAATACATAAGAATATAGAAGTTATCATCGGCCAATCTATAACATATGATCCTAAACTATTTCTCCTGAGTAAAACACCAGACGAATGCAGTAAAGACCAACAGGTCATACTAAAATACTTAATTACAGCGGCAAGAACAGTTTTAGCATCACTGTGGAAAACAGATAAAATACCAAAAATCGAAACCTGGATAAAGCTTACGAATGTATAACAATGGCACACCTAACAGAAATATTACAAAAAGATATTCAAAGATCAAATAAAGACAAATGGAATTCCTTCTAAGAATATATCAAAATCAAAAAATAACAAAATCTTAGGAGGTATATGAAAGCTAAATTGACGATCAAATGTATTATGTTAATAAATGATGTAATATTGAACCTTACAAGGGGGTAGAACTATGCATTTTTTTAATGATAAATATTGTTTAATCGATGGTTTTCCCTTTCCCTTTTCTTTTTCCCTGTATCCCTATTTAATACTGAAAACTAATAAAAATATTTATATATATAAAAAAGCTGCATCTAAAAACATGGGATTCTGTGTACAGCAGCAACCTGACTCAAGCAGAGAACTGCTATGAGCCGAAATTATGTGGCCAACACATGTGAGCCATCAGACAGAAAACAACTTGCAGAGCAAACAGAGAACTATGAACAATGACCATGCCCATGAATCACCATGGGCGCCCTTTGCGGCAATGGGGCGGGCTCCAGAAGAAAGGGGAGCTCCACGGGGGCAAGCGTTTCCTCCTCACCCCCTTCATGTGGTTGGGCGTTCTTTGCCTGCCCCTTCTAACTTAGCAGCCTATTGCTGTGTTCAGGGCGGGCAAAATAATGTGCCAGCATTGGGGGCTGACGACGCAGGCACCCCTGCGTTGCTCTGCCCCCGTCGCCTATTAAAAGCCGGTGCACCCAGCCAGCTGGCGAGTTCGTGCCTGGCGACGGTAAATCCCACCCACCCTTTTTTCATGGTTTTTCTATCTTTTCTTTTGGCACTGCTTAGGTGGTTTTTGGCATTTGGACAGATCCAATTGGGGGAAGATGTGCCAGCGTACCTACCTTCCCCCATTTGGGGACCCCCTTAAGGGGTCTTGGGATGGAGTACATCATCAATGCCCAGCTCAGGGGCTGTTCATAGCTCCACTCCCAGGTGGCATCGGTTCCACTCAGATATTTACGTCCTGTGGAGCCACTTATATGCCACTCCGGTTGCTACCCCAACAGGTGGGTTGGGATCGGGTTATTGATCTATTGATCTGTCGATCTATTGATCTATTGGATGACACAATGGTCAGTCGATGTTGTGGATCCGCTCCCTATGCATCGCCAATGCTCCATCTGTTGTAATCAATAAAGCTGTGTCATTTGTTTACCCAATAAATCATTGTCTGTATATTTATTGACCTCCTCTCTGGTGCTTGGTAAGACTTTGAAGACTGAAGTATGAAGAGATACATTGGCCCATGTATTCCAGTTAAATGTGCAGATGGAAAAAGGACACTTCTCTGTATCCTAAGATGCTGCTTGAGTCTTCTCAGAATTTCAAAGGCTCTTGCTTCATTCCTCCATATGAAAATAGCTTGGTTACATTGCACCAATACTTCTGGGGTTAATAGCAGATACTCTATCACGATGTAATATTTCTATCTGCAAAATACATAACTTTCAAGCAAAAATATGTTGCTGTCAGATTAATAAAAGATATTTTCCTGTAGAAGTACAAGCAGAAAAATTAACTACTCTGCTACTATACTAGGTACTCTATTTTTAATTTCGTAACAACTATCATGGATTAGAGAAGTACCACCTAATAAAAGGGAACCAAAAAAGCAGACCCAGGCTGCTCTGCCAATGACAGGCTGTATGGGGACAGGCTCTCCACACCATCTGTGCCCAAACAGGAGTAGTAATTGGGCTGAAGAAATGTTTTTGACTGCTAATAAGTAATCTTGCCATTTTTAAAAAAATTCTTATTTTATGTACTTCAAGTTTTGATGTTAATGCAAACTACTCTGACAAGTTTTTGGACAAAATTGGGGATAAGTGATAGATAACATGAATTTAAAAAAGAATACTTAGAAGCAACATAATACACTAACATGAAGTTTTTGTTCCTCTTACTGGCTTTTGGTAGTGTATAACAAAGCTTTATATATATTTTCCTTTGAAGTTGCCTCATTTTACTGTGAGATGTGTCCATGTTATCTTCTTCTAGCAACCCACATGAGCTTTGCACAAGAACATCTGCACAAATCCAATCTCCTGCTTCTTGGGCCACTTCAGAACCAGAAGGGAGAAAAACAAATAAGGAAGCTCCTGGGGGGCAAGGACATAGGAAGCCATTTACAATGAGTTCATCTGCCAATTGTATAGGGAGACCTGCTTCATTCAGCACTGGAAAAATCAGGATCTTAGAAACCAAGTTTGGAAAAAATGATAACATTGAGAGATTCAGATTAATCTGAATTTATCCAGGACAAATTAAACAGTTGCTCTACAATATAATTTAATTCAGGTTAATGAGAGCCAGTAAGGTTAAATTGATCTTGTCATGATGAATGCAGAAAAAAAGTTCTGTTGCAATTAATTGTATTTTATGCCCTTTAAAACTATATACTCGTTGGAAGGGATTTAATCTGGTACACAAGCACTATAAATTGTCCCGTCCACTTCCACATTTCCAACATAGCCTGAAGATCTATGTGTGTAATAACCTCCAACAGATTTCCCTTGCATACTGGAAAAATGTCAAAGCAATAATGAGGCATCTGTCACTCTTCTTTGTGTCCTTGACTGTAACTTATCATGTAAAATATTCCTACTAATAGATATGCACAGACTAAGAAGGGAACAATTTGATAATAGGCTAAAGAAAGGGCAAATTGCTTAAAACTTATTTTCATCCATTCATGGAAGATTAATAATATTTCTGTCTCCTACTTTTTGTCTGCCTTCTTATCCATTAACCTTTTGTCTGTCTATAGTTTCTCCTTTATATCCATCATAAACATTACTCTGGAACAGTCTTCTTGTCTGTACCAGCACACCAGTACCTCTGAACAAAAGCAGACGGAGAGGCAATTTTAGCATTTCTGGATCTCCTTTCCCCTACAGGTCTGCCCCAATTCCAATCCTGAATGCCTTCCAGTATTAAGCAAGACTTTGTTTAGCCCTAGCTGTTGGATAAACAGGTGGCAGCAGTGGCCAGGGGTGCCTTGCAACAGCTTCGGCTGGTGAGCCAGCTGCAGCCCTTCCTGGACAGTAAAGGTCTCGCCACTGTGGTGTGTGCCCTGGTAACATCTAGACTGGATTACTTTAATGCGCTCTACGTGGGGCTGCTCTTGAAGATTGTCTGGAAGCTACAGTTGGTACAGAATGCTGTGGCCACAGTGTTGACTGGAGTGGGTCGTAGGGACCATATCACTCCAGTCTTGTTCCACCTACACAGGCTTCCAATTTGCTTCCAGACTAAATTCAAGGTGCTGGGATTGACTTCTAAAGACCTGTATAACCTGGTACCAACGTGCCTTAAGGACTGCCTTTTCCTATACAAACCTGCCCACTCACTCCGGTCATTCTCAGAGGCCCTGCTTCAGTTGCTATCTGAGGCTAGATGAGTGGTGACCTGAAAAAGGGCCTTCTCCATTGCGGCACCAAACTTTGTAACTCTCCTGGGAGATTCTCGTGTCTACCTCTATCGGTGTCTTTCACCAGCAGGTGAAGCCTTTTTTTTTTTTTGTCTGGCATACTCCCAATAATGGTTTTCGGCCCTCCTTCTAGTGTTGTTTGTGTGTATTTAATTGAACTGTATATTTTTAATTGCATTTTAATTGTTTCAGTGTTTTTATATTTGCCACATTGTAGACCCTGATTGGGTAGAAAGGCAACATAAAAATGTTTTAATAAAATAATAAAAATAAATAAAATATCAACCCAAAGAATTATGAGATTATTTTGTTTTACATATAGAATTCAACTATATACACTTTGTTATCTTCCTCTAATGGTTGTATATAGGCTTTAGCCTTACAAAGAGGCAGGATACAGACTGATACATACAAAGTACATAATTGTGAGAAACAATACAAATAAAAAAGTGCCCCATTTAAGTGGCCATGCAGATGCTGGACACACAGGCTCCGTATGGTCCTGAACACAGTGACAATGGGCATCGTACAATGTTTACATTAAAGATTATGTCAGCATAAGTCTGTAATACCTGCAAGTACAACCTAGCTTAAGGTCTATAGTATGAGTGTATCACATCTGATAGCCTCTGATTAGCCTAATTCAATTACTCATCTACCTAGAAGAACAAAACCGATGCAGAAATCCAGTGAGGTATCAGGCAAGACTGAATAGTCAGAGACATATGACCATTTCATACATCATGTGGAGAGAAATTCAGCCAGTCACAGCTCCCCAACAAATTTTAGATCTTGGGGTGCACATAACAGAAGTGCATTATGTGGTGTCCCTAAGAATGTGGACCTGCTTGGATAATAGAAGCACAGTCTCATTTCTATTGCTCTTTTGGTGTTCAAGCACTGAAAAGAGGAATGCTGAATGAATAATCCTTATCCATCTAACAGCAGTGAGAGATCCATTCCAATATATGCCAGTGGAGGCAGAATTGTTTAAATTTATCATGCATCTGAAACATTAATTATAATTTGAGAACAATCTGTTTAACCAATACTGCCTTGTAGACCCTCACTGCTATTGGATGGATGGTCATTCAGCCAGAATTCCACACAATATGAGATTAGCAGGTACTATCATGCCTCCATTTTGGCTTGTCTTTATCTCCTCTTCCATTTGGAAGTGAAGATCCACTTCTCTTCTCCCCATTTTTGGGGCCAGTAAACAAACCTTGGTCGATTACAACAACATATAGACGAGAGCCAGCAGAATGAGGAGATCATGCCTAATCTCATCATGCTTACCAAACAATGTCTCTCCAAAGAGAAGCCTTGCCCAGTATCGGGCAATCAAACCATCAATCAATTCTTGTCAAGAAATTAATATGCACTTTTAGCCACAAAAGGTTCCTGTTGTATTAACACTCTGCTAAGAACAGAACTGTCCTACATTCACATTTGGCACTGTGCCCTAATTTTCACTTTCTACTAGGATCATTATAATGCATTTCTCTTCACTCAAAGTTAAACCAGATTCCATAGCCATCCACTCCGAGTAAAGACTAAAATGTCCTCTGGCATCATCCCCAGGAAACCTCAGAACTTAAATAATTAGATTATATAGGTCACAATTGGTAAAGAGGACCATTACACCACGATTTGGAAACAATCCATCTGGTAGAAAATCATACACACTGTGGAACAATCTTTTCTCCATGTAATAAGATCACCAGTTATTACTGTGATAATAGTCTTCCAAATCATATTCAGGGAGTGGTGGGTCAACACCTGCTCCATACTGTTTCTGATTCCTCCCATCCCTCTTCCAGGCACTTGCAGCACAAAAAGTATAAATGTATTAAAGGAACATAAAATGCATAGTTTGCATTCCAACAGACCTGAAAAAAATCAACATTCCAAAAAATATATTATCACATGCAGGAGACCCACAAGGACATCTTATTCTCTGTAGTCCATTGGTGCCTCCACCCCTCGTGATAGGTGAAGAGCCCAGTGCTTTTTCCTGTTGTT
Organism: Euleptes europaea; assembly: GCF_029931775.1. Lineage (NCBI taxonomy): Eukaryota > Metazoa > Chordata > Lepidosauria > Squamata > Sphaerodactylidae > Euleptes > Euleptes europaea. Next base: position 61,806,820 of record NC_079313.1, read on the forward strand.
GCTTCCACTCTTTGAAATGGCCTCCCCACGGAAGTCAGGGGAGCAGTGTGCTTGGAGATATTCAAGAGGTGCTGAAAGGCTGTTTTATTCACTAGAGTTTTTAAATGTAGATTAGATGGTAGGCATTTTATTAGGTGTTACACTGAGGGGGAGAGAATTTATCATTTTAATCAAGTATTGTAAGCAGACTTGAGCCACTGGGAAAAAAGGGATGTAATGTTTTGGTAAACTACAAACTAATAATATGGGTGACTTGGGATGGAAAGAGCACATGGCCAATCCCCTCCACCAGCAGCCTGGTGAACAGGGAACTTGGATCAGAAAGTGTGCCAGAGGTACTTTCTGCTTTAAGACCCCCAATCAGGTGGCTGCTGGTGGCAAATGGAATCTTAGAGCACAATTAGCTCCAAGCCCATCCACAACCACCACTGGTCAGTTGATCAGGAAGTCTGAGCTTAGAGTAGAAAGCCCAATCATCTGGGGAGGTGGAGAAAAGAGGACAAAAAGGACACATGAGTCACTTTTTGCTCCAAGCTTTCCTCCTCATGCCATTGCCTCCTAAACTGAGGGGAAATGGGTAGGACACAAAGCATCTGAAGCATTTCATCTGCTCCAAGCTATCACCAACCAGGTTACTACTGAGATTTTGCTACACTGTGTTGTGAGAGCTTGTTCATAATTTTTTGTTTGAATTGCAATGTCTATCTGTCAGCTGAACAGACATCATTTGGGGTTTTTTTGTGGGGGGTATTAACACCCTTCATCTAAAGTTTTGGGATGATTCCCAGATTTGTAGAAACATCTACCCTTTCGGCACCTGACCCCACTGTGTAGGTTTTTTGATCTGCACTCTGAGGCTAAGTTGGATATATAAAGCAACTGTCTCATGACAGAAAAAAGTATGATTTGGCCCAGAACTCAGTGCCAATGTCCAACTGAGCCTGTCTAATGCCAAGTCAAATGAACAGCAGGTTAATCCTACAATGCAACTTTCAAGTGCAGTAAAAATATCAGTTTTAGAATGTTTACATCAATCCTATGGCCCCACATTGACCATATATGCTCAGTAAATGTGGCTTCTATTGTCATGCATTGGTACTGCTAAAACATGATTATCAACATTTCTTTAATTATAATTTGAACAAAATATATTGTAGTCACAGTTAAGCAACACACTGCTCATTAGCTGTCACTGTGCAAAACATACTTAAACAAATCCAGTATGACTATTCAATCAAAACAATCTTAAGAATCATTTAACATTCTGCAGTGCTGTAAACAAAAACACATAAATATTTCACTAAGTAAAGCTACACAAAGGAAGATTTTCTTTTCATATTTTTCTACAATGCAAATTAGTTCAAAATCAAACAAAATTCCTTAAAAAGTTGGAAGCAAAAGTTCAAAATCTTAATATTGCCATATCCAAACCTTCCACAGCTGAGTTGTTAGCAGATCTTCAAAGTCAGTCAGAGAAGAGGAGCTGAGCCAGTAACTTGTCTCAGTATTTTGACAGAGATCAGCCTGATTAACTAGAAATGCTGACTCAGAGGTGCTGGAGATCTTTGTTAACATTACCCTTTCCCTATCCTTATTTCCAATTAGCTCTTGATTGCTACAGCGGTTTAATTCTGAGAACATGCTGAGCTATCCTTGAAAAAAAAAAAAACCACCTGCTTTTAAATGCTAGTCTACTGGCTAACAAGAGCGGTAAGGTTCTGTGTTAATTTTATTCATAATATCATGGCCTAGATCAAGGTCGGCAAAGAAAGTGAAAGTAGCATGTTAAGCAACAAAGAAAGATACAGTCTTTAAAATGAAGACAGCTCTTGCTGCTAGCATCAAAAGCTAAACTTAAATTCCTTTCCTTTAATAAATGGGTGCAACCCTCAAGTAAATGGTCTATCATCAATATTTGAAAGAAAATAATTTCAGGAATATTGTTGTCACCAATGGCCATTTATACAATGATGAATAAATACTGGTCCTAGAAATGTAGATTCTCACACAGAGACCAAAAGCAACCATCACAACTAACCAGTCATTAAAAAATATGCACAAAGGACTTTGTGATGGACTGCTGCATTCTAAAAAGTTGTCCCGGTCATAGAACCCCCATGATTGACAGAGAGTTCAAACAGAATTCTGAAAGTGGCAGTTAGAACTCTGACAGTTAAGAACTGACAGTTGACTGTGAGAGAAGTTAACAGACGGAGCTTGGAAACAGCTGTGTCAGCTATGGGCTGTCTGGTAGAGGAGTGAAAAGGGACACATTTTTGGGTTTTAGATCAGGACAGGATCCATACAGGGAAAATAGTTCTAAGGTTTTTAGAGTGATTCTTAAGAGTTTAATGGGAAGTATCTCTTGTGAATAAAGTGATCCCAGGCTAGTTTGAGAGACAAATTAGGGGAATGTGTTAATGTTCCTAACTCCTGCAACTAAAGAACCACCATGAAAAGAACAGAAACTTAAATTTAAGAATGTGTAAAAGAAGATTAAGTTTAAGAAACAAACCAGTGATTGCAAAAGAAAAGCACTCTCAGTAAAAAAATAAAGCTTAAAAAACTTGTATGTGAACCACCCTGATACATTTGGAAGTACAATATATCTCTTGAACTTAACCATCTCAAACTTCTCAGTTCTGTTATTCTGTAATAATCTAAATTTCCTGCTACTGAAGATTTACTAACCTGACTTTTAGATCCCACTAAAAGATACAAATAAAACTATTTCAAGTTGTATTTCAAAAAGTATCTCGAGTACCAAATATTTCTGGCCATCTTATTATTCAAAATAACTCTCTCTGTCATAGACTTATTATCCAATACCATTTATCAATATTTCCCCCACCCTTCCTCCAACATCAGATGTAGAAGATGTTCTTCTTAATCATTTTATCCTCCAAATAACCATAAAGTAAACTAGAGTGAAAGATACTGACTGACCCAGGTTGCCACCCCGTGAGCTTCCATGGTGGAGCAAGGATTTGAATCAGATTACCTCCGTTCAGAATCCATTGTTCAAGCCACTACTTGGTTTCCAATCTCATCTCCAAGGAAGATATAATCAAGAGACAATGATCATTCTAATGATATATGTGGGTGGCCAAGACATATTAACAGGTCCAGATCCATGGTGACAGAGGTACAAACACAAGTCATCTGTATTAAAAAAAAAAAATTCAAGCCCTTGTCCAAAGAAGCAATTGCTCACACTGAAGAAGTTTGGTAGCAACAAGAGACAGTACAGTGACCTGTCCTTATTAAACTGGTAAGTTGCATACACCCAGTCCATAACCATGTCAATGCAAGTAATAGCTGGCTCAATGAGATAAGAGAAACAAAAGCTTTGGCCCATCAGCAGGTTATTAAAGAATCAGGTTCAGTAAGCCATGCAACTTATTTATTTATTTACATTGTTTATAGTCTGCCTTTCTCACTGGGACTCAAGGTGGATTATAGAGAGTAAGCCAATACAATCAACAGGACAGGATACCCAATAAATGCAGTACAATTTGGATTGTAGAAATCTGGAACTCACCAGAAATCTGAAACAGAAACTGGAACAAAGCATAAATATTAACATAACATGTTAAAAAAATGCAAAAAAACCTCCTCACATAGTTGGATCCTACTAGCAGCAACAGAAAAGCACAAGCTATACACAGTAGTATAGTTCACATTTCTGAACCATTACATAACAGCCCTATTACTTATGTAAAAAGCCCTCTTGAATAAGTCAGTTTTGCATAATTAGTGGAAAGCCAGGAGTGTGGGAACCTTCCTGACCTCCTCAAGCAGGTCATTCCATAAGATGGGGACCATAACTGAGAATGCACATATTGGGGCAGTTGCTGATTTTGCCCATATGCAAGGTGACACCTGCAGAAAGCCCTGTTCCAATGAGTTAAGCTGTCATGTCAGAGCATGGGGAAAAGGTAGTCCACAGGGCAGTTTAAGAGAAAGCAATGAAGACGGTCACAGAACACAGTGACAAAGACACCCAGTCACATAACCCATCACCATAGCCCAGTTGAAAAGTTACAGTGAACTTGATACAAATTGGGTACAGCATACACTTGATTTTTCTTTATATGTGTGTTGAGTAATTCTCATGTTACATTTAATGCATATACAGCTGAAAATGTAACTGAAACAACACATTTATCCAAGTATTCATCCCTAGTTTCATCTTTAAACCGAGCATGTGTTGGCACTCAGGTGTATGCACATACATGCAGGATGTACATGTGTTCACTGTAACATGTAAACAGGAGTCATGCATCACTGGAGAAAACACTTTCACCATAAGCACTTCCATGTTCTGCAATCTCTAGTATGAGCTAACCATTAAACAACTCCCTTTTAGAATTTTGGAAGTCATCACAACCCATCTAATTAAAGTGTGGAATCAGATGAAAGGAATACTTAGCCCCTCTCCCTCAGCCCAGATGTCACCAACAGAAGCCTATTTAGATTTCGTGGGTAGGACCAAAAATGACTACATAGTGTATAAATATTTACTCAGAAGAGATGGACAAATAAAAACACTGCAGGAACTTCACCAAGAAAATTTCAAGATTTCGTGGTTTGTTTACCACCAAGTAGTCCATGGACTAAAAACCGATTATTTGAACAGGGGGAGCCAAAGAAAGCCAACTGACTGAACAGTTGATCACCAAATCAGAAGACCATTTGTTGTCAAAGATATACCGACTGCTTTTGTTTCAAGAAACGGCTGAGGAGCAAGTGAAGACATGCATGATCAAATGGATGCAGAATTTCGGTGAAATGATCCCCATGCAAAACTGGGGGGAAATGTGGACAAAAAGGTGGATATTAAGTTTACATCATCACAGGCAATAAAAGAAAACTGGTACAAGATGATTTGCAGGTGGTACCTCGCCCCAAAGGACTTGCAGAAGATGTATAAATCTAATCAAGCGAATTGTTGGAAATGCTCGGACAAAGAAGGAACTCTTTTTCACCAGTGGTGGACATGCAAGAAAGCCCAAAAATATTGTTAAGCAATACACCAAGAAATCCAAGACATGTTACATGTCAAATTTGAATTAAACGCTAAAAACATGTTGCTTGGGATGGTACCAGTACAGATTAAAACTACCCATACAGAATTATTCCAGTATGCAGTTGCCGCGGCCAGAATTGTGTTTGCAAAACATTGGAAAGCAAAAAATGTGCCAGAAAGAACTGATTGGATTACAAAATTACAAGACTACGCAACAATGTCGAGATTAACACACCTTTTCAGAAACAAACCCATGGAAGACTACAAACATGAGTGGCAGTCATTGTTTGACAGATTTCCATGACTGAATTATGTTTACAATGGAGCAGTATACCGGTGTAGAGGATACATTAGAAATAGAGAATATGTAAATGTATTTAGTTTTAAGGCTAGAATGGTTATATGCTAAATGATTAACATAGACATGCACGATTTAATAACTAGTAAGAAAGGAGAGCACAGGTTTGTTAACTAATGACTAATTATTTTTAATATAAAGTTAAGCATAGCAATTATAGCAAAGACAGTAGTGATAGAAACGAATGAACTAAACTAAGCAATAGAATACTAAATTAAGATCAAATATGGGCTAAAGCTAAAGCTATGATTGAGTCTGGGCCTGGAGACAACAAACGACATGTCAAAAACCCCTATCTGTTTTTCCCTACTTTTTCCTTTCTGTACCCCCTTTATTACGAAAATAAATAAAAAAAATTAAAAAATAGAATTTTGGAAGTCATACTCAACATTAAATGTTGCTCTAGAATTCCAGTAGCAAGATTACTTTGTCCTCTGTGCTGTTTTGGTAGAGGAAGAACTCTGAATGTTTAGTGATTAGCTTCGGGGCACATTCTGTTTATAGCACTATCCACTTAAAGAGCTATTTGGTTTCAAGGATTAAGCATATGCAGTATATGCCCCATCTGTAGGAAATCAAGGGTCATTTTTGCAGTGACAACTGAATCTAGGTTTGTAACCTAACACAACAGGCTGACAGTCATAACAAGCCTCCAGGATACTCTTAGAATGGTAATAAATTCAAATTGGTCATATGAACAAAACCAGAAATTCAAATGCTAGACTACACAAAGTAGGAAGTAAAATAATCTGTTTTTGGTCTTTGCTCAGCTCTGCCCCTCCATCAATGAAGAAAGTGACAATGAGACATAAAGAATACTGATTTACTTAAAAGGATTCTCAATATTTATTTTTAAAAAGAGTAGGCTGATAGTTGAATGTCATTTGAACACCAAGGGTGTTCAGAAAATCTCACACAATATGAAAAGCCATCAAGATACGCCAGGAAGCAATTCAACTAAAATTTTTATCCTGCCTATCCTTTCGCATTGCTAGACCACACTACTAAATTAAATAAGGACTCAAGAATCAGATCAGAGACAGCTGTAAAAATAGTATAGCTATCAATTTATATCAATCAGCAATACACCCACACTTTGAGTATTGCATACAGTTTAATCACTGTCTTTCTCTCTGAGAGAGAAAGAGAGAGAGCCAAATATTTATTTATCAAATTTATAACCCATCATTCCCTGGACAAGCAAGGCTTGGGGTGGTTAACAACAAAGGAAAATACAATTCATTAAAGAAACTTAAAAGCAATAATAATAATAAACATATAACACAATTTTAAATGAACTATATAAACCTCTTATTGAAACATAGCTGCATCCAACAACCCAAAAGTAAAATAATGCAGTGGAAATAATACAAGAATTGTGAGACATACGCAATGACTAATTAAAGCCTGCTGGAAGAGCTCTGTCTTGTAAGCCCCACGGAAGCTACCAAGGTCCTGCAGGGCATGCATATCCTCTTATAAAACATTCCATCAGGACAAAAAAAAAGGACAAGGTCACCACAGAGAAGGCCCTCACTTTGGTAGAAGATAGGTGAGCCATTTGAGGGCCGCGCACCACCCTGTGATAGCATGAAGAGCACAAGTAATGTGGGGGATTGTAATGGGAGAGGTGGTCCTTCATGCGTGACGGTCCCAGACCATTTAGAGCTTTAAAGGTTAAACCAGCACCTTGAATTTGATCTGGAAACCAATTGACAACCAGTGCAGCTGCCTCAGTATTGGCTGCATGTGTGCAGGCCACAATGCACCGGTCAAAATCTAGCAGCTGCATTCTGGACAACCTGAAGCTTCCGGAGCATTTTCAAGAGTAGTGCTGCATATAGCGAATTGCAGTAGTCTAGCCTGGAGGTGACCGTAGCATGAATCACTGTGGCCAGATCTGACTGAGATAGATAGGACAATAAAAACATGTATTAAACGGAAAGGCTTATATGTAACAACAAGCTACGAAGTCTGGAACCCTTTAGCAAGGAGGATAAAGAAATATCAGTGACTAGAAAAAAAATGATGACCACAATGAAGTTAATGCTTCTCTTGTCATCCTTTGTCCTGTCCATATTTCTTAGACTACGAAAAGTCTATGTGTGTTCCTCCATGTACCTAATGCAGTGTTGGCAATAAAACAATGCAAGATCATGATAGTCAAAGCAACAGCTGTAGTGGCGAGGAAACAGCAATAATAGCAGAAGAACTGTGGAAAAAACCAACTAGATGCTTTCTCTAACACACAATTCCTGAATTAGCAGAAGCTTTTACAACAACAAAAGAATATTGCACATGTATCCCAGGAGAGATTACCAGGATATATAGAATGCACAGGAATACTGTTGAATTCAGAGATGGTAATTTCAGTAGCTTTATGCTATTCCTCCTTTTGTAAAAGATGCTCTAAAGCAGGGCTTCTTAAACTTTTTCCACTCGCGACCCCTTTTCGCCCAAGAAATTTTTACGCGACCTTGGGTATATAGGTATATAAAATAGGCATACAAATCAAACATTTACTGATAATAAATCATAAAGAAATTTATTTTAAAACAATTCTTTGGTATACATATAATTTTACCATTTACTGTTGCCAAATTTTTCACGACCCCCATATTCAGTTATGCAACCCCATATGGGGTCACGACCCTCAGTTTAAGAAGTTTTGCTCTAAAGGATTGGGCTTTCAGCAATTAAACATGATCAAAAAGGGTCAAGAATTCTTTTACTGTCTTGCACTCATGTGTCTACAGCATCTTAACGTATGGGGGAACTGGAGCAGCTAAAGCTAATCTGGCTGTCCATTTGTTTTCAGGTGCAACTCAAAAGTGTTCTTTCTTACCTTTAAGACCTTAAATGGCTTGGGGCCAGGGACACCGGTTGAAACATTTATTTAAAACCATTTACACACCTTTTAGCCTGAAATTTGTTTAAAACACATTGTAAACTTCTCAATATTTTGTTTTTATGCTCTAGCTCAGTTTTAATTAACAGCTTTTAATGTGGTTTGTTTTTTATTGTATTTTGTTTTGTAATCCACCACAAGAAGGTTCTCTGAAAAAGCAGCATGGAAATTTTGAATATAGATAAAACAATCTGATTCCAGAGATACCCCTGGGATTTGAAACACATAGGAGGGTGAGAATAAGACATCTTTTACAGCAGCCAAAGCTACAAGGTGAAGTGTTTGGATCCATTAACAGGAGGGGAAAGGGTAGGAAGTAGCTAAGCTACCAAACACCTGTGTTGGTATCTGATATGAACTGTGGATATAGAGGCAGTGAGTAAGTGCAGTTACAAGAGCACCGGGATCGCCACCTGCATGGCAAGTAGCCCAAAACAGAAGCCCCAACAGGCAGTCCTGATGGTGGTGAGGCTTGTATCTGAACACAATGGAACTAGCTGCAGCTCAAAGCTACACATGGACTTGGGACAGTATACGGCTGCTTTTTTAATTATCATTAGTCTGGACTAACATTAACTTCTACATGAAATTAAAATATTGTGAATTCTACCCACCTACATTAATCTCTCCAAATGTGTAAGTTTCCATATTAAACAAAGAACCATCCCACAAGATTTCCTCAGAATATTGGGGGGGGGGGGTTAAACATTTTATAAACCGTAAAGTGAAGCTGGTATAAAATTTAAATGCACCAACTCCAAATTTCTTATGAGTGGCAGATTGAGATCACGCTTAATTTGTTGACAGACGGTTCTTGTTCCAGGACTTCATGCAGTGCCTTCTGTCCCTCCTAGGTAATCTAAAATGCTATTTAAAAAACCCCCAATATAATTCTACCAGAGTGGAGACAGAGTTTTTTTTGAAAGTCAAAGAGGACCCTAATGATGCTAGCTAATGTCTAACAACTTCAGCATTTAATCATTGCTCCAGTTTTATCAGTTCATCTGTAAATATCATGGAGTGTGAACACTATCTCTGTATTAGCTAGGCATGATTCCAAATTAATTAGATGGGAATAAAAGCAGTGTGAAACATGCCAAGTGTCTGATCCGTCACTGGAGTGGAGAACAGAGAATTCAGTTAAGAATGAATGTGATATAGGTGAAAGCATTAAGTCATGCCATAAGGTGAAACAAACCCATTGCCACGAAAGTATGCTGGAACTGATCACATCAATACAAATCTACCATCCAAAATCCACTTCCCTTTAGCACACTCCACTGAAATATATGCGGTTTATGTTGTGGCTTTAGCATGACAGACCTCTCACACAACAAGTATAAGCACCTTCACTGGTTGCACGCAGAGCCAGGTACCACAGAGTCAGTCAGGCAACTAATGAGAAAGTTAAGAGTCCTATATAAACTCACTTGGGAGTCCCTGCTCAACACAGTGAAATTGATTCCAGGTAAACATGCACAGGATCAAGCTGCACAGCTCTATTATGATATCTAGAAGAGGTGAAAAAGCAAATCTTTTAAGTGCTCAAGTAAAGTATTTGCCGGCTGCTTTAAAAAGCAGCTTAAAATTGCTATGTAGAAATTTAAACCATGGCATTAATAAAGCATAGCATTAAGGAAACATACTTGCAAGTTTTACCTATCTCTGCTTATCCAAACAGGATTGTTTTAGTGGGTATGCGTTAAAAAAAAAAAAAAAGCAATGCTAACTACAGGCTTCCTTATACAAATTTTATTAGCTGCACTAATAACAGCCATTTTTCTTGTCTATCCTCCAGTTAAGACAGAAGTCTCTTAATAACCCTATGTGCTCACTCTTTTTATATGTACTTTATTTCTTTCAAATATTCTTTTTAGGGATATCATAAGAAGACATATCAGAAAGAGTGATAAATACTGTGTGATCAGAACTACTGTAACAGAAATAGATCAACTGAACTTCACTCATTTATTTCTAAATGTGAGCCATCAAGTTTGGCTAAACTACTTTAAATGAATGCAGTTGCAATCCAGAAGCGATGGTAATATGACCATTAGCACCAGTTGAGTATTCTGCTGGTTAAGTTCTGCTATAAATGTTTAGACAGAACAAAAATTACAGTTTCAGTCACATGTGCACCAAATCCAAGCTTAAGTTCATCTTCTGCATGTTCAGCAGCAGTGTGTCAAATTATAGCAAGATATAATTCATTCCACTATCCAGGGCTCCCTGTTTTTAAATAATGAACGAGTATTATGTATGTCTACTCCAAAACTTCATTTTTGCATTCTCTGCTTTTGTCTCTCTGTTTCTTCTTCGTTTTGCCTCCTCTCAACCCCCTTTCATCAGGCAACTGCTTGGTTCTTGTCTAAGCAGACCTTGGGTTTTCTTGATCCTATCTCCTTTTACTTCTGGGTGAATCCATTTAAATCACCAAAAAAAAAAGTCAGAATAACTGGTTCTTGTAGGTTATCCGGGCTGTGTGACCGTGGTCTTGGTATTTTCTTTCCTGACGTTTCGCCAGTGTTACTCCTCTGAAGATGCCTGCCACAGCTGCTGGCGAAACGTCAGGAAAGAAAATACCAAGACCACGGTCACACAGCCCGGATAACCTACAAGAACCAATGAACTCTGACCGTGAAAGCCTTCGACAATATTCGACAATATTCAGAATAACTGACTTGTATTCAGAATTTTTGCCATTATTTAGACACTTCCTAAATAAAAAGTACATTCTGGTTGCTAGAACCAGAGCACATGCTTAACACTGAATAGAACTTTAATCAACCTCATAGGGTATAATTTTCTTAAATATTCAAAAATAGTTTTACTACCTTAGACAAAAATATTATGAGCTATACTGTTTTAGACAACATTGCTCATGACCTCAAGCAAGCCTTTTCACAATCAGCAGCCATTACTTTTGTAAGAAGGGGGGGGACAGAGAAAGAGCTTCCCCTTGTGCAAAACTGAATGAGCAATTAGACAAATAGAAAGTAACTAGCTGAAGACACAGCCCTCCCTTTCCTTTGCTGTTCATGTTGCTGCTCTCTACAAAATTGCTGATGCACAGCTTTTCCTCTCGGGTTATCTGCAAAACCCTGGTTCATGCTCAGGCCACCTCCCAGGTTTGCAACTGCAATCTTCTCACCTCTGGTCTTTTGTCTTTATACCTCAGCAGTCTGGCCTCTATCCAGATGTCTACCACCAAAATAGTTTACCTTTTCATCCCTCTGACCAAGTGACACCCCTCCTTAAACCCCTACACTAGTTTTCTGCCCGTTCCCAGATCCAGCACCAATTCCTCATGGCTGCCATCAAAAGTTCCCCTTTGCTCACCCATTTCTCTTCACCTTTATATCATAATAAATCTCAGTGAAAAATCTCTGTTCTTCCAACTCCACCACTCTTAGCTATGTGAGTGTCGCCAACTCCCTCTAATAATTTCACCATACATCTCTCAATGCTCCTTATGTAGGGTTGTCCACCTCCAGGTACTAGCTGGGGATCTCCTGCTATTACAACTGATCTCCAGCCGATAGAGATCAGTTCACCTGCAGAAAATGGCCGCTTTGGCAATTGGGCTCTATGGCACTGAAGTCCCTCCCCTCCCCAAACCCACCCTCCTCAGGCTCCACCCCAAAATCCTCCCGCCGGTGGCAAAGAGGGACCTGGCAACCCAAGCCTTATGCCTAGAACTGCTCCCACAATGCCCGGCTCTTTTATCCAGTCCCCTATTGAAAACCCGGCCAACAGTCACCTTCACTCTCAGATTCCATCTGGGGCCAGTCTTGAAGAAAAAGGGAGAGTGAACAAGGCCCCTTTCAGTGAGTAGCAGCCAAAACAGCTGTGTACTGTTGCTATCTTTTTAGATGTTAATAGCCTGGCTTTATTCCTTTTATTATTGCAAGTTGCCTCATTGAGTTTTTTAAACTGAGAGTGTGTAATATAAATAGCTTAAATGAATCCCGTTTTCCCCATACAATCTTTGGCACAAATCTTCATTCCTTATCCCCAAATGAAACCATATGTAAATACCCATAACTGACAAACTCATTATTCTGCAATTTATCCCCACCTTTATTGTTTCCTCAGCATAATTTTTTTTAAATTTGTAAGGTTCTCAGGACAGGAGGCTATCTTAAGGAAACGGGCCTCTTGTTTTTTTATGCAGGGGACCAAAAGAAAGTTATTTTTGAGGCTATCAGGCTCTACAGCACAGAGGGAGGGTTACGTGTTCTTTAAGGAACCTACATAATATCACACAACAGTTAACCCAAACATAAAGAGAGCAACGTTTTCTGCTTTGCTGCCTCTCTGCAAGCTACTTTATCTGGGAGATCAACATCAGTAGTTTGTGCAGTTAAAAAAATGGTCAGAACTGCTAAACTCATGTGGAGGCATGTCCCTACAGCAGTACCTGCGTTTAAAAAGCATACTTTTTCACAAGTGTTGCAAGCTGAGATGATAACTCTAGAAACTGCCAGTCTGAATGGCTCACTTCACTGCAGCAGAGGACAAATAATGTTCAAGTGGAAAAGGATCATGAAGATAACCACGCACTGGGTGATGCAGCTAAGCTATAATTACAAACCAGCTTGAAAGTCGCAGAAGCAACACTGCAAGACTTTTCTTTTGGGTTGTTAACAAAGGAGGGAACTCAGGTTTTCAGAACTGCTTTGTTCATTTCAAGAGGACGCATCTCTACATGAGTCATGGGAATTAAGTGATCATGAAAGGGAAATAATAAAATATGATCGTTTATTTGGCATAAAACACTGGTGCTACCCTATGTTGACAGGCTGCACAAATAGCCCACACTTGTTAGAGCTCGGAAGCGAAGCATGGTCAGTACTCAAATGGGAGACCACCAAGGAAGAACAGGTTTGCTATGCAGAGGAAAGCCATGGCAAATCACCTCTGCTCCTCTCTTGCCTTGAAAACCCATGAGGGGTTGCTGTAAACCAGTTGTGACTTGATGGCACTTAATTAACATTACTCTTTCTTCCCTTAACATGTGTAAGGGGTCAGTAAATATTTGTTGCCAAGACCAACAGGGTCTTTAATAGAGGCTTGGTGATAAACAGGGAAAAACAGAAGTTATGCCCAGAGCAGCCAGAAGGGAAGGGAGAGGAAGCCACAGATAGCTGGGCTAGGGAAAACAGAAGCCACAGCTTTGTCAATTACAGGTTCCTGCAAATCCTCTTTATAGTTTTAAACCATCTTGTTCTTATACAGAGACATATCGATACATTGATTTTTGCTTTTATAGGGGGGAAGCTGTGAACCCATAGACAAAAACAGAACATGCAGACATCAGATATTGTCCTCATTAACGAAGACATGGAAATATAATGGACTTGTGAACACAAACTCATTCAGCGGCACTGGGTCAGAGTGCAAATTCTGGAAAAGTATTTTATTGCTTATTCTTAACTAGTTTTGGACTGTGCTCTAATTAAAAAGAGGACAGTGCAGTCATAAATACATTTCTTTATTCAAGAAATTAAAGCACAGCTGTCATCACTTAAAGCATATGAGAAACCCAATTATAAAGATTTTCAATTCTGCCTAGCAGAAGTAAAACAGACTAACCCATTCTATTCAAATCTAATGCAACAAACAATGGTTCCAAACAATGACGAGGTGTGAGACAAAAATATATACCCATCCCTTATTTCATTGGCTGTTCTTTATTCTTTGTTATGCTCATGTGCATACAAAGGTAAGACTGCAATCTTGCGCACACATACTTGGATATGAGACATACTGAACTCAGTGACACTTCTAAGTAAACATACTTATGCTGAACTACTAGTCAAGCAGTGAAATCTCCACAACACTTTAAAAAAAAAAAAACAGACTTGGAGGGTAGAACATTTGGGTGTGGTGTGGGCAGAGAAAGATACAGTGACTGGAGAGAGATAGGCCAGAAGAGAAATGATTGCTGCTGCTGCTAAAGGCAGATCAATATGTAGCCAGATACCGAACAACAGGATCCAACACTGTTAGGGCCAACTTTATTTTATAAGTGAGGAACTGCAGCAGCCAAAAGGAACAACTCACCCCCCACTTAATCATACTGTGAGTGGCTGATGGAACGCAGAAGAGTCAAGCCCCCTGTTTCTGCATGTCCCTGTACCGCAGGTGAGGCCATGCTTAATCCAAGCCCTGAGCAGTTAAATTGCACACCACAGTAAGCTGCTTTGGGTCTCTAAGGAGGTTGATGAGAACAAAATTAGTGCTACTGCAAATGGTTGCTGAACTTCTCTTGATTATATTTGAATTTTGTATAACATCACACTGTTTCTTAGATTCCATAGCCTTTTATCCCTGCTGTTTAAACACTTTTCTCCACTCTGCCAAATAAGGATTCCCCTTACACATTTGGTTAAGTGGGTTCTAGCTCATGAAAGCTTCTGCAATAATAAAAATGTGTCAGTCTTTAGCTGCCACAAGACTCATACTTGTTTTTGCTGCAGCAGACGATGACCTCTCTAGAAATTGTACTAACCCAATGTTTAAAAAGCATTTTCTTTGCTTACAGAAATCCACTTGACGTCCTGCCTTCCCAAGGAAGTTTTTTTATGTATTTCTCTGACCGTTGATATCTGCCCATTCTGTATGAACAAGTTCCTGGAAAGACAACTAGATAATTATTTCTTTCATTGGTTCCACTTGGAAATAAATCCTATTTGATGCTAGATTTGATTTTCTTAGCCTTGTAAATTAGATTCTAATCTGGAATGAATCCCAAAACAACATCAATTTATAGGATTATATCTTCCCCACAATGATTACATATTGAAACAATAGAAATGATTACAATTGGATTATCAATGCCCAAGTCTGAACTTTAACTACTTGGAAGTCCAAGTATAATGTCTACCAGGTCACTGATCACTTTCTCAAAGAACTCCAAAAGGCTGGAGAACCAGGACTTCTCTTTGCAGAAGGCATATTGATTTTCCTCCAGCAGGCTTTGTTCATCTATGTGCTTAATAATTCTGTCTTTGACTATAATTTCTACTAATTTGTCTGGGGCAGATATTAGACTAACTAGCCTATAATTTCCTGGTTCCCCTCTGGTTCCCTTTTTTTAAAATTTGATGTTAACGTGCAATTATTCAGTCTTCTGGTATAATTGCTGATTTTAGTCACATGTAACATATACGGGTTAGTAGATCAACAATTTCACATTTGAGTTCCCTAAGATCTCTCCTTAACAACTCTCCCAGACTGCTTCTTCGTAGCTTTGGTCTAGCCCACTTTTAATACCGTAAACTGGATGTCAAGTTCCACATTTCAGCACTAACAAATATTTACTAGATGTCCACCCTAATCCCAGCTGCTCTTTCATCACATCTCTTCTTTATTCCTCTTTGTTTTGTTTCACATTCTTGGCTGCCAAAGGGTCTTATTATCACAACATTATCCTGTGATGAAAACACAAAACAAAATATATCAGCAGTAATCACTCAGCAATATTTGCTCTATTTTGTGGTATCACAGAACAACAGGTCCTGCATCTTTATATAGGCCCTGAATCTCTACTAGGTCACTGAGAAAGAAAACCATAAGACTATCCTGCTGTGCTTGTAGGTTTAGGTGCCCCACACAATTTGAATATCAAAGATGTATGACCTCTAGAGCAACACGTTCCTTCAGGCTACAAGGAGTAAGAACCACAATTTCAAGCCCATTCCACGCCAAAGATATACCCATATCCCGCTCTAGTTTTATTTCTGTCTAGTTTACTGAACCTTCAAATCAGAAGGTAAATATTTAAAAGAATACAATACGACAAAATACTGGAAGCTATTTTTGGCAGGATTTTCATAGCTGATAATGTTAAAATCATAATTACTGATACAGATATTCATGTTTATAAGGGAAAAAATCTACCATATAAGCACTATCAAAAATAATCCCATTTAAAACTCGGGTGTGGGATCAAATTTGCAGATATGGAAATTTGTTCTGTTCTCTAACACCCACAAGTCCCAGAACGTCAGGCTGAAGTGCTGGCATGAATAAGAACCATTTGTCAAATATAAAATTCACAAGGTTGTAAAGAGTTTTAAAAACTGAATAATTTAATGGCATTGTTTTTAAAGCTTTGCATTACAATGTAGATCTGAACGTCACATGAACAGGAACATCAGATCATTGGTTGTCTAAATCTATGCTGGTAAAAATCCAGACTAATGCATTAGGTGTGTATTTATGTTTGCATTGCATTTTATATAGTGTGTCTGTTGTAATTTGTATGTATGTTTCAATTTGTTTCAATTTGCCTTAGTGACCTTTGTGAGCGCAGAAAGACAGGATATAAATTATGTGAAGTAAAAATAAAATAAATAGTTACGAAAATTACCATAGCTAGATACCAAATGAAGAAGCGACGAAGAGGAAGGAGTCACAGAAAAAATATGGAAAAATAACTTGGAAAGTTTCACAAGAGACAGTAGAACTGCACTATAATGTCTCAGAGAGCCAGCTTGGCATAGTGGTTAAGAGCAGTGGACTCTGATCTGGAGAACCGGGTTCAATTCCCCACTCCTCCACATGAAGCCTGCTGGGTGACCTTGAGCCAGTCACAGTTCTCTTATGACTCTCTCAGCCCACGCAGAGGCAGGCAATGGCAAATCACCTCTGAATGTCTTTTGAAAACCCCCTGAGGGGTCAACATAAGTCAGCTGTGAGTTGACAGCAAACACAAATTGTTTCAGAATACCTTTACACTGTCTAAGGACACATGAGCCATCCCTGCATCTGGAGTTGTAGCATCTCCATGTAATGAGATGTGCATGTTGTCCTTCTATATACTCTCTCAGAAGTAACAAAAGAACTACATCTTTCAAAACTTCCTTGTAACAAAGCAACTCTCATGAATCTCAAAGTAACAGGAATGTAATTAGAGACATCTTATAAGTTCTGAAGTTTTACTTGTAGAGCAGGGGTGGGGAACCTTTTTTCTGCCAAGGGCCATATGGATATTTATAACATAATTCACGGGCCATACAAAATTATCAACTTAAAATTAGCCGACCAAGCCCCAAGCAGGCAGCTGCCCCAGATGACACCCCCCTGCGCGGGCAAGCAGGCAGGTATCCAACCAGTAGAGCACTCGCCCACCTGGTGGCACAGGATGGTCTGTTGCACCAGCCGAGTGTAGCCGTCCAGCCACATGCCAGAGTTGCTCCTGCTCCGTATGGTTGGGACTGGATTCTACAGCCGGCTCCTGCTACCTCCGCCTGCAAGGATGAAATGAGGACACACTGGCTAAGAACTTGCCCCCACGCGCATTCTGGCCCTGCCCCTTTTAACCCCTCCATTGTTGCCACTTCCACCCCCAGCCCTCTTGTAATACAGAGGGAATACGTTTCTCCATGGCCCAGGTGGGAAAGGGTTAACACAGTTTTTTGGGCGGTCCTAGCAGCTCCATAGCTAATGACTCTTCTGCAAGGGGGGGAAATGTTCCTTTTCTCGGCAAAACAAACTTACATCTGCCTTGAATAGAGGCTATGCCTTTCCGCGGAAGGGGGCGGATCACCTATCTTAGATCCTTCCAAGCTAGAGATCTGCCAGGACCCACAAAGAGCCAGACCAAATGATTTTGTGGGCCTTAAATGGCCCCCGGGCCTAACATTCCCCACCCCTGCTGTAGAGAATCAAAGACATTCTTCTTGGTGGAGGACACATGCCTTTCGACCACTTTGGCTGCTCAAATTGCTTCCCCACATCACCTTTCTATTTTCTCAGTAAGAGAGAGTCTGCTTTGCATGTGCAAGGTCCCAGTTTCAACTACTGGACTCTCCTGTTAAAAAATCTTTGCTGGTTCTACAAAGAGAATCTTCCACATTTCAGGGACCTAACTCTCCACATGACGTCATCTTCCATTCCTGCATAAGGTGTGAACAGGGCATTTCCTTTCGTTAAAACCTTCTTGTTGGGAGTCAGTGCCCAGTCCTGACTCAACCCTGCTCCAGCTGGGGATAGCTGGGACCTGACTCAGCCACGTGAGGAAGACTGGGAGAGGGAGGTGGCCAGGACCCAGACAGACTGCTCCAATACAGCTGAGGTCAAGGCCAGGAGCAGAGACGGACATGGTCAGAAGGCAAAGTCGAGCCCAGACTTGGGGAAGGCCAGTATGGGAGAGCTAAGAGGCAGACCTGAACAGCCAGAGGAAGGAGAAAGACAGGAACACAGCAGCAGGGGGAAGAGGCAGGGAAGGCTTCCCTTTCATATCCTCCCAGGTAGAGCAGGATGAAAGGGATTGAATACAGGCTAGGTGGGGATGGGGCCAGCAAATCCCATAAAAGGGAATGTCCACACCTGTCTGAGGAGGAAAAGAAAGGGCTGAGCTACAGAGGCAGCTGAAAGAGAGGGAGCCAAGAGAAAACCCGTCCTGGGAAGGAAGAGGACTTGGGTGGCATAACCTTCCCCCCTTCCCATTTTGAGGCCTCAGAAAGGAGGCAGGCTGACCTCAAACAGAGTTACAGAGGGTGGCAAACCCACAGTTGGGCAGGAGGAGGCTCACCATTCTCTTTTGGACACAAGCAAAAAGATCATCCTGACAACATCATGCCAGGAAATAGTTTTTGGGTTTTTTTTAAAGCAGAGCCCCCCCCCCCGAAAGAATGCCCCCTTCATCTGCATTTTCACAGTGAACTGCCTGCCTGAGGTTGTTTTTTTTTTATTTTGGGGGTCACGGCAACATCATAGCACAACTACTAGTGTAAAAAAGGTAACGGTAGTCCCCTGTGCAAGCACCGGGTCATTACTGACCCATGGGGTGACGTCACATCCCAACATTTACTAGGCAGACTATGTTGATGGGGTGGTTTGCCATTGCCTTCCCCAGTCACCTACACTTTACCCCCAGCAAGCTAGGTACTCATTTTACCGACCTCAGAAGGATGGAAGGCTGAGTCAACCTTGGGCCGGCTACCCAAAATCGACTTCCCTTGGGATCAAACTCAGGTCGTGAGCAGAGCTTTTGACTGCAGCTTACCACTCTGCACCTTGGAGCTCCTAGTGTACACAATACAAAAGCAAAGAAATTGTGGGAGGGAATTGGCACCAGCGTCTTTTTCAGCTCAGTACCAAAATGGAACCCCAATACATGAGGTTGGTGGAAGGGAATCAGCACCAAATGCTTTGTTCAGAACAGCAATGAAGCCCAATTATACATAAATAATTAATTCATTACACAGTGAGACTGGGAGGGGGGAATCTACCCCAATGTCTTGTTTAGCACTGCAAGTGAGCGAATACACAGTTCATTTAAAATGGGAGTTTAGAATTGCCCTATGTCTTTGCAGTGCTACACTTGAACCAAACTTTTTCAAGAGGAGTGGGCAAAGAATCATTATGGGGGTGTGACAAAAGCAGGAGAGGGGAGATGGGATACACATCTGGTGTGAAAGGGATGCCACAGTTAACACTGGTGAAAAAAATGGATTATCCTGTGCCATCTGGAATCTTTATCGCAAGTGCTAAATGACTAACACTTACATCAGCCCAACATGACCACTATGGAAAAACCTCTCGTGTGAAACCAGCCTTAGATAGCAGGCATCAGGAAAGACCTTTCACTCCTGAGACTCTGGAGAGCCACTGAACATCAGAAGAAACCATATTGAGATAGATGGTCCAACGCTCCAACTTGATACAAAGCAGCTTCATAAGCTCTGTAGATCTTTGGTGCACATAACTGATTATGTGTAGCACTGTATTTTTTCCTCATATCCTTGACATTTCCTTCCACCACAGTCTGAAGCTACATTCTGTCAAAGATCAGCAGTGTGGAAAGGGAGGGGGAAAGAAGGAGGATGGCATAACCCTTTGCCAGTTGAAATTTTTTGTCTTAAAAAAATGAGACAGCTGCTTTGCCCTCACCCTGTCAGTGTAATCTTATGAAGGTCTATTCAGAATCCTACTCATGTCTAATCAATGGGGCTTACTTCCAGGAAAGTGTTGTTAGGATTGTGCTGTTAGTTTGGGTCCTTCGCTAGTTTCATGATTTTATTTTATTTTTACCTTTTTAGGTTTTATTAGGTATACACAACCCTTTGGGTACTGTGCCTTTTTAAAAATGAGAAGAACTGTCAATAACAAGTCATACAGAACTTTAAAGAAGCCGCTTACACTTTCAGATGAAGACAGATAAATCCATTACATGACAGAAATCAGCCTTGAAACCACAATCTGCTAGGATTTGACAGCAAATCTGAAAATGGCAAAAATACCTTGTGATAACCTGTACCAAACTAGAATCAAGGGATCACAGGTACATCTATTTTTACAATGCTACTTTTTTTCTGCTGCACCATGGGCTACTCCACTAGAATCGGCAACTTGATAAACAGCATTGAGTCAATAGAATAGTCACCTTTGGCTTCATAGAGTTTTCCATCACTGTTCCCTGCTTTGGGATCAGAAGAGAGGCTTGGGTTACACTTTCTTGTTCACAAAGAATGTAAATCTCTCAAAAGTATTGTCAGAGTCCCATTTCTCTAAAAAGCTCACTTGCTATAGCATCCAGCTGAGAATTTCAGCATTTAGGAACTGCCTGAGACCCTGGAGAGCCACTGCCTGTCTGAGTAGACCATACTGACTTTCATGGGCCGAGGATCTGATTCAGTATAAGGCAGCTTTGTGTGTTCATGATTCACGTATGCTTCTGGTTCTCTGTGTTGAAGGCATCTGCTTAAGAACACGGTGGCAACATGTGGAAAACAGTCATATAACAAAAGGCAGATGATCTCTCCACTTTTTTGTTGTTAAGTACATTTCATGATTTCTAAGGGGCCAATTAAGGAGCCCTGTGGCGCAGAGTGGTAAACTGCAGTATTGCAGTCCAAAACTCTGCTCACGACCTGAGTTCGATCCCAACGGAAGTTGGTTTCAGGTAGCCGGCTCAAGGTTGACTCAGCCTTCCATCCTTCCGAGATAGATAAAATGAGTACCCAGCTTGCTGGGGGTAAAGGGAAGATGACTGGGGAAGGCACTGGCAAACCACCCTGTAAACAAAGTCTGCCTAGTAAAAGTTGGGATGTGACGTCACCCCATGTGTCAAGAATGACCCGGTGCTTGCACAGGGGACCTTTACCTTACCTAAGGAGCCAATTAAGGTAGTTGTTTTTTGTTTTTTTTTTACTTTTTACAAATCCAAAACAATTGCAGCATCTTGCCCCAAGTTTTAAAGAGATGGATATTACTGAATGCACCTGCAATGTGCATAATGCATCAGCTTGCATTCCTGGCATAACCTCATTGCTGAGCAAGTTATCAACCCCTGATCTCAATAGACTGTTATGAGGTCAATGAGCATAAACTGGTGAAGAATTTAAACAGTTTCTTTATTTGAGACTATGCTGGCTCTACTATCACAGGAATAGGCAAGAACCTCAGTATTTACATACTTCACAGCATACCTAGAACACTGAAACTCAAGCATTTTACTGAACATCTTAGCTTTCAAATACAGCGATGCAGCCAACTCAGCAAGAACACAACCATCACTTTCTACCTTCAGAGTGCCATGCCCCTGTCCATAAATTAAAATACTTTGCATAATGTTAAGCAGAATGCCTGTTTATTGCAGCAGCTTCTGAAACAACAACTTCGGCTAAACTCTCAAAACGTTTACCAACAGCTTTCCAATGTGTTATTTATTCATTCTTACTTCTTTGGTATGCATAAAAATATCCTGAAAGTACTTCATCTCTAAAACCTTTTCCTTACTAAAGGACGATCCCTCCTAAACATTTTTTAATAGGTCAGCTCTTCAATCACATTACATGCACAAAATATTTTCAAAACTAAAACTGAGTTTTCATGAGAGCTCCAGAGCTGATAAGCACATTTTGTCTGATGATACCTCAATGTACTAGAGATGTTCTCAAAGAGATGTTTTAAAGTATATTCTTATTCTTCCATGAGCATGCTTCTGTTTGATATGGCAAGCACAAAATTAGCTATATGGCATGTCTATATTGGAACATGGCATAGCACTTCAGGTGTGCACACTTTGCACCCCGTAAGAGCCAAGAAACACCCCATGCAGCTTCCATACCTGGAGTGTACATTCAAAGGGCAATAAAGGGAATAAAACCAGTCATTTATGTGGTGATGCTATTTGTTCTAGTTCAAAGTCAACTTTTGTTACTAGTACATCCTTATTTCTCCTTCACCGCTCCCCAAGATATCTCATTATGTATATGCAAATATTTTAAAATATGGAAAGATCCAAAATATGGAACACTTCTGGTCCCAAGCATTCCGGATAAGGGATACTCAACCTATGTATGACCAGCACTGATAAAAGTTCAGAACAAGCTTAATCCTAAATTAATAGCTAGATTTTCACCAGCTATGCCTGCGATCTTTAGATCAGAATTTTGTGAGCCAAAACATACTGATAATTTTAACAAGTGGATAAATGCAGGTCTTGTAACAATTTAACAAAAGAACAACCAGTACTATCATTAGCAGAAATTAAGTAGAAAACTGGAGTGGGGACTACGTATTTTTTCTAATATCTGTAATTTTAAAATCTCATATACTAAATGGGTATTAGATATATTTAGGTGTTTAGAAAAATTTGACCATCTACCTAATGCCCAATTTTAAAGGCCTCATAACCAAAATGTAGGTGTTGTTATCTTCTTTGGTTTCTCACCAGACTCATCAATACACATTGCGACAGCATCCAGAATCACTGCCAACAAGTTGGCAGCATCATCAGATTCTTGAAACTTAAGGTCATTCAGGGTTACCATTCATGCACTAGTGTTGATGTATTCAGGAGAGATGAACAGCCTCTCCGCAAGGCGGCACCATCACTACCTGCCAGTTGCCCAGTGTTGTTATCTAAACTGGAGGATAATTCAGTTGGTATATAAGGAAGAAAAAAAAGAAAGTGATTGGCAGTTAACATCCCTCATTCAACTTGAATACCCCAGTTCAATATTCAATTTTTTTCTTGAATGTGGGCATAACAGAAAAATGGTATAATGAGGCATTGTACTTTATCTAGGATTGTTCACATGACAGCTGTAGGACCTACTCTCCACTGAAGATCTAGTAACCTGTCAGGATAGTTATTTCACATATTGTGGGAATGACCAGGAATAAAGGGATATTGGTTAGACATTTTCTACATTTTGAGTCAGATTTTGCAACGTTAGATTCCATGTGATTCATTCCTTGCTCTTTTGGGGACATAATAGTATGTGAGAAAAGAACATGGGATTTTTCTGCAGGAAATGCCTATATTTTTGCAGTAGATTTGGGGACATCAGGTAGAGTGCACACAGTGCCATGTGGGGGCCCTAGCTGATGGATTAGGCCTTAGCTTCTCCTTCTGTGACCTAAAAGTGCCCACCATGGGAGGAACTAGTAGAGGTTTGTCAGCTGGCTTTCATGGAAGCTTCTCCAGCATTCTTGTTTTTCTCATTGAAGAACCTGTGACAGGCTTACTAGAATTACATAGTTATGGGAGCCATGGTTTAAAAGCCTCTGGATGATCCAAGACACCACATCCTAACTCCAACATATATCTCTCCAACAGACTCTTCTTGAAAGCCTCCAAGAAACATTCTCCAAATAGTTTCCTTCATTGCTGAGTCACTCTTACAACTAGGATATTTCCCCACCAATTCAATCCAATGGCATCTGTTTTCTCTAATGTAAAAAACTGGCTTTGGGTCATTTGCTCAATAAATTCAGTAAGCCTTTCCTTCTCTACATTATAATGCCCTCTACAATATTTGATAAGTTATTTTCTCAAGGAAATGTAGGGATGTGAGCAGCAGGGCCCCTCAGAGATCTGTATTGGCAACTGTGCTTTTCAACTTGTTCATAAATGACCTGGAGTTAGGTATGAGCAGTGAGGTGGCCAAGTTTGCAGAAGACACCAAATTATTTAGGGTGGTTAATACAAAAAACGAACTGTGAAGAGTTCCAAAAGGATATCTTCAAATTGTGGGAATGGGCATTAAAATGGCAAATGAGATTCAATGTGAGCAAGTGTAAAGTGATGAATATTGTGACAAATAATCCCAACTTCACATATACACTGATAGGATCTGTGCTGGCAGTGACAGACCAAGAAAGGGGTGGTAGTGGATAGCTTGATGAAGATGTCAACTCAGTGTGTGGTTGCTGTGAAAAAGGCAAATTCCATGCTGGCCATAATTAGACAAGGAATAGAGAATAAAACTGCTGCCATTGTACTGCCTTTACTATTATACTTCCTTTGTACAAATCTATGTACAAAGACCACACTTGGAATACTGTGTATAGTTCTGGTAACCACACCTTAAAAGGAAATCACAGCACTTGAGAAGATGCAGAAAAGAGCAACCAAAATGATCAGGGGGTAGGGCAACTTTATTAGGACCAGTTAAAACATTTAGGCCTGTTTAGCCTAGAAAAAAGGTAAGAGGATTGGAAAATTATGCATGGTGTGAAGAGAGTGGACAGGGAGAAACTATTCTTCCTCTCCCATAACACTAATATCAAAAGCTGAAAGGTGGGAGATTCTGGACAGAAAAAAAGGAAGTATTTCTTCACACAGTGTATTATTTGTGGAACTTGCTGCAGCAGGATATGGTCATGGCCATTGGAGAGCTTTAAAGGGGGAGTGGACAAATTCATGGAGGACTAGGCTATCAATGGCTACTATTCGTGATGGATATCTACTCCCTCCAGTACCAGAGGTAGTATGCCTCTTTAAATCAATTGCTTGGGAATACAGGCAGGATTATGCTGTTGCATTCTTCCTGTTTGTGGGCTTCCCAGAGGTAGCTGGTTGGCCACTATGTGAACAGAATGCCAGACTTCATGGGCCTTTGATCTGATCCTACATGGCTGTTCTTATGTTCTTAAGGTTAGCTTGATAATTTATTCAGCCTCTCTCATGTGACACGGCTTCCAGATCCTTTAACATTTTCACAATTTTCTTACGAAGCCTTTAAAATGTCTGGCACCTAAAAGTAAGTAAAGCAGGCACCGGGTGAGCTTTAAAGGGGAGGACACTCAAAGGTGAGGCGCCATTACTTCTTAAGATGGGGGCACAGAGAGCAAGGCTTAAGAGGCAGATCTTAACTGGTAAGCTGGTGGGAGGAGACAGTCCTTCAGGTAAAAAAAGGAATCCGGTATAATTCAAAAAAGTCAGACTTTAAAAAATCTCATTTTACCTACACATACACAGCAGCAGATCCTAGGTTCAGTGCTCTGATACCGACATCAAGACACTACATATATCCCACCATATCATGACAATAAAGAAGACTGATCTGGCAAAGGAATATATGCATAGACAGTTTTTCTCCACTGACACAAATGGAGGAATCTGTGTTTTGATGGGAATTCCTGCATTGTAACAACTAAATCAGTTTAATACTGTTCTGGATTTCTTTCTAATAGAACCCATTTTGTGAACTGGGATAATGACCTGAAGAGAAGGACATGCCATTGTCTCATTCACCTCACCACCTGGGACATACTTTCTCTCTTCAAATGAAATTCTACCTAAAGGTTCAAGGAAGAGCAGATAGTGGTCTGTACACATTTCCAGCAAGCTAACATTTAGTGTCTTAAATTAGCATTTAGTTTAGCCCCACTGAGTATTTAATTTTAGCACAGCATTTAATGTACTTGTGTAGATTTTAAGTGACGTTTACAATGAAAAGCAGCACACACATTAAAAGCTCCCTAAACAGATACGCAATGGGTTGTTGTGGTTTCAGAGTGGTTGTGATTGCCTACGATCAATACAGTGTTTAAAAGAGGGGTTAGGAGGAAGCTCTGTTAATTTACATTGCAGATTTTAACTGTACATTGTATATTATTTTATCTTTCAGCAATATTCTATATTTTATTTCTACAGTTTCAATACAGAAGACAGTAAAGGAACATCACATGCACAATCTCATCAATTAATTCATACATATACTTTCCCCAAATGGTATCAGTGACTGGTTACTGAAGCTCTATCAATCTGTTTATATTTTTATCATTTTACAGGAATTCATAGTAAGCAAACAAAAAATATTTTAAAGAAGCACCATGGTTTGTTAAAACTAATTCCAAAACATAATGGGGATCAGGTCTGCATTCATTTATTCTTTATATGACTTAAATATATTACAAAATGTTATCAGAATTTTTTGTTATAGCTTAATATCAAGACTCTTAGTCAACTTCATCAGCAGTTTCCAGTGTTTTGTTACAGGCCAGAGGCCACATTATATCCCATAAAACGGTTGAATATAACGAGGTATTATTCTCCTAACATTACTGAAAAATCTTCAAACCACTATATACTCTTAAAGCATCTCCTACACCTACTTAGAATTGTAGAATCATAGAGTAGGAAGGTACCTCCAGGGTCATCTAGTCCAACCCCATGCACAATGCAGGAAATTCACAACTATGTGTATTAACATCATAAATACTCTTTGCTTTAGCAAGGGTTAG
Organism: Euleptes europaea; assembly: GCF_029931775.1. Taxonomy (NCBI): domain Eukaryota; kingdom Metazoa; phylum Chordata; class Lepidosauria; order Squamata; family Sphaerodactylidae; genus Euleptes; species Euleptes europaea. Next base: position 61,833,607 of record NC_079313.1, read on the forward strand.
AAACAATCAAATCAGTGCCCTGAAAGGACTCATAACTTTATACTCCAAGAAAACGCTGGCCCTCTCTGTCACAGTTGTGACCAAGTATTTTATCTTATTAATACTACCAAATCTTGATGCCATTTTAGCAGGAATCCTCAAATATTGGTTAGTTTATCTTTCTTCTCCCCACCACCCCACTACTACAAATTGGCTGGCACATACCTAAATTGGTTATAAAATGCCATGTTTCAATAAAATAACATGCAAAATAAATTAAAATTTACAAGTGTAAAGCTTAGAATATATACACAATCTTCCCAAGCTTACAGGAATCCATACCTTCTTCTATCCTTCAGTGTGACTGATTAATGAATGAAAAGTTAGGAGGGGGGCAAGTAATTTTGACTTGTTATAAACTACAAACTTTCTAAGCCAACACAGAATAGTCATGCAATTCAGTGACTTTATGACCAAGTAACAAATCATTAATTTTACATAAAGGGTTATTCTGCTGGTTAATTATCAGGGTTACAGATGAAGAAGGTAAGAGGGTGATTATAGCTGAGAACAGTGACTATCCGTGATTTCTTGTGAACAGAGTTTTGGATAAATGTCTACATTTCTATAACCAAAATGCTGTACGTTTTCAAGCAAATGCTGTTAAATTCACTGGCAAACCACCCCGTAAACAAAGTCTGCCTAGTAAACGTCAGGATGTGACATCACCCCATGGGTCAGGAATGACCCGGTGCTTGAACAGGGAACCTTTACCTTTTAATGCAGGGGTGTCCAAACTTTTTTCAAAGAGAGCCAGATTTGATGAAGTGAACATGAGTGAGGGCCGACCATTTTGCCTGACATTCTTAATTAAATTAATTAGATGCAAATTAACTATTTTATGCAAAGTTTATTGCATACTTATTATGCCCATAACTACAGACTGCACCACAAAAACCATGGCTACATTCCTTCCTTTCCCCAAAACCCCTTTAAGCTCACTGGACGCCCCCCAGCTTCTAAATCTCCAACCTTCCTTCTGTAGGGAGGGAGCAGGAACTCTTCCTCCCCATCCCCACCCCCACCCCGCTCACGTGCCTCTCTGGGACTGTCGACTCTCTCCCTTCAACCATGCCGGGGGTATTCTGTCCTCCCCTCATCTGAGTCAGGAAATAAACTAATTTTCATTCTCATGGAGTCCAAGATTCAAACACTGTGACATCTCCCGTGTAGGGAGGAATGTGCAGTTTTTCTCCCCATGAGAGCCAGCGTGGCGTAGTGGTTAAGAGCGGTGGTTTGGAGCGGTGGAGTCTGATCTGGAGAACCGGGTCTGATTTCCCCACTCCTCCACATGAGCGGTGGAGGCTAATCTGGTGAGCTGGATTTGTTTCTCCCGCTCCTACACCCGAAGCCAGCTGGGTGACCTTGGGCTAGTCACAGCTCTCTTAGCCTTACCTACCTCACAGGGTATCTGTTGTGGGGAGGGGGAAGGGTAGGGCGATTGTAAGCCACCCTTAAGTGGTAGAGAAAGTGGGCATATAAAAACCAACCCTTCTCTTCTTTCCTTCTGACCTCTTTGCTCTCTGCTTGGGGCTTTGACCTCCGGAATGAACACGGGTGTCCTCTGCAGACTCAGCCCCATCTGAACACACCTCATTTCCAAACACGATACATGCCAGGAGTCATTTATTTCCCCCACCCCATCCCTTTTTTCGAAGCAGCCACTTGCCTTGGAGAGAACCTGCTGGGGGGTCTGACTTCAAACACTTCCCGCCCCCAAATCCAGCCCCCTCTCCCCCTGCCTTTCCTTGACTCACAATCCCCCCACTCAAGACCCATTCAGTCTCTCCCCTCCTCCCTCCCACCCATCCTGCAAATCTGGATCCCCCACGAGGCCTCCGCAATGCAGGGAAGGGGCTGCATCTCCCCCCCACCCCAGCCTTCTGCAGAGAGGAAGGAGGAAAAAGGCGAGCCAGACGGAGCAGCCCCCCCACTCCCAGGCTTTTCGGTGTTTGTGTGTGTGTGTGTGTGGCGGGGGTGTCTTTCCTCTCCCGGATTGGGGCCAGCCTCTGACCTCTCTTGCATTTCCCTTCCCCCCCCGCCACCTTTCCCACCCTCGTGTCCCCCCCAACCCATCCTCAGGATCACCCTTGACCCACTCGGGAGCAGCTGCTGCTGCTTTTCCATGCGTCAGAACAACAAAGGCGCGGGCTCTGGGTAAGAAGGAAGTGGCCTCTCTAGGGTTTCAGACTCGCTGGCCTTCATTCCGGGGGGGGGCTGAGACAGCCAATCGAGGTGACCCTCCGCCCAAGCGTCGCCCCCTCGGTCGGGGATGCAAAGCACAGGCGCAGCCCCCACGCGCCCCCTTTTCTCGGCTGGGGGGCCGTATTAAACCGGCCCAGGGGCCGCAATTGGCCCCCGGGCCAGACTTTGGACATGACTGTTTTAATGTATTAACAGTTAAAGCCAAGCATTCTCTCTTCGATGGAACATAACCACATTCTTAAAAGCATGACTTAACCAATTTGCTTTCATCAAACTTTTTAAAAATAGTCACGTGAAGTCAATCTAATCTAAATGCTACATTAAAATTTAGGTTAAAATAGGTCAGTTCTTTTCAAAGCAGGTGAAATTGTATTCAGAAGAAACACTACATTGATGTAAAGTTAGTTGGAATGTAAATTATAGTGCTGCTATTTCTTTAAGAAGGTGCTGCTATTTCTAATGCAACATTTGCACTGCAACATTTGATGGATGGAGGGAAAGAAAGAGAAAGGTTGCCATGGTAAGTCTGCATCTTTTGTTAAATACTGGAATAAATTGATGCGTAGAACTAACACCCACATAACTTGTCAGCAGAAGTTACTGCCCTTATTTGAACACATATTACAGTTGTTATTATTCAAACAACCTTCCTTCTCTGCATTTCAACTGCCCACAACACCTCTTCCCAGGAGGAAAAAAATAGAATTCTCTGTTTTGCTCTCTTTAGGTGAAAAGGCCAAGTACAAAGCATGGAGGAAAAATGTTTCCATGGTGACATTAGAAATACCTAAGGTATATTCTTATCTATCGTACTTTATCCAGTCAGAAACTTATACTTTAAAAAGCAGGAAACTCTAAGACACATCCAAAGATGCCAATCTGGCTGCTTCTTACAAAGAAGAACCATGACATTCTCGCCAACAGTAAGCTGGAAACAACTCTTATTAATCCAAGGTACTTGGGCCTTACTATGAAAAGTGACCGCCATGACAAACAACTCAGGGAATATATTGCATGTTTATTGTTGTCGAAGTCATTTTGTATTTGATCGCCATTTCAATGGTAGTCAAGCAACAAAGGTGCTTTACACTTCCTGGAGTTTACATACATAAAATGCCAAGTGTCAGCCAACTTCCTGACACAGCAAGGGCTTAACAGGTCTCTATTTTGAGAGTGGACTCTACATGCAGAAACCTATTTCTTACTTTATATGCAAGGCAACTCTTTAAAACTGAAGAGGAGAAGAGATTCTCCAAAACTACAGCTTTCAGGTAGAGTTTAGGACCTAAAAGTCAGTTAGAGCTGAATTCCAGAGGGAGAAGTATATTTAATCAGGGAAGGGGGAGCAGAGAAGCATAGAAAGTGGTTGAAAACCTTACAGATATACATAAAGCTAGTGTGGTATGGTGGTTACAGTATCAGACTAGGATCTGGATTTAAATCCTCACTTGGCTAAGCAGCTCACTGGATAAACTTGAGCCAGTCATCATTTTTCAGCCTAATATCATCTCATTTTCTCCACGTAACACCTTGCATGGTAGAACGATATTTGACATCCTGAGCTTCTGGTGAAGCTGAAGGAATATCAACTTTGACAATACCATATCTAGATTCATTAGAATTGTTCAGGCTGACTATCTGTAAGCAAGATGAACCATAACTGTTTACAAGTCCAAGGGCAAAAACGCATGGTTGCTTTATCCTCCTTTAATCCCTGTTTTAGCCAGGATCGAATGCACATTAGGTGAAACGCATGTGTTCGATCCAGGCTGAATCCTGGCTGAAACAGGGATTAAAGGAGGATAAAGTGACCGTGCGTTTTCGCCCCAAGTGAACTTCAAAGTGTCTGCCTATACATTCATTCAAAACCTGCTCATGTTTGTTGTCCCTATGCCTCTGTATGACAGAAACAGCCTTTTTTGGGATGGATTTCTAAACACTGGTAATCCTAATTCAAAAGTGCCTTTTTCTTAAGGTCCAAGGACACCTCATCTCAGTTGTAAGGACTACAGGTATGACTGTTGGGGTGTATCTTCTACTTCTTGTGGGAGAATCCAGGCTCACACAAAGTCTCACACAAAAATGTATGTAAATGTGTATCCAGATATAGATACAATGTTGAATTAAACATTTTTTTAAAACCCTGCAATTTTCTACAATGTGTTAGCTGTCAGTTCTTTACTTCATTGGTCCACCAATAGAGACAGGATAAGGGCTCAAAACTAGGAGAAAATTGTGTGAGTTCAAACATTTCCTTCTAGGATCTGGCTTAGGGCTTTTAAGATTAAGTTTCCTGCTTTTGGTTGTTGTTGCTTCTTTGCTGCAGAACTAGATGTAGATGAAATGGCAGTCATATGGTGTCCCATCCTCTTTGAACTGGCTTGAAACCAAAATATTCTTACAGGTTTTTTGGGGGAGGGAGTGTTCCTACTTGATGTTATAAAGGTCAGGTACTGTATGAAAAAAATTGCCCAAAGGAAACCTTAGTTTTAAGGCAAAAAGCATTAAAAGAGAAATTGGGAACTCTGAATTCTTTTGACATTCTTTTGGGGAGAGGGGTTTAACTCCCAATTACACCAACTCACACACTTCTGAGGTGCAGATGTACCAAACTGATATACTCAGTTAATATTGAGATTCTTTGTAGAAAAGAATTTTAATTTGCTGTAGAGGCCACAGCAGCTAGATGGTGGCAGTACATTGAGATTTGTGTGGTATGAGCCTTTTGGTTTTGATAGACAGGCAGGGTTACAAGGGCTATAAACAACTCTGCACTTTCTCCCCCACCCCCTGCCCCAATGCTACAACAGCCTGGTCAGCAGATAATGGAAAACATGGAGCTGGGAGTGGAGAGACAGAAGTTTCCAGGAACTGCACACTGATTGTTATTGAAAGAGTTGACTAGATACAAGTGGTAAAGTGTGATTTCTATTAGAACCATTTAATATGTGTTAAATAATAAGATCTCAAGAAATATTTAAGATGAGTAGTCAGTGGAAAATTCCATAAAGTTAAATGGCCTTAATAAAACTTTAATTCACAGCCTTGAGAACATTACAATTATAGGTATTTTCCTTGGCTAAAATAATGTATTCCACCATCTTTATGGCATACAGTCGCTCAGTTTTATCTGAAAGCTAGAGTTCACTTTTTGTTCCTCAGTTAAATGAGGAGAATAATATTTCCCAATACATTTCCAATTTCCTGGACTATTATAGCTGACACTAAATTTAAGATAAGAAGGTTGGTCTTTATATGCTGACTTTCTCTACCACTTAAGGGAGACTCAAACTGGCTTACAATCACCTTCCCTTCCCTACAACAGACACCCTGTGAAGTAGGTAGGGCTGAGGGAACTCTAACAGAGCTGTAACCTGCCCAAGGTCACTTGGGCTTCATCAATTGATATGCGTGTGCATCAGACTGACATAATGGACCACGTCCATCCTTAATGGGGACCTGTTAAGTTTAAAAAAAAAACAATCAAAACCCTCCTTAATACTCTAGAAGTCATTTGAAGCATTCAGCTGAGTGCAGTTACACTGGTGCAAATGATTGCAAATGCAATCCAAATTCAACTAAATTGTACATAATGACAAGCACACTGTGGGCGTTTAATTAATAGGGGTGGCTAGAAAGGAACTGCAAGTGAAGTTAGGTTACAGCACCTCTTTTACACTGACACAAAAGAGGCAAACCATTCTGAGTCACAATAATGGGGGGGGGGAGAAAAAGGCTTCTTGGTGGGATGAGAGTGTTGGAAATGGTTCCCAAAGCCTCTGGTCGTGCAGAATGGACATTATAGTTTCCGTTTTCAAAAACCACATTTACACAGAACCAGCAAGATGGCAAGGTGGGGAGACGGCTTCAAAAACTACTTGAGGTTCAGGAAGCGGCCGCGATGCCCACACACCATTGCAGAGCGATTTCCAATAGGTACGATCCGAACTGCATTGAGATCAATGTCATCCTAGATCCTCCCACTCCGTTTTTACACCTCGCTCTTTCCCGAGGTGGTGAAAGTGAGCGAGCCGCCGCCCTCCCCCCCCCCCTACACACGCTTCTTGGAGCGCAGGCAGCAGAGAAGAGAACGGGCGTTCCTGGTTTATTTGGCACCTTCCTCGAATGCAACGCTGGAACTACAAGACCGAGGCTATCCAGGCGTCCTCATTACCAAAAAAAAAAAAAAAAAGCATTAAAACTTCGCAATACGCAGCCACCAGGTTAGCGTACTAGCGCCGTCGCTTCCCCCCCCCCCCGTCGAGTCGAGACCCCGCAGCACCTTAACACGCCGCAACTCTCCCTGCCCACAAGTGCCGAGCGGGAGCCTCTCTCGCTGCAACCAAAGAGCATCTGGCACCTTGCGCGCCTCTTCATCTACTCCGCCCCCTCGAAACCTACAAGTGGAGATCTGGGGGGGGAGGGTACAATTTCGGTAACCGGGGAATCGAACACGCTCCCTGCTCGCTGCTCTCCTTCGCAGCGAGCGCTTCCTCTCCCTAGCAACCGCTGCACTTCCTCCGGTTACCGGCAGCCGCACCAGCACCCCAGGGCGCTTCCTCCACGCCGCTGAGACAGTAGCCCCAGCCAGGGAGATCCTGGAAGCGGAGAGGAGGGCGAGCGAGCGAGCGCGCGACCTCCTCCTCCGCCCGCTTCCCCGGCTAACACGCCCCTAGCAGCCGCCGGCCGTAGGAACCAGCAGCCCCTTCCCCACCGAGGGACGCCGCAGCAGCGCAAACGCTCGCACTGCAGGGCGGAGGAAGCGTCCATTCGTCTCCGCCGCCCGCAGCTCCCGTCACGGGGGGCTCCTGCAACGCGGTCGGGGTCCGCAGCTGAAGGGGTGGGCGAAGCGGGCTGCGAGGGAGACGCGGCGATCCCCCTCCCCTTTCGCTTCAGAGCACGGCGCGGATACCCTTCAGGGGAACATCGGGGTCCGTTCCCTCCCCCTCCCCCTCCCCCTCCCCCTCCGCGGAGGGGCCGGCGAACAGGTACCTTGTCAGCTGGAGCCTCTCGGTCCGCCGGTCCGCTGAGGCGACCCCGCCAAACGCCAGCTCCTCATCCAGTTAATCCAGGAGGGGCGAGCGGAGAAAGGGGGCTCCTGCCGCCGCGCAGACGGCGCTGCGAAAAGCGTGGGGGGGCCCGAGCCGCCCCCCTCCCCGGCGCATCCGTCAGTGCGGGGCGCGAGAGGCTCCGCAAGGGCATGCGGGGAAGGCGCCTTCACATCTCCACGGCGACGGAAGGGGGGACGGGGGGAGGGGGCGCGCGGGGGGGACTCCCCCCGCCCCGAACGGCTCCGGGCTGGGTCTTTTCCTCAAGGCCTCCGGCGGGAGGCAGCTTCACGCGCCCCCTCCCCTCCTCCTCCTCCTCCTCCTCCCCCCTCGCCCGCCTTGGTTTCCAGGTGGAATGGCGAGAGCGGGAGGGGGGCGGGCTTGTGCCGCGCGCATGTGGCCGAGCCCCGCCCGCCAGGAGGAGCGGCCCCCTCGAAGAAGGGGGGGAGAGGGTGCCCCCCTTGCCCCCGCCGCGGAGCAACCCTGGGCGCCTTCCCCACGGGGGCGCGTGAGCCTCCTGCCTGGGCGCGCGAGCCGCTGCTTCTCCCGCGCGCCCCTTCGCTCGCCGAGCCGCTCGGGGGAGGAGAGAGGAGTGGGCGTGGAAGTCGTGGACGAGCGCCCCGCCCCCTCCTGGCTGCCGCGCACGTGGCGGCCGGGCCCCCGCTTCGCGGCGCGAGCCTTCGGCGCGGCCCCTCCCCGCGTGTTGGCGGATCCGGGCGGAGCCCCCGGCCTCTTTCTCCCGCGGGCGCGCGCGCGCGCGTGGGCCGGCGGCTGGGTCTGCTCGGAAAGCTGGAGCTGAGGCGCGCGGAGACACGGGGGGCCGGGATTAGGGACTGCAGAGGTGTGGCCGCAATGTATTGCGAGGGAAGGGCGTGCAGGAGCGTAGCCGGGCAGTAGGGTTGCCAACCTCCAGGTGGTAGCACCGGCTCAAACTGTTTTCATGCACTAATGTCAATCCATAGTTCACCAAGAATTCAATATCAGATAACCAAGATAAATAGTAATAACTGTTTTACTAAGGTTAAAAAAACCAGGTTGCTTCACCAGTACTGGTGAAGCAACCTGGTTTCTTTAACCTTAGTAATGCAGTTATTACTATTTATCTTGGTTATCTGATATTGAATTCTTGGTGAACTATGGATTGACATTATTGCATGAAAATAGTTTGAGCCGGTGCTGTTATTTTATTCAACTTTGTTGGGTCAGCATACGTATCGATTTCATTAACCTCCAGGTGGTGGCTGGAAATCTGCTATTACAACTGATCTCCAGCCAATAGAGATCAGTTTACCTGGAGAAAATATGGCCGCTTTGGCCATTGGACTCTGTGCCATTGAAGTCCCTCCTCTCCCCAAACCCCACCCTCCTCAGGCTCCGCCCCCAAAACCTCCCGCCGGTGGCGAAGAGGGACCTGGCAACCCTACCGGACAGTAATAGAGGTCAAGGTGGGCTTGGTATGTGCGGAGCTGGCACTCCAATACTCTTACCTCTCCCCCAAAGGTGGTGGCAGTCTCTAGTAACCAAACATGTCTCCCCGGGATAGTTTCCACTTTCAGCTTGGGATATTCCTGGAAGTTTGGGGCAGAGCTTGGGGAGTGAGCTCCAAAGCCCCCATTGCCTTCCGAGAAGCAAATCGATGTTGCCTGGAGATCTATTATAACTCTCGGAGAACTCCAGGCCTGGAGTTTGGCAGCCTTACTAGCTACTGCATAGTAATGCCTGAACAGTGAGCCCAGCTTTCGTACACACACATATTTTTTATTTATTTAGGATATTTCTGTACCATCAATATTAGGCCATTGGGAAGCCAGATTCAGATCTAGTGTCTTTGTCTGTGTATGATGCTTGCAGTTGCGTTTCTCTTGCACGTATACATGTTTGAGGCTTCATTTATTAACTGCATCCTTTTGTATTGTCAAATGGGAGACTGCCTTCTTTGTTGTCTTGTTTAATAAAACCTGAGGTGATCCTCATAAGCCTTCCGTGATGTGGATGGGTCTCCAGATGGCCCAGGATTGGCTGGGCAACCCTACCCCCCATGGGGGCAGGGGATCCCCTGCATCCAGCTGGCATTTCCCATCACTGGTTTAAGAGGTGGAGAGAGAAAAATAAAGCAAAATAAAATAATGGCCTTTAGCTGATGGTGTGATATATTTTCCAGGGAAACCTGAAAGTGACATTACAGCTCTCTAGGAATTGCTGTAAAGCCTATGGTTTTTACAATACAGTTTCGGCCAATTCCTAGAAAGGAGTGACATGACTTCTGGGAAAATCTATCGTTGGCTGCTGGCCACCCTCCATGCCCCTCCTAGATGTCCTCCTGGTTGCCAGGCTGGGCCAGACAACCCTATGTGAAATATAGTTGCTTCACTTCAGGGATGAATTGGCCATTATGACAACTAGGAAAAATCCTGATTGGCTGCCTCGCCTGTGCCCCCTGCCTAGCCAGTGAGCAGGCCAGTGAGGCCCCTGCTGCCATGCAGAATCAGATGGTAGAGTACCCAGCCTTGCACCTTTGTGCCTGGCCCTGTCACTGCCAGCTTGTTCTTGTCTGATCAGGGCCACTTCCAGGTTTGGGCATCCCTGGGCAGAGAGTTCGCAGGGCCCCCTCCTCTGATCACCCCAGGCCCTCCTCTCCTGCTCTCCTTCTTTCCCACCCATCTGCATGTTCCCCACGTGCCAGCATGTCCTTCTCCTGCCCACTTGCAAGCACTACCACTGCTCACAGCCAGGCTGTACTGCCCATAACCTTAGTGTAGCCACCTGGCACAGTCTGCTCCCCTTGCCACTTCTCTGCCATGGTGCCACCTATCAATGGAGTGTCCCTGGGTCTCAGATTGGGATGGGAAGAGGGTTAAACGACCCGAATCCCCCCGAATCCCAAATGGTCAGCTCCACAGAAATATAGCCCTCCAGCCTGTATCCTCCTTGGCCCTTCAAGAATTCTCTTTTTATAGGGAAGGTTGCTCCACCCTTCTCCCTTTTGAGTCTCTTCTTCCTTTCTTCCCCCTTCTCCCATCTGTCAATCAGCCCTACAGATCAGGGGCGTTCCTGCCTGCCTTTTTGCTCCAGGGAGCCTAGCTGGTCAGTAGCTCTCTGACTGTGGGGCAAGGGTGAGTCTGTGCACTGGCTCCTTTCCCTCTCGTTTGAGTACCCTCTGATGCTTTCTCCCTGCAGAGAGGGGGACTGACCCATCTGGGAACCATCGTTGGGGGCTAACCCTTCTGGGAAATGTCCAGGGACAAATAGCAATGCAAGCATCTGGGAGCATGAGTGATGGAGCGCCAGCAAGGGAGTGGGGGGGGGGATATGACAGTTGATAGCCCTCGGCCCTGGCAGTATTTTGATGCTGGCCCTGCCCTTTGGTGGCGCAGCCAGTTGTGATTGCCTGTAGGACTGGTTTGGTAAGGCTGAGCGAAGGGAGGCAGCCAGTCCCAGCCTTGCATGACTGGCCCCAGCCCTCCATCAGGTGAAAGTGTGTGGCCCTTTTTCAGGGCTGCTTTCACCACTCAGTCTGCTCCTGTTTCACTTGGTTTCCCTTGGTGTCACATTTTGATTTGGTAGAATTCCATCAGAAATCTGCTATTTCCACCAGAAATCTGTTATGATGGTACATGGGGTTTGGTGGGAAGGGGGTCTAATGCTTTCAGCGAAGCAGCTTATAAACTGTTTTTGTAAGTGATTCTTAAATCTTGTTCCTAAGAGACCCAAGTTCCATCCCCACCTGTGGCACTTCCCACGTCCAATGAATTGAAAAGCTACTTTCATTTGGAACATTTGTCACTTTCACAAGTGAGTCTAATAATAGATTTTTGTCCAATGAATTCCAGATTCCTACGGCATCCCTGCTAGTTATTTGTGTTACCATTTGAAGACCACAATCTCATGGCATTAGACGTATGAGTCACTGTTTCTGAAGAACCATCTCCCACCACATTCCTGCTGTATAGCTCTATTTTGCAAAAGCTGAACACGATTAGAGTATTTTCATATGCAATACTAAAAACTACAGTGAGCTAGTGTAGATGTTAGATTTATATTGGGGAGCAATTGAAAACAAAGCTGACTCATCTGAAAAGACTCTGATTTTCATCTTTCCATTTGCTGCCTTCTCCTCTTTGCTGCCCGTCTTCTCCTTTTCCCCTTTCCATTTGTATTTTTGAACTCACTGCTCTCATTGCCTTTCCCCTTTCCTGAATAGAGCCTGTTATTTCCCGCATCCTTTTTGTTCCTCCAGAATATATCATTGTGCTGCCGTGTTCTTCCTTTTATTCTTCTTAATCTTTACCCCCAAAGGCATATCGGCTCCTGTGGCTCAAGGCATGAGCTTATATGTTTTAACAACAGGAATTGTTCTCTGATGGAAAGAATTACCACAGGTTTCAACCAGACTCAGGTTGTCGGATCAAAAGGTCAAAAAGAAATCTGGAACTCTCTGTTCCAACCTTCTTACTGATGACACAAAAGAAGCCCAGATTTTATTCTTAGCTATGATATTCTTAGCTATGATACAGTGCCAGTAGTGAAACATCTTCTTTCTTTCACCATCCCTCCCTTCTCCCATTGCCCATGCATACAAACAGGTGGTATTGCTCCAGGGGACAGCCTTGCTACAGAGAGAATCATCTTGCTGCTACTTTTTGGCAGGGAGCTGTGAATACTTGCACTAGAAATGGTGGACAATTTGGTGCACGGGGACAAGTGTTCAGCAGGTTATTTTTTTAAGGCCTTCCGGAGCATTCCCATCCTTGGACATGACTGTGTGAAAGTTGCTCAGATGCTAAAAAAGTAAATTAAATAATGGAAAAAAAAATTAAATGAATGCCACAAATGGCATTGGCCTGGGAATCATGGTACTGTTTGTAAGTGGTGATGGCAAAGGTGCTAGCCTATAGGTTCCGACAGTACTGGCGTTATTACCTTCCAAACAGCATTCAGTATTATGGTAAATATACTACCATTCACAAAATATTGGACTTTAAGTGATGAAGAATATGAGGTTTTACCTCAAGAAACACACTAGCAATGGAAAGAACATTTAGAGTCCCCTCAAACACACGAATGAGACAACAAAATTGATAGTCTGGGTAAGCAAGGAGTCTAAGGTACAGATAGAAACGGAGGTTTTCTAAAATAAAGGATATTGACGTTACTGAATATACTATATACTGGTGGTATATAGTGATTCAGTTTGTCATTTTCTATGAAAACCCTGGTAGTAACTGTTGTCCAGGATAAGATCCAAAAACTAAAGATGTATAATATATTTTATGAAGACCAGTAGAAGCATCACAACAGCATATAAGATTTTGAGTTCTCCAGAGCTAGATTAAAAAAAAAAAAAAAGATAGGTGGGTGTTTTTCCAACCTCTATAGGAAGACCTGTGCAGGTTGATGGGAATGTTCCAGAACATATTCTGATGGTGTTGGGTAGTGCGTTGAAGCCATCAGCAAAAAGAAGGGGGGAAAAGCAGTCTCCATCTGAGAATAGAAAAGCCAGCAGTTAAATAATTAAACCAAAAAGGTATTTGAGATAAAACCAATACAGCTACTGGCAACCTCTGTCTACATTGGATAAGTGCCACTTTTGGCTTTATCCGTTCACATTCTTGAAAAGCTTAGCTGACAAGGGATAGTTTATCAGAAGGAGAAGCGAGCTGGGAGTTTAGTGTTTGGATCCGTCAAGAAGAAGATAACTTGCCTTGGTGTTTTAAAAATGCTGATGCTGGCTATTTTAAGCAGTTTTTATAACCACTTTTCTAATGTATTCCAGTGCTTTGTGGATGTTATAGATTTATTACCTTTGGTATGAAGCAATTGCTGGTATTTTTGACAGAGCAATTATTGCAACTGGCAAGTTATCCTATTGCAAAGAGGTGGTTACTTTTCTCCATGGAATGCTTGTCTTGAAATGCTTCATAATCTGCTAAAATGCAGGAAATTACATCGGGCATTTCATTTTTTTCTGTACTTCCTTTGTTTTAATTTGGGTGACCCTCTAGGTTTCTTTTTATTTATTCATTTGACTTGTCTTTTTGTTGCCCTAAGTAGGGGCAGTTTTTAAAAAATAATCTTAAACAAGAGTTTTGTATACCATTGTTACCTTGGATTTGACTAAGCTGTTTGGTGTGACCAATGACTACCTATGGTGGATTATATGCTATTTGAGGTTGGATCCATGTTTCTCCTATGCCTTCATGTCCAAATATAAAACAAAGGAATTACTAAAAAAAAGGAAATGCCTGATATAATTTATGCCTTAGACCAGGGGACCTCAACATGATTCCTGTGGGAACCATGGCGGCTGCCAAATTATTTCCTGGCACCAACCAAATGTTCTTAGAAAGTGGGTGGGGCCAGGTGGAGCTTTTGCCGAACAGGACTTCTGATTCGCCATCTGATTGGCTGTGCAGATTAAAAAAACAGCAACATTGCTTTGGCAGCTGCCACCATCACAGGACAAGGATCTTCACTGTGTGACTGAAAGCAAGTTGTGTATATGCAAGAAAATATTTAAAAACAATATGTTCCTTTTTTAAAGTGCCTTGTTAAACAGAGTTTCCACCTAAAATGTTGAAGAGTTACTATTAGAGTTATGCATAACCTCACTCACTGACATTTTGTGGTTGGCTCAGTCTCCTACGGCAGCCATTGTGTAGTTGGCGCCACCTCCTGTGGCAGCCATTTTGTGGCTGCACCTACCATCCTGTGTCAGAATTCCAAAAGTGGTCACAGGCTCAAAGAGGCTGGAAACTCCTGCCTTAGACCAAAAGTTCTAATGTAGGATAAGGATTCTTAAACACTATTGCAAAAGATATTATCATATGTAACAATTAAACATTACTATAGTGATTTCACTGAAATCCTATGTACAATTACCTGAGGGAAGTCCCAATGAATGTAGTAGGACTTTCTTCCAATTAAATAAGTACAAAGGCTGTGTAACAGGTAAGTGACAAAAGTGGAAGACACTTCTTTCCAGAGTTCCCACAAGATTACATTAGAACACTAAAGACCGCTTATCGTATATACTCGGGTATAAGCCGACCCGAGTATAAGCCGACCTCCCCAAATTAGAGGCCAGAAAAGGGAATTTCTTATTGACTCGCGTATAAGCCGAGGGGCAATAAGAAATTTCCTTTACCCGCAATGCTGCTCTCTAAAATGGCGGCCGCCATTTTAGAGCGCAGGGCCCCTGCCCCAGGTCGCCCTCCCGCCGGCCTCCCAGGCCCTCCCGACCCACCCCGACCCCAGTGCCATCCAAGGGGGGGAGGGGGAAAAGCCCCTGAACCCACTACTTACCTGGAGAGGCGGCGAAGCGGCGGCGGCGCGTCCTTCCTGGGCCGGCAGGAGGCCCCTCCGGGCCACTGCCGGCCGGAGGAAGGCGCCCAGGCGCGTGGGCGGTAGCGGCGCAACGGGCAGGGGCCTCCCAGGGCCCTTCCCGGCGGGGAAAATGGCGGCGGGGGCCGGGGAGGGCCGGGGCAGCCTTCCTGCGACTGCAGAGAGGCTGCCCAGGGCCTCTCCCGGTGGGGGAAAATGGCGGCGGGGGCCTAGGTGGGCCAGGGCAGTCTCTCTGCGGCTGCAGAGAGGCTGCCCAAGACCCCTCCCGGCAGGAGAAAATGGCAGCGGGGGCCTGGGGGGGGCCAGGGCAGTCTCTCTGCGGCTGCAGAGAGGCTGCCCAAGACCCCTCCCGGCAGGAGAAAATGGCGGTGGCTCGGCGGCGGCGGTAAGTTCCCTCCTCCCTCCCCCCCTCCCCCCTTCTACCGTATTGACCCGTGTATAAGCCGAGGCTGGCTTTTTCAGCCCTTTTTTTGGGCTGAAAAACTCGGCTTATACGCAAGTATATACGGTATAACGTCTCATAGGCATAGAGATAATTTCAATGTAAACCATTATGTGTTCAGTACACTGCTCTTCTTTTTGCTGCAAGTACATGAGTCACTTCCTTCAAATCGCAACTTCATATCTATAGTGGCTTTCTAGATGTTTTACTCAGGGAAACATAATTAAATGCATTTCCCATGTGAAGATGTACCCTATTTTTAGCTCTATAAGACACACTTTTTTCCTCCTCAAAAGTGAGGGGAAATGTCTGTGCGTCTTATGGAGCGAATGTGCGCACAGAGCCGGCTGGGCTCGCTGGAACGACGCGAGCTGGCTCTGTGCTCCCCGTTCCAGCATGCCCAGCCGGCTCTGCGCACCCCACCTGCCTCCCAGCTGGCCGTCTGGGCGGGGAAAGCCGGCTTGCGTCATTCCAGCGCGCCCAGCGGGCTCTGTGCGCTCGCGTCGTTCTAGCGCGAGCCGGCTTTCCTTTCCCAGACGGCCAGCTGGCAGGCGGGCGGGGCGCACAGAGCTGGCGGGGCGCGCTGGAACGGGGTGCACAGAGCCGGCTCGTGTTATTCCAGCGTGCCCAGCCGGCTCTGTGCGCACCTCCCACCTCCCAGCTGGCCGTCGGGGTGGGGAACGCCGGCTCGCACAGTCCTGACGCGCACGCGCCCAGCCGGCATTCACTCCATAAGACAAGTTTTTAGAGGAGGAAAACAAGATTTTTTCTTGTTTTCCTCCTCTAAAAACTAGGTGCGTCTTATGGAGCTGGGCTTCCTATGGAGCGAAAAATACGGTACATGATTTTTCATTCATGATTTCTATGTAGGGAAAATGTATGTATTTACTTAATTCATTTATATCCCACCTTTCTCTCCAATGAGGATCCAAAGTAGCTTATAACATTCTCCGTTCTTCATTTTATCCTCACATCAACCCTGAGAGGTAAGTTAGGCTGAGAGTATGTGCCTGGCCAAGGTCATCCAGCAAGTTTCCATGGCAGAGTGGAGACTCAAACCTGGGTCTCCCAGATCCTAGTCCAGCGCTTTTGACCTCTACACAAGCTAAGTCTAAAATACCAAGTATGTTCAGTGAGTACAGTGGATTGCATGTTTTCTTGACCTCCACACTATGTTTTGTGGAAGTGTTTTCCTAACTTCTTCCACCACAGCAGAGATAAAGCTGCCAGAGCAAAATGTCAAAGAAAAGATAGGGGAAGACTGTTTGTCCTACACAATACAGAGTGTGTTTTGATGCAACCTGAGATGGTATTCAAATGTGATTTAAAAACACATTTGAGCCTTTCATGGTATGTGTGCCTTATGTGTGTTATTAATACAGCCAGAATGAGAAAGAAACAAGGTAGATTCAATCATTGTAGGCTTTAATTTCACTTGGTGGTGGGGGTGAAAAGTGCTGTCAAGTTGCAGCTGACTTATAGCAACCCCATAAGGGTTTCAAGGCAAGAGACAGAGGTGGCTTGCAATTGCCTACCCTTGCATAGCAACCCTGGACTTTGTAGACTAATTCAAAACACTTTAAGAAATATCCATTGTGAAATACTATGGTATTATGAAGTATGAGTTAAAATAATTGCTCCCTACCTTCCCGGGACCTATGCAGCCAGAGGAATGGCAGACTCCATCTTGAATCAAACCACAGCAGCATAATAAGAATTAAAGTGCAGTAACATGCTGTTTCATGGTGAGATAGGTCTCCGTCATACACCTTCATCTATATACCAGCCAACAACACACTGCACCCCCCCCCCATCCTTCTCTCTTTGTTCCTCTCTTGCCTCAGACATGCTCACTTTCAGCCTGGTTCCCCTGCCAATTTCTCTCCTGGTTGTTTGCTTGTTCTCCTATTTGCTCAAAGCCCAGATATCCCTCTCTCCTCCCTCCCTCCACTCCCCTTCTGTTTGTCCCTCCTGATCTGCTCCTTGGTATCAGGGTGCTTCTCTCCTCCCTCTCTTCCTAGTCTCATTCAGCTAAGCTCCAAGACCCTATTCTGCACCCCTCTATCATTTCTGCTTCCACCACCATCCTAGTTTCAAGCTTGATCCTCTCTTCACCCATCTGTAACATTTCCTGTTTGTTCTGCTCCCCATTCTTCTCTCTCTCTCTTTTGGAGATGGCACCTCCATGGGGTGGGGGTCTGCATGGACACATATCCATGGGTGGGCACATTGTTGTCTTCTGCTTTTATTTCACTGCATTCAAAATCCACTTCACCTTCTTGCTTTTCTAACTGTTCCACTGCAGACCAACATGGTTACCCTCGGAATCTTTCTTTTCTGGGTATCTCTGTGCTCAGGAAAGTGATTTGGCTCAGGTAAAAGTGTATTGAAAAGGTAGATCAATTCAGTTCTTTTATTATTCTTGAAATATCTCTAAATATGTCAGGATGGTTAAAGAGTTTCATGGGTAATTAATCTGTATCAGTTCTTTAATAATATGCCCTTGGTTCTACTTCACTGTTCTACATACTTGTTCTCAAACAGAGCTACAGTCTTCTAAGAATTAAACTTCAATGGACTTAGAAAGACATAATTTTGTTTCAAATTGCACTGTGTAGTGTCTTTATCAAAGATGCTTACAAAATCTCTTAACATAGATTAGTTATCCAAGAATACCTTTTAACTACCATGACAAGAGGATACAAGTGTGGAATTTTTCTATCATGCCAGTAAATGTTTATGGGTGAAGTGGTGATTCCAAAATATGTAAGGAGTTTGAATATGTAACCAGGGCACGATAAAGTAAAAAGACAACTTTCATAAAATATAATATGGAAGTGTGATCTTGTATATATGATTTTTATTCGAGTATTGAGAAAATATACTCTCTAATAGGTAGGATTCTTGAGATCACACCTCAAACGATTGCCTTATTTATAGAATACAATATTATATACTGCAGATTCTGTATGCCCAATTGAACTAGCATATGCCTGCCTTTGTCAGCCCACCCATACACAATTATTAAAGGTTCTGCTACATGAAATATGCCATACATCTCAGCAATCACCAATTCTACCAGTAGGTTTATAGTAGTCTGGCACAGCATTCACAAGGGTTTTAAAAATGATTTCAGTTCTTACCAGCAAAACCCATCACTGAATTGAAATTAGTTCCTTGATTCTGCAGCGCATACCCTTCTGTGCCGTACAGCTTTAGCCAAATAAAAGTATGCAGCATGTATCTAGCATGCAGTGCAGGTTTTCCTCAGAGCAACGCATGGAGAATAACAATTTAGCTGGCTGGCTTCCTACTTGCATTTCTCTCAAAGTAAAATCATAACTGAGGAAAGAAATACACCCCTCTTCCTTTTCTATCTTCTTTGGCTGCCACTATAGTAATTTTAATGCAAAGGAGCCTGCTACAAATGCTAATCACCTCTCACTAGCATGTTTCTAAATGTTCATGACACCCTGTTTCTTTTATGCTACTGAATGTATTATCTACTTTTTATTTTAATTCTGTTTTTTTCCTGCCTTTTTTGCATGTATTTAATTCACTGGACTCATTTATAGCTATCTACTTGCTGCTGTCTCAACTGTTGAATTTCTAGTGTTGCCAATCTCCAGGTGGGACCTGGAGATCTCTCAGAATTACAGCTGATTTACAGGCTACAGAGATCCGTTTCCCCTGGGGGGTGGGAATGGCTGCTTTGGAGGATGAACTATATGGCATTATACCTTGATAAGGTCCCTCCTCTCCCTAAACCCCACCCTCACCAAGCTCCACCCCCAAATCTCCAGGAATTTCCCAACCTGGATTTGGCAACCCTATGGATTTCTGATGTGCAGTTCACTCAGGGTAGCCCTGTAAACATTTCATCATTTTGTAACTAAAGATGTCTATTTGTGCATTCTGGACACTATACTTCTGTTGATGCAGCCCAAGATTGCATTTGCCTTTTTAGCTACTGCATAACACTGCTGACTCATGTTCAGTGTTTTGTCTACTAAGACCCCAAGATCCTTTTCGCACACACTACTGCTTAGACAAGTCTCCCCCATCCTATAATTATGCATTTGATTTTTCCTATCTAAATGCAGAACTTTACATCCTGTTGCTTTTGACCTCCATTACACGATTCAGGTTGAAACCTACACATTGTGTGAAGGGGAATGTGTTCTGTGTTTGTAAAGTTTATTCTGTGAAAGAGATGTTCTCCATCTACCACTTTCAAGTAACACTTCAGACGACAGCATGGCTTGGATCTCCCAGTAATTTCTGTGAACAGAAGGGATCTCTGTGAAGACTTTATCACCTTCCCCTCCCTCTACAACCCCAAATACCCCCTGAAATGCTGTTCCAAGGGGACAAGGGCAGCCTGAGGGGGGAGACAGCAAAAATCCCCTCTTATGCAGCAATCCTCCAATGTATCCAAGCTCATGTATTTGATTCCCCTCCCCATCAAGTCACATCTGACTCTTATGATGACCCCTCGTGGGGTATTTCTTGGCGGTCTCCCATCCAAATACTTGCCAGAGTTGACCCTGCTTAACTTCTGAGATCTGAGATAGCCTGGGCTATCTATCATCTATTATCAATCTATCTACACACACAACTGTAAATTCCGTTAAACCACAACTGTGTTATAAACTGAAATAGTCGTACACTATATTCTGATCATTCCATTACAAGCACTGTTTCAGTTATGAAAAGACATGCCCGAATTCATCATGCCATAATATGGTGCAGTATTTCATTTAAAGTTTCATGTAAAGCACTCTAACTGTATTACATTATCCTTTTGATTTTTGCCTCTGAACGAATGGAAGACTAAACTCACTGTCCCATTGATATTACTTCACTGATCCAATGTGGTATTAAGTCCTTGCTCTGCAAACATTGTGCATGCTAGTTGAGGAAGGCAGTGGTGCTGGGCAAGAAGTCCCCCCCCCCCCCAGCAGCATCCACCTATGAGCATTATTGCTTGTGTAAATAGAACTCCTGTTTAGGCAAGTAAGTAGAACCCAGATTCGCCATATATTTGGGATGTGCCACTTCCCCCCTTCACACACCATCTGATTAGTGTAGGTTATCTTTCGTACCTATGGCCTATGGGGCAAAGATGGAATTCAGAACAGATCGGTTGAATTGTGAAGAAATAATCGACAGTGAAAAGACAGCATTTAATTGTAACATACCTTTAAGAATTAACCTGTGATTAGAGAGCAACACTAAGGGTTTTAATGGTAAATTGTGAAGAGCTGTGCTGGTCTATGACTGTTTTTAATAAAGACTGATTGATTGATACCTTTAAGAATTAAACAGAGTAGCCTAAGCAGATTCTGTAGCCTATAAAAAGATTGCATCTACACACTGCTGGATATTGTGCTATAGAAATCCTTCATAACTGGATTTTTCTGTGTTCATCAGACAACCCAGGAAGTGAAAAATTGCAATAGTGCGACGATAGCATAATATCCAACACTGTGTGGATGCAGCCTGTATTTCTTTTCTAAAAGTGGATGCAGCCTAGTGGATCTAACCCAACCAACCCATGCATCCATGAAAAGTGGCAAGTCTGAAAAGGGTTGAACTGGGCTGAATCTGATGAGTACTGGTACATTAATGGAAATGAATCTTCCTGTTGTCGTCCAATATATACTACAGTGTACTGAACTGTAGTTGTGGATTTCCATGTAAATATATAAAAAGGTGGGGAAATGGTCTCTGCACATCAGATCGCTCTGTGATATCACCAAGCAGCTGCTGATATCATCACATACTACCAAGAGTCCTGTTAGATAATTAATCTATGCTAAGAAAACGTGGCTCTTATGGAAGTTCAGATGGCATGCTCTAATGTCTTTAGACTTCAAGGTAGTCTGTGATACTTACAGCAAGGCATATCTGCTCTTTTCTTGCTTCAGTGCTGTTCCTGCCTGAAAAGGGAAAAGACCAGGCAAGTTCTCTTCAAATAAAAAAGGCTATGCACTTACTTGAGAGTAAGTTCTTAGCAAGTGTTAAACACTCTTACTTCAAAGTAAGTCTTATCAGACTAAAGCCACTATACATATTCTTGGCAAAACCTAAGACTCCCCATCAATTATTGGAGTGAACTGACTTAAAAATTTAGTGTACTTGTCTTGACTAGATCTGAATTTTATACAATTCTGTTTGATCTTGTGCTTTCTGCATTTCTTGGCCCCTTGACCCTGCTGAGTTTGCTCATATCTCCTATATAAAAACTCTGCCAGTACATTGCCTCTGAAGAAGGGGGTTCTAGTCCACAAATAATTATGCTGGAGTAATTTTGTATTCATCTTTAAGGTGCTACTAGACCAGAATACCAGGGTTGCTGTGCAGAGGAAAACCACCTCTGTTAGTCTCTTGCCATGAAAACCCCAAAAGGGGTCGGCATAAGTCGGCTGCGACTTGACGGCACTTTACACACAGAGAGACCTTTATTCATTTTTGTTCCAGGTGAAAAATCCTCAGTTCTCTTTCTGAAGTTTTCAACAAAATTTGAAATATATAAGCAATGAATTCAGTATGCCCAGGGAGGCTTTGGACTTAAGTTTCTCAAACAGCACCCATCCTATTATGTCATACAACGACCACCCTTCAAATGGATTGGACTTTCAAAGAAAAATATGGCATTGTGAATAGGGTGTGTGTGTCTGCTGTTCAAAGAGTAGTTGGGTTTCTTGGGTATCTTGGACACACCCAAATTAACCCTCTGAATTCTGATCATTAGAACCAGTCCACTAAAATATATTATTACTTACCTCATGACATTTTGTTAGCCATTTAACTAGAAACATGTTGATTTAATGTTTTTCTTCATAGGATCAATGTATTTCTCACCCTTTCTCCAAGGAGCTCAGGATGGCATGCGTGGTTCTCTCTCCTATTTCGTCCTCACCTGGTGACCTTTGTCTGAATATAGACTTGAACCCACATCTCTCAGGGCTTAGTCTGACCATGTAACTTCTATATCACACTGGCTTTCAGACTAGTAGAATATAGTTTGAGCAGCCATATTACAATGCCATGCTGGGAGTTTAAAATGTAGACAGCTGGAAATAAATCAGATGTGTGAAAATGCTTAGATCAGGATGATGCCAGGAAACTGTGTCAATATCTTGTGAACTCTGCCTGTTCTCACTTTCCAACAGGATCTAAAAGTCAAGCTGCAAACATGACAAGCTTTTGTACAATTTGAGAAGATTTGGCAGGGACTGATGTTAAAACTATGAATGCAAGCAGAAGAGACTGTGCATTCGTGGATACAGGTTACATTCTAATCTGAAAGCAAATGGAGAACTCCAGTTTTTTCCATTACTGCCTTGTAGGTTTTTCAGTGTTAAGAAACTCAGGTCATTTATGCAGGGGAAATTTGTGTTTGGTTTGCTGCACAGTTTTCTGCTCCAAATTCTCAAACACCATATGCATGAGGGTCCCCCCCCCCAATATCTTGTGATTAATTAAGCATCCCCAGTGAATCACGGAGCTTCTGAGTCCCTCCCCTGAAAAAGCAGCCTTGTTGCACTTTACTTGGAGGGGTGGGTCAGCTCTTAAAGGGACTGCATGTGCTTTTTCTGGGTATTCCTTCCCACCTTTCTTCAACAGGTCCCTGCCGGGTGCTGCCTTCCAATCTTTGCAGCCTTCTTCAGTGTCTTCCTGCACATTTCATGAAGGTTTAACTCCCTCTTTTGTGCTTTGCTTTGAGGGAAGAGGTTGGATGGGAGGGACAGGTACGTGGGAGGGAAAAGCCAAAATGGGCATGGGGAGAAAAACCCGAAGTTAAAAGCTATGCATGGAAATAGGGGGAATTTGCATTGCTCTTGCCTCGAAGCAGTATTTAAATTCGTTCTAAAACAGTACTGTGGGGAAAGAACGAGGCCAGAGTGAAGTCACGTCTGAAGGTCCGTAAAATCATGAATAATGCAAAGGAAGCCTCAAAGCAGTCCAGCAGGGTCTGCAAACTAAATATCCCTGCATAAATGGCCTCACAGTTCAATCTGGGGATGGGAGCTATCTGGGGAACAATCCATTCCTTTTATTATTTTAAGAAATTATTTTTAAAATGTAATTATTTGTGAGGTTATTTCCCCCCCCTTTTTTTGTTTACCTGAAACGAATCTTGATATTTTGGAGCAGTTAAACAGTAGCACACAAAGAAAAAGCCGCTACTCATAACTGTCATAGTAGACTAAAGAGATATACTAATCACACTTCTGGTCCACCACTCCCACGACTCAACCAGACATAGGATTTAGCAAAATAACCCTCAAATGACTCACCGAACTGTGACTTGCTCTAAATTCCCCATGATTCATGCACTGCTTCTTTTTCAATCAAATTTATGTATACAGTACTATTTATATTACATACATGTGTACATATGAATTATTCACAAAGAACTATGGCACTATCTAATGAATGAAGGCCACTTGCAATGAAGTCACAAGGACAAGACAATTAGAACTGTTCTTCAGAGTCTTCCCTGGATGTTTTATTTTCAGCTTCAGCAAGGAGAGTAAAAGCAATGCTTTGTAATATAACCTTCAGATTAGAGATGTTGAGGATGTTTTTTCATTCTCAGTACTATGAAGACTCTTGTTTCAGTAGGGCTACATTCTATGGTGTGAAAAATTGTACACTGCAGATACCAAAGAAGTAGCCAAATATTCACTACACAGGTAGGTCCACTCTACCTTTTGAAAGAAGCACAATCTATTATTTTTGTGTGGTAATCCTTGAGATCCCTCAAGTAGAATGGGATCTATAGGCTTCCCATTTTATGTGTAAGAAAAACTCCAAATGAAGACCCAAGTTACCAGGCCTCACTGAATTTCCCGTCTCCTGTATTTCTGCATAGAAACGCCTAAAACATAAGGTTTCTCTGTGCTGCTGTCACAAGGGGTTAGAGGGGAACAACTATTTAAGTCATTTGCTTTGCAATCCTGTGCAGTTTCCCCATTCAAAGTCCATCAACAGGTTTAGACTGGAATACGATTGCATAGGAATGCACTGCCAGTAATTTAACCTCCCCACTTTGTTCACAAGGGCCCTTTAGTTGCTTCCTTTTGTCTTCTGGAGAATCAAGTTCCTCAGAGTCTAGCCAGGGCTGGCAAATCTATATCCAATAAATGGCTTCTTTCCTTTTCCTGATAAGCATGGATCCAAGGGGGGCAATTACTGGTATTAAAAAAAATAAAGCACAAAGCTAAATTGATCAAATAATGAAAGAACATTTATTTAGCACCTGGAAATACCAACAACAAAGGGAAAGTATTGATAAGAAGATGTATGTTTACAATAACTCAGCAAAGGAAGAAATAAAAGTATGAAATAAATGCATCCTTCTACACCTAATACTTGATGTATCCTAAGAGTTTTTTTGTTAAAAACATTTCTATGCCACCTTTCCACCCAAATAGTTTCCCCAAGGCAGAGAATCTCAAAATGTTAAAACATTTGAACATTAAAGCAGAATTTAATATAATATAATTCAGTAACAACACCTTTCCTTTTTAAAATTACAATAGCAGAGTTAAAATAATTTTTCCAGTGTGCACCCCTGCTATGGGATAAAGAGCAATTTCATCATATTCCCATCAATTCCCCTCACGTGAAGGGAAAGAAGACAAAGAAGGTATGTTTTGGAACGTGAATAGCCTAAGCCACTAGTCAGCATACATGGTTCCATAATTACTTTGGCCACAATCCAGTACAAAATATAGGATTTGCTTCAGAATGAAGTTGCTTTAGACCATTGGTCTTGCTCGGTATTGTTTTTTCAGACTGGCAGCAGCATTGTGACCCCCAGCTGTGACCCAAATATCTAGGGGGAACATGTGGACAGATGGAGATTTTTGTGAGGGGAAGCTGCTCTTTTCAATACCGGGGGATGCTTAGCATATGCTGTTCTATCTAGCCAGTTTTCTGTGCAAGGCATATCTTCAACATGATTGATTCCCCATTCTTTCTTCAGAAGGACTTCTATTACTTTACTAGAATAATTATGCATGATTAAAATGTACTTCCAGTCTCATTCCATAATATTGTAGCTATTTCCATCCTGAAGGTTCCTAGGCTTTTTCTTCTACTCCACCTTATGTTGACCTAAATCATGCCATTCATCCTTGGGAGTCAACACTTATACTATCATAATGCCATTAAATAGTATTTGAGTTGTTGCTGAACAAAGCTCTGTGTATTATTTTGTAAAAGTTATAACATCAATCAGGCTCACCTGCTTTCTAACTGACATCAACTTCATCTTGAATTTCATAGACTGTACTTCAGTTTACAAATGATGCCTATTCATCTTGTATAAGAACATAAAGTTTGCTTCTCAAGTTGTTCTAACAATGCTTAAGCATCAAAGTACTGACATTTATTTTTGAGCTAGGCTTGTCATAGTCTCTTTTCAAAAGAGCCTGCTAGAATATTAAGGAAACATATGGTTGCCAATTTACCAAGCTTGATTTTATGCTTCATTAGCTTTCTGTACACAGATCAATAGATGAAGAATTTCACAATACAGAAACATCATCAAATGCTATTTCCTGCCCATCCAGCACCATTAAAGGCACAGCTACAGAGGCTGAGTGGGAAGCTGACAAAACTAGAAGTGGGACATAATTTTTTTTAGTTCAGTTCAATTCACTGCAATGTGATTCTACACATGCAATTGTTATAGATGCCATTCATATTACAGGCCAGGAATGGCCAGGCTGTGGTTCTTGACTAAAGGGTAGCATGGTTTAGTGGTTAAAACTCTAATCTGCAAACCAGGCTTGATTCCCAAATCCTCCACATGAGCAGCGGTGTATAATCTGGTGAACCAGATTGGTTTTCCCACTCCTACACATGAAGCCAGCTGGGTGACCTTGGCTAGTCACAGTTCTCTTAGAGCTCTCTCAGCCTCACCTACCTCACAAGGTGTCTGTTGTGGGGAGAGGAAGGGAAGGAGATTATAAGCTGGTTTGATTTTCCTTGAAAGGTAGAGAAAATAGGCATATAAAAACCAACTCTTTGTCTTCTTTATCTTCTTCTTCTGGAAGATCACAAACTTCTCCACAAGGGTTTAAGAAATTAAATTGGGGGGGGGGACCCTAAAGTACATGTATCCTTGGAGCAGCAGACCAGTATTATAAATAAATAAAACTGACTACTATCTACTTCTAGTCAAGGTGAAGGAGATGGCAGCAACTCTCAGATTCTAATGTCAGGGTCGAGTGTTGTCATGGGCCCTGGTGGTATGGGAAGATGCAGCATCAACATCAGTTGACTATGAGAAAAGGAAGAGGGGTGGAGACCAGAACTAACAGTGGCAATAGGAGTGTGTGTCTGGGGGAGTCTTGACCCATGATGGCTTTTGGAATCAGGCTCTTAGACTTAGGCACTTTGATCACGAGCCCTGTGCTACAGAAATACAAGCAAAAAGAGCGATCAAGCCGGATGTGCCCTCAATGCAAGGTTTAACAAAGCACATCCAGGTGACTCAGAGAAACAAACTGCCATATATTATAAGGCAGAATGTAAGGGTTTTTCTCTTTGATTATTACTCCAAATTATGCTTGCTTTGTTTGGATGGAATAAAGAAGAAAGTGGCACAATTTGTATTCAAACCAATCAAACATTCTAAAATGCTTATACATTAGAAAACCATTTGTGGCCTTCAAATTATGGCCAGTAAATAGTTTGTACCATTACTAATCACCTCTGCCTCTGTTTTGATATTTAGCAAACCATAAAAACAAATGAATCTTTTTTAGGTTTTAGTACCAGAGAGCTCCTCACCCCCTCTAATATATAGGACTGAATATACAGTTACAAAAGAGACAGGGTATTACAAAAATCCACTAGCAGCTACAAAATTAATGCCTTATATAATGTATGAATTTTTAATTGGTTATGGTATTTGCATATCCACATGCTTCCAGTATGGTTCTGAGATAACATAGCCTAGGAAAGAAAATTACTGATAATGAATTCATTACCCATATATTTATTTAGCAAATGAAAACAGGACTCCAATGGGGTAGCATCAGAGATGTTATGTGGTGTGGATGTGAAAGAAGTATAACACAGGAAAACAAATGTAATGGCCAGTACAGCTGCTGCAAGGCCCAATGTTGTTCTTTGCCCTAAGTCATAACAACAGCATGGATAGAAGTCCACCTGTCCATCCAATCAAGCCAGTCAGTTCCACCTGACATCACCAGCTCTGGTTAGCTAGTACTCAATAGAATCATAGGGTTGGAAGGGGCTATATAGCCATCTAGTCCAACCCCCTGCTGAACGCAGGATCACCCTAAACCATCCCTGACAAGTGTTCATTCAGTCAGTGCTTGAAGACTGCCACTGAGGGAGAGCTCACCACCTCCCTAGGCAGCCAATTATACTGCTAAACTACTTTCACGGTTAAAAAAAAATCCCTAATGTCCTGCCGGTACCTTTCCACCCATAATGTAAACCCATTATTGTGAGTCCTATCCTCTGCTGGCAACAGGGACAGCTCCCTGCCCTCCTCTAAGTCAAAGCCTTTTATGCCCCTGTTGACACACCCCAAGATCGCATTAGCCTTTTTTGCTGCTGTATCACACTGATGGCTCATATTCAGTTTACAGTCCACCCGTACCCCTAGATCTTGTTCGCACACTGTGCTACAGAAAAGTGTATCCCCCATCTAGTATGCATGCTTCTCATTTTTGTTACCCAGATGTAGAACTCTGCACTTATCCTTGTTGAATTGCATCTTGTTCACATCCATCCACTTTTCCAGTGTGCTCAGTAACAAGAATCTCAAGAATTCCCAGACGGGGAAGATTTGTGATGACTTTGGATAGGTGAGCACTTTGGCTTTTCATCATTTCCAGGAATACTTAGCAATAAATGTAGCAGTTATTCCTC
Source organism: Euleptes europaea (assembly GCF_029931775.1). Lineage (NCBI taxonomy): Eukaryota > Metazoa > Chordata > Lepidosauria > Squamata > Sphaerodactylidae > Euleptes > Euleptes europaea. The sequence continues at coordinate 61,861,609 of NC_079313.1, forward strand.
AGATGTCACCCTAGCACTTTTGCTCACAACTACAGCAATGGAACCCCTCAGTTGGCATCTTTCAGACATTAATGATGTAGAACTTGACCTTTCATCGTAGCAATTCCTGATACAATTTAGAGCTCTGTAAGTTTTGCCTTATCCATCTGCATGGATCCTAGAGGACTCTCTCAAATGAACCTCCAAATACATGATGAAGACAACTTCAAACTATTATGGACATTAGAATGGTTGTTTAAGACTTACTTGGAAAGCCAAGATAAATTTTCTTGGTTGCTAATATTTCAGGTCTTGATGAAGCAAACCATGCTAGTGCAAAGGTCTGTTGTCTTGCTCCTAGCTATCTCACATGGTACTAGTCTGGCTTTATTTGTATATAAAAGTGCCATGGCTAAATACCTTACCTATATAAATCTCAAAACGTATTTAGCACATGCATTGGCCTGTTCACATGAAGCTTTACTATGGCAGCAGCCTGGACAGGCATGCCGCTGCCACACATGTGAATGCGCTAGTGCATGTGATAAGATAATTTAAACATGGTGGGGCATGCATTGAATGGGTGCTGTACCAATGGCCTGCATCATGTATAAATTGTACTGGTTTCAAGATGGCAGCATTCATTGGTGTCATACGTAGAATTTGTGTATTTTGTGACTACAGAGTCATTTTATTGAAGAAGCGGGACCACTGCCAACAAGTGATCACCTCTTACCATCTTGGTCTGCCACCATGTGGGAATATTTTTTCCTTAGATGAGAGGGTAATTTTAGATGATATTTCAGAGCGCCATCATTATATAGAACAGGATATATTTAGTTAGACTGATTTAATGGTTTTAAATTGTATATTATATTTTAAAAAATTATATACTTGTATTTATATGTTGTTAGCCATCCTGAGCCCAGCTTTGCTGGGAAAGGGCGGGGTTCAAATCAAATAAATAAAATAAAAATGACGGTGCTTATGAATTTTGTAGCATCTTTAATTACTGTTATGAACTTGTATGCTCCCTCTCTCTTCACATTAATTTCTTGCAGCCTATAAAGTCAATTTAGTGCTGACTCGCACAGGCTAAAGTAATTGAGGACGACTGGTGGACATGTATTAAGATGAAGAATCCCATTAGTTTTTTGACCAAGGTGGTACAGAGGAACTAACAGGGCTATGATCATTTGGCTGTGATTTAGCTCATCACTGCTTACAGTTTTTCTCATCTATGTCTATTCCAGACACAAACCAGTGGAATTATTTTAATATTTTGAGATGGATTGGAAAGCTCTTGAGGCTAAGATAATTTATTTGTTTGTTTATTTATTTGAAACATTTATTAGTCACCTTTTTACCTTACAGAACTCAAGATAGCTTGCAAACTCTACTGTGATCACGAACTCAAGTTCAGCGTGGCATCATGTCTCCTGCACTAGCAGATTAGGGGCATTGGTAATTTTTTGGCCATATAGCACACATTCTTTGCAAAACACTTCAAAATTGGCTACAGACCACATCACAGGGTGTCAGACTCTGCTGGTTGGGGGCAAAGGTCTGGGAAGGGTTTGCCTTCCAGCTTCTCAATTTCCAGTGTGTCTGTGAGCAATGCCACAGCAATGTAGAGGAGGAAGGGTATTTCTTCACTCTGGTTCCCTCTCTGTCTGCCCTCTGGCTTTGAGGAGAAGACCGGCCTCCTTCCTCCCAAGTGTCTCCAGGCAGGCCTTATTAAAGGAGTACCAGGGGCAGGATTTTCCTGGGCTCTCACCAATGTGTCCCAAGCCCCTTTAGCGATTGGGCTCCTGGCCAATGGGCTGTTGTCCCTCCACCCTCTCCAGCCTGTCATTTCTGAAGTCTTTAAAAGTATCTCCCAGACCCTCTTCCTCAGGGCTAGGGTCCATCCCATATTTTCCCCGGCCGCTTCTGGCTTGTTTGGTCTTACAGCTGCTCCAGGGAGTTCCCAGAGGTCACTCTTCCTTTTCCCAGTTTCCTGTTGCTGCCCAACTGCCCCTACTGGCATTGCTTCACCTTCCCTCCCCTGCGCATTCTCTAGTAGCCAAGGGCAGAGTCACCCGAAGTTCCTGCCACATGGGAAGGGCCAGCCAGCAGTTGAAGGAGGCTGAAGGAGTATGCCCAGCACCACCACGGGCTCCTCAGAGGGAGGTAAGTGCAGGGTTGGGAAGGACTCTGCCCCAGACACAGTGGCAGCACAGGGAACATCAAAGAGAACCAGTGAAAAAGCAGCTGTGCATTATTGCAGGCATAGGAGACCTGTCAGATTCTATGATTTGAGTGCACAACTATGCAGTGAGTGTGCAGACCTGCAATGGAGCAAATAATGTCCCCCCAAACAATTTTGACTTGGAAAAATAGTTTAGGGGAGAAGAACTGGGGCCTCTCTTTCCCTGGCACTATGGTCCTGATCCAAATGAGGCTCCATGGCACTTAGGTAAGTATGCTCCCGATAGCTGCTATGTGGCCCTCAGAGTGTCTAGGGTGCAGGCCCAAGATCTAAGCACGGTGCAGAGTCTAGATTATTGCCATCAGTACCATAGCTAATAAGCACCCCTTTTCACAGTGATGGTATGAATATCACCTTTCTATATTCAAATAGCTTACTTTTTCTGCTTCAGTACAAGGTCTTCAGATAGGAGGGGGCATGAATTATCCATCCCCTTTATCCCATACTTGACTTCTGGTGTTTTGTGTCAGGGTTGTTCAGAGGATCCAGGAGATCCTCTTAAACTGCTCAACCAATCCTACTATGTTGGCTAACCATCTCACTGAACAAACAAAACACTTAGTTGGGTTATCTTTTATTAACCACTGAGCACTGAGAGAGAGAGAATGGTACCCTGTTGCAGAACCTTCATCTGCTTTATTATTTCCATAATTGCATGCATCCTATTAGATGATAAAATGTAAGAACAAGGAGGTAAGTCTCCAGCTCGTGGTCCAGAATTGTGATAGTGTTTTACAGTTATGTGGCAGAGAGCAGAGCAAAAAGCTCAGCTTGGCTTGCCAGCTAAATAGAAATTAAAGTCGTGTGCACAAGGCCATAGAACATGGCTTCCTGTTATTTCAGTACAAAGCAATAATTCAAATGATTCAGCTGAGGTGGGAGTTCTACACAGTAAGACAAATAGTTCCCATTGCCACTTAGATCTCATCTTTCTTACTTCCCTTTCAGTTACAGAATTAATAAAACAAATTACTTGGATTTTGAAAATTTCAAGAATCCTAGCCAAGAGAGAAGCAGCACAGTTCTTTTCCTAAAGGGATAGTATTTAAAAATCAGGATCACTGGGCAATCAGCATTCTGTATGGATTTGCAATATGATTCTCATGGGAAAATCTTAAACAAAACATTTGTTTGTTACCATAGATTTAAAATAATAGTCCAGCCCTCCAAGCCACCAGCAATTCCCACAGTCCCATTTTTAATCCCATAAATCAGTGGTTCTCAATCTTTTTTGCTCCATTCCCCCCTTTCACCATTGTTCCCCCATTCCCACTCTAACTCAAAATTAAAAACAAACTACAATTTTACATTGGTTCTTGTAGGTTATCCGGGTTGTGTAACCGTGGTCTTGGAATAACCTACAAGAACCAATGAACTCTGACCGTGAAAGCCTTCGACAATACAATTTTACAGATTGTACATAATCTACAGGACATCACACTTTGCTGAATAGTGTTCCCAGTCCCATCCCGTCCCCCCGAACCCTAAAATTACCCCCCTGGGGGGAATTCCCTTCTTGTTGAGAACCCATGCTATAAATGATATTGCTTCATCTGTGATCAGTAGTCTTTCTGGTACCATGGACAGCTCCACAAGCATCCTCACAAAGACACTGCTCTTTTAACACTAGGATTGAGGGCAGATATACCCTGTCCAGAATGTCACAATCTGGGTGCTGAATTAGCTCCAGTAATGCAACTTGCATTACTGGAACTAATGCAGGATGTAGTTGGAAAGGACTTTATCATGTGTCCCCTTGATAATAAATGCCATCATACTAAATAAAATGATGAAAAGGCAGAGGCGTGTGTAGGTGAAAATGATAATGAAACAAGAGCAAATTTCTACAACCCTCTCCTGCAGGGCTGAACTCTATCAGGGTCTTTGCTGTTGTTTTACTGGGCATGAATGATCTTTCCTCATCTTTCAGGGGAAAGAAAACAACATTCCTGCAGTGCTCTCCATGCCTTTTTCCTGCAGTGCTCTCCATGCCTTTTTCCTGCACAACGGTCACTGATCAAACATATTACTTAAAATAAGCTAGCTTTACTATTAGCGCAAGTTTTAAAAAGAAGAAAGCCATATATGGAAGAGCAACTGGAACACTGTCAGTGGGTTATCAATCAAAAAAGTCACCTTCAGCTCTAAAGAGGGAGTCTTTCGGTCTGATTCCTAAAGCAAGGGATCCACCGCTGCATTATAACCCTATTACTCATTCTCTGGGCAACAGAGTATTAAAAATATGTGCCCAACTCACATATTTTCCCTTCACAAAGTCATTTACTTCCCAAGCCTCCATTTGTCTCCCAGGCATCAGAATGTTACATATATCCCGGCCCTAAATGAGCTTTCTATATGCTTTCTTCCTCTGGTCAGCTTCATCTAAAGAACTGTGCTGGACTTGACTCACAAATACTCTGCTGCATGTGGTGCATAGTGGGTTTTTAAAATCTTTTCTTTCAAGAAGATTCTATGTGCATTTCTTACTTAGATTTAAACCACAGAATCTGTATCCTTTCTTAAACGGCTTTCCTTGTTCTAAAGACTTTGAGTACTATCAACATTTTTTGAAGTAAATAACGAGCTATTCCCGCTCGATTCTTTGTGCCAAAACAACTGCACTTTTGCTTGCAGATCTGATGACTCCAACAGTGTCAATCCGGTTTTGTGGTGTTTTATTTTTTATTTTTTTGTAACAGCCATTGGCCATATGCAATAAAAACTGAACTGAACTGAATTTGTGGTGTTTTTGTGGTGTTTTATCTTTTGTTTATTTTTTGTAACAGCCATTGGCCATATGCAATAAAAACTGAACTGAACTGAATTTGCAAAGAAAACTGCCATGATGGTTCCGCCACATCTGCCGTAAACTGCACAAGCTTTCAAGCATCACAGAGCTGCACTCGGGAACCCTCATTTTTCGCATTGCTCATTTGTCTGTTCTTTCATTTGAGTGGCTAAATTCATGTTAAGCTTTTTTGGTCTTTCTGAATATCATCTCCTACTCTCAAGTGAGAGCTCCTCTTGTGCGCAAGTGAAAGAAGAAGGGGCCAACTTTATTAAGCATGTTGGACTGAGGCATAAAAAAGAAAGGAACCCTTAAAGTATGTTTGCATTCCTAGAAGAGATCCGTACAATTTTTTATTTTTCTCATCAAGGGAGATCAGAGTCAGGGAGCAACAGCAATAAGCAGCAGTGAGAATGTGATGAATGGCAGTGAGGGCAGCAGTCTCCCCTCTCCCAGGACACTCAGGACCAACAGAATGATGGCATATTTCCCACACAAATTACAGCCCTATCCCCTCTTTCTATAGAAATTAAGCACTGGAGCCTGTCTCTGCACAAAAATCTACCAGGATGGGGCTATGGCTCAGTGGTAGAGCATCTGCTTGGCATGCAGGAAATCACAGGTTCAATCATCAGCATCTCCAGTTAAAAGAACTGGCAGTAGATGCTGCGAAAGACCTCTGCTTGAAACCCTGGAGATCTTTTGCCAGTCTGCGGAGACAAATACTGACTTTGATGGACCATGGGTCTGGTTCAGTATAGGGCAGCTTCATATGTTCATGTGTACTCTTCATATTTCTTACTCTTCCTGCAACTAGAACAGGATGCTTTTTTTACAACCCTTTTCTTGTTGTATGCAAACTCCTTGCCTATTCTCCCTTGAAATTATGTCAAAGCTTACCACACCTCATCCCAGAAGTCTATTTTCATTACTTTAGCTGAGTCCTGGAAAATCTAACTTATTAATTATTATTATTATTATTGATCATATTTATATCCCACCCTCACCTGCCAAAACAGGACTTATGGCGGTTCACAACATAATACTACAATAATCAATAAACTAGGGGCACAACAATAAAAATTTAGAGCCCAATAAAAGACCAATGAGATTAATTAAAACAGCCTAAAAACAACAGCCTTCATTTACTTTGTTTATACCCCACTTGTCCCACCTTTCCCAGGGTCCCTAAATGGCTTACAACATTCTCCCTTTCCCCACTTCATTCTCAAAACCACTCTGTAAGGTAACATAGTCTGAGAGGGTGGCCTTGGCCCAGTGTCACCCAGCTTCCCTGGAAGGTTGGATTCAAACCTAGGTCTTCCAGGTCCTAATCCAACACTCTAACTACAACATGTGTGTGTGTTTTGAGTGCCATCAAGTAGCTTCCAATTTATGGCAACCCGTATAAGTCAATGTCTGCCAAAACATCCTATCATTAACAGCCTTGCACAGGTCTTGCAAACTGAGGGCAATAGCTTTCTTTATAGAGTCCATCCATCTCAGGTTGGGTCTTCCTCTTTTCCTGCTGCCTTCAACTTTTCCTAGCATGACTGTCTTTTCCAGTGACCCTTGTCTTCTCAAAATGTGACTAAAGTATGATAGCCTCAGTTTAGTTATTTTAGCTTCTTGGGATAGTTCAGGCTTGATATGATGTAGAACCTATTTATTTGTCTTTTTGGCAGTCTGTGGTATTCCTAAAACTCTTCGCCAACACCACATTTCAAAGGAATCTACTTCCTGTTAGCTTTCTTCATTGTCCAACTTTCCCATCCATCCATAGTAATATGGAACACCATGACATGAATTAACTTGATCTTGGCTGCCAGTAACACTTATACTTTAGAATCTTTTCTACCTCCTTCATGGCTGCCCTTCCCAGTCTCAATCTCTTTCTGATTTCTTGGTTGCAGTCTCCCTTTTGGTTGATGATGGAGCCAACATACAAGGACTAAAATTACCTCTTAGATTATAAATAATGGTTGTTCTCTTAGCAGTTAACAAATGCAGCCTTCTACTTCCCCAAACATTTCAAATTCATGTTGTCTTCCAACATACCTTGAATAAAGACTGAGCTGTTTTACTTTCCAGCCACATGAAAAATCCACACTTGGGTTTCCTTTCCTCCTCAGTTCCCTCAATCTGGCATTCAATTCTTTAAATAAAGATCAATCCACAGTCATTTATGTGTCTATGACCTCCAAATTAGATTACTATAATGTGCTCTACGTTTGGATTTCTTTGAAAAAATTTCAGAAGCTACATCTGGTTGAGAATATGGCTGCTGATTTATTAGCTGCCCATCATTTTATGATAGTGATTTTTAAAACAACGACATCAAAACAACTACCTTGGCGACCAGTTTGTTTCTAGGCTCCATTCAAAGTGCTTATTTTGACCTATAAATCCTAATATGGTGTGGAATCAGGGTACTTAATAGATCACATCCTCCTATCCTGTCCTCCCCAGCTCCAGACAGTGAGATTACCACTGCAGGCTCTCCTCCATGTTCCTCCTCTGAGTGACATCAGAAGGGTTGCCGACAAGAGTGTTTTCTATTGTTGCCTCTAATCTCTGGAAGCCCTGGAAGCCCAAGTGTTGAAAGTCCCTGGCTTCCTTTCAATGGCAGCTAGAACACATGTATTTGCCCAAGCATTTGGTCGAATATTCTGATTCTCCCTTAGATATGTACTATAATTACTTATATCAGGGATCCCCAACCTTTTTGAACTTGTGGCACATTTGGAATTCTGACATAGCATGGTGGGCACAGCAGCAAAATGGCTGCCACAAAATGGTTGCCACAGGAGGTGGAGTCAGCCACAAAATGATTGCCACAGCTTAACTTCAGTAGCAAAGAGTAGTTCCTTGTGTTGTGGTGGCAGCTGCTGCCAAAGCAACATTTAAAATATCTGCATGGCCAATCAAATCTCCAACAGTCAATCAGAAGCCTTGCTGGGCAAAAGCCTACCTGTTAGCCCCCACTTCCTAAAAACACTTGGCAGGCACCAGAAAAGGTATCATCGGTCACCGTGGCACCCCTCACTTATATGCTTATGACATTAGCCTTAATTGATGGAGCCTTATTATTTCGACTTTATTGTAAGCAACCTTGAGCATATGGTTGGAGAGAGGGATATAAATATTAGAAATAAATTAAAAATTACAAATAAACAGTACTTTGTCCCCTTTCTAAAACATAACTTATTAGTATAATGGGATAGGGTACTTACCAATAAATTATGTGAGGGTTTTTCCAGAAGTGCAAACTTCAGCTGCAGCTGGCTTTGCCTCAGTCTCTGTGGGCTCCCAGAAGAGGAAGAAACTTGCAAGTAGCAGAAGTATCTAATGCTGAAGCTTTTGAATGAAAGTAAAGAGGGGGAATAATCAGCAAATACATTTAAAACGGTACATATTATGTCAGTTTGCTTGAATCAGAGAGAGCTTTTGGTTATGTGATAGACAATTACAGGTCTTTGGCATTAGTATACAATGAAGGGAATAACAAATACGAAGCATTATATATGGTTTGATGAGGCAGTTCTCACACGCACCAGTTTCTATTGTAGACTTCAACTTTAGCTGCCTTAGGTATTTATTGTCCAAACAAAAAGAAATAAGGATGACTGAATTGTTCCCCCCCCCCACCCACCCAAAGTCTCACTGAATCGTGGCTACAAGATAGTATGTAGTTATAGCTTAATTAAAATGGAAGTATTTCAAAAACTAATTAAGCTATAACTACATACCATCTTATAGCCATGATTCAGTGAGACTGCCTGATCTTAGCAGGTTTGTTCAGAAATAAGTCTTACTGGGTTCAATGGAACATACTCCTATATAAGTGTGCACAGAACTGTAACTATGTATTTTAAAAGAAAACTACCTTTGAAGCTAAACTGAGGTTAATATCATGTCTGCACTCAGAAAAAAAATTCCTTTTAAAAATATTTAATATCCAGCCTGAGTAAGAATTGTGTGGCACTCCAAATTATGTTCTACACTTTGAACACTTGTTGAGCATAAAACAAGGCACGTCTTCACCAGTCTATTCAACAGCAACATCCCAGCCACCTAGTTTTCATCTAATTGGGTACTCTTGTTAGCCATAAAGAAGTCCTCTGCAAATTGCACTAGTCCCCTGGTTACTACCCAGGAAATAATGAACAGCAGCCAAAAAGTACACTGGAGACCTCTATAATTGCAATATATTAACCTTTGGATATGTTTATCTAAGCAAAAGGAGCTGAAATAAACACTGTTCTTTAGATTGCTACCTCAGCATATCCAAAACATAGATTTTTGTTGTCTATGATTTGGGGGGAGGGACTAACTTTGGGGCTCAGTCCTTTTCCTTTTTCACACTTGCAATCGTTCATGTGGTAAATGCACTCAGCCTTCTGGAACAGGAAAAACAAGCAGTTAAGGAAAACTTCATTAAAGAGAACAAACTGCACAATGTTGATGCCTCCGTGTCTTGTGACCCATGAATTCAGTCTTCGCTTTTTTGTCACCATCAGTCGGGTGTTGCCTGTCTTGCTCTATTTTAAGCAGCTTACACAATTTGCTACTGAAAAGCGGACAGCGGTTTGGACAGACCATGAATCAAGAAAGATGACAGATGTTCGGTACATGGACAATGCACACGTCAAAAGAGCTCCATTGCAGGACAAGCCAGTTTACTGAAAGCTGATACAGGGAAACATCATAAAGAAGGGAAGGGCTGTCAGGGAAACATCTTACACCTAGACAGTCTGAATTTGTAATTATGTTGTCATATACTGTATTTGTACTTGCACTATTTAGCATTACTCTATTACGTTCCGAAAAGGTACCTTGTACTGCCCTCCTGAGTATGAATTACTTCAAAATACTGGAGCAGGAACACATGTTTAAATGTACCCTACCTGCTCCCTACATGTCGACTCCATCTTGAATATTGCAACTAAACTATTAGCATTCATTCTTGAGATTCCATGGCATTATATAACATGCCACTGCACCCTAGCACAGCCACAGTAAGTTTGTCCAGTGGGGCAAATAACAACATGTCAGAGACATTTTAGGTCAAGGAAAGGAGGCAAGGCTTCTCACCACTCAACATGATGTGTGGCCCACACACACACCTGGGGATTATGTTCCCAGGGAGGAACTCCTAGTGCTTGGGTTGACAAGTTCCCCCCTCTCCATTGGCGGGAGGTTTTTGGGGATGGGGTGATCGCATTTGCATTGCACACTTATGGGGGTTTGAGTGCTAAAATGGCTGTGGCAATGCAGCACTTTTGGAGGTAAACCCAGAAGTGACGTGATCGTGTCCGCCGAAACCACCCACCTGGCAACCCTACCTAGTGCACATCTGATTAGAAGTCTCCTTGGTGGCCACATGGTAGCCACAAGGACCTTGTAAACATGTGAATGAGCCCTGAGTTGTTGGAAGTGCCGAACAATCAGACCAATGCAGTTGCTGAACTCATGTCACCTAGTATGATGAATCTTTCTCAGGAATATGTTGAATGAGAATCTCACTAAGATGTGAAAAAAGGTCACCTCATCATGGAACCAAATGGGTCACATTAATATATTTTTATACACATTGAAGTGGTGACACTGGCTACATATCCAAACTCTGTCTTTAAAAAAAATGAAAAAAGCTTACTTCCTAAGCATATGGATGTGAAAATCAAGTGTGTGTGTGCACATGTGTTTTAAATGCTGTCAAGTCACAGCCAACTTGTATAGACCACACAGGGTTTTCAAGGCAGGTGATTAAGCAGAGGTGGTTTGCCATTGCCTTCCTCTGCAAAGTCTTCCTTTGTGGTCTCTCATCCAAGTAGTGACCCTGCTTAGCTTCTGAGATTGGGCTATACTATACCACTCCACATCCTGGAATAAATTGTACTTATGTGTAAATAAATATATTGAAAACAAAACAAACCTTCAAAAAGTATGACATTTTTGATAGCTAAACTTGTGTTCAAACATAGATCTTCCAGTTCTTAACTTTTCTTCTTAGAAAATAAGTTTTACAACAAGTTTAGGGCTCCCCAAAAGGCCAATCGTGACTGCACTGAAGGCCACAAGTTCCAACAGAATCAGGGACTACATATTAGGGCTCTGATTCTGAAAGCACTTCACTTGTACATATTCTATTCATTTCTGTACTGACAGGGATATAGGGTCAAGATGTTCTGAGCTTTAGAATATTTTACACAGTGGGTTTTAAAAATCTTATTCAAAGCAAAACTGAAACAAGATGTTTGAGATTATTAGTCATTTTAGAAGTTACCATGACTTTGTACTTATGGGGATAAACAACAATCCCCCTTCTAGCAGAGTGTAGTACACACTTTTGAAAAAAATATGCATTGTAATATAAGGTCCATTTGGGGGGAAAAATTATTCAAGGTTAAATGCACTGTAAAATGTTATTTGTGTACACTTCAGCTGTACACAACGGCCTAAATTTAAGCCCTCCACATCGACCTTTTAATATTTCCAAGTGTCAAAAGACAATTAAAATCCATCAATTAAGATGTCAGCCCTCCTGGGGGATCTTTTTCCTTGGGTGTGCCAAGGTGCAATGCCTAGGATGACCAAGGCAGCTCTTGTGAAGAAGATTGCTCATCCATGTGGGTGAGGAGTCTTCTTCAGAAGCCTGGTAAGTAGCTGTAGAAGTGGTCTTTTTTAGTTGGAGGGTATATCCCTCAGGACGGGACTGGGTGAGCCCTGTCTTTTAAAACGACCCTTCCAGACTAGTTTGGTTAGACCAAGTTGGCTCTGATTACACAACCCCGACCTCAAAAGGGCCCCTACTATGGGCCCCTAACAAAACCAGTCAAAAAAAGATAGAAAAATGGGAGAAAGCACAGAGCCGTGCATCTGAGAAAAGGCGAATAGTTGAACCCAAAAAATTTCATAACCAGCACCTTGAACCTAATCCAATACTCCAGATTCTAGTTGGGACCACTGTGTCATGAGAGGAGGAGATGGCTTCTGCCTCCCGCTGCCATTTTCCCATCCAAAACAGTCCTGAGGGGCATACAAGGCAAATAATACCCTGTCATCACCACAATGATATTCTAGCTTGCTTCTAGCTGCTTAGTAGTTTTTTGTTGCTAATATGTATTTGTTCTTTTCCTGTGACCTTCTGGTTAGACTCTTCACAACTTAACTCACCTTCAGTACACCTCCTGCCTCACAAAGTATCTATTACTGCTGATTAATGCGAGTAGGTTAATCTGTGCACAAACTTGCCAAATGTCAGTTTGACCCAAATATTGTGGATTTCTGTTGTCTTCTTCAGAAATTCTGTAGGCCAGAGATTGCTTCAAGGATTTGTCAAGTCTGCCTGAAGACTCTTTTTACTAACTCTGCTTCCACTCCCAATGAAACTATACAAAGAGTTCAAATGACCTTTGTTTACTTTTTATTGCCCAATGGGGACCATGAAGAAATGATGTCGTAGTGGTTCCTTGGTTCCAAACACAGAGCAGTGTTGACAACACTCTGGCTGCAAAGGGAAATACAACATAAACTAACCATAGAGATATGGGCAGCAGAAGGAACAGACAGGCCATACGGGTGGGGGGGCGGAGAATGAACCAAGACTGGTTAGCCTCAGTTCGGTTCAGTGAATGTGAACTTGTGAGACTTAATGGAAGTTATCAGATCTAAGACTATCTGCAGCTTTCTCCTCAATTATTAGATGAAGATGGAACTTCACATTAATGGAGTGCATAAGCACATTCCCATTGTCAAGTGGTGACATCAAAACGTAGAGCCAAATTAGTCAGATAAAGGCAGCAATGTTTGTTGTTCACATGTCTTACCTGCCCACAGAAAGGGGTGATCTAATTTACACTGCAAAATGGGCACACAGGGCACTCTCGTCCTCGTACCCCTCCAGTGCCAAAACTGAGCTGGGCTGGGAGACAAGTGCTTCAGTGAAAGATCATTCACTGAAGATGGGGAAGAGGGAGAGTTCAGTTCACTTCAACTGTATGCCCCACTGTATGTTAAATTGTTATAGGGGTTAAAGCATCTGACCAGGATCTGGGAGAACCAGGTTCAAATCCCCACTGTGTCATGTAGCTTGCTGCATGACCTTGGGCCAGTTACTCTCTCTTAGCCAAACCTACCATACAGGATTGTTATGAGAATAAAATGGAAGGGGGTGAATAATGTATTTGTCCTCTTTAGAGGGAGAATGGGGTAAAAATGTAAACAAAGTGACTTTTCCCCTTTACTTTATATGGAAATGGGACAAACACATGAACGAACAAATTTGGCTAGCTCCATTATTTCTGTTTGTTCCTGGAGAAGACTTACAAGAATATATTTATTTGGGATATCGCCTTTAATTTTTTTAATCTTTCAAGGGCCTTAAAGACACAAAGAATAATATGAGGGCATGTGAACCACATCTTTTTCTTCTCTGTATGAAACCTAGTACAAGGAGGAGGAATCGGAGGTCTAAAGCTAAAATGTCAGCTCTGGAAAATTTAAAAACAGTAAGAATAACATGTGTTTTACTAAAGATAATGAACAATATTAATGTTAATCTGGGTTTGAATTAAGAACAAATACTGAATTATAATGTAAGAAATGTAAGAAAGGACTTGATTCATTATGGAAGCACCAATAAATATATCTTTAATTTGGTCGACCATTTACATTTTGATTCCTGTGAGTGCTTTGCTTTGCCCAGGAGCCTATAATACTGTTAAGACGCCCCGTGAGGTGGTAATAGTTAGTTGACAGTGAAGATGGCCAAATACTATAGTGCAACAGAATGTCATTAGTCTGTTTTTAAAGAATGCATGTTTTCAATCACCAGGACTGATTCTGTCTTTGCCTTGCTTTTTATGATTCTGTTCCTCTGCATTCTATTTAGGATGGTGGAGATAGGACTGGACTCCCATCTATTTATTGATTCCAGCTAGCTGTTGTTTTGCAGCTCAGTCCTATGCCCACTTACCTGAAAGTAAGTCCCATTGAATGCAGCAGGGCTTACTTCTGAGTAAACTTTCATAGGATGGCACTAGGACAGAATGGGCAATACATTTAAAGTGCAGTAATATTGAATGATTTTATAAAAGGTTTATGGTAAAGGAATACTCTATTTTAAAAAATTAAAGCCCCTTTGCACTAGATTTCTGCACATAAAGTATTCTTTTTTTCCTTTTTATTCTTCCTTTTCATTTCCTAATATTGTGCAAGACAACCTTATTTTCAAGTGTCTGCAGTTTTTGTTTCTCCAATTTTGCCCTGGCCATGACAAATCGTTTACTCACTCTAAGGATGCTAACATTTCCGTGGCCAGTTTATCCATCAAATCTTTGGTGCATGGTGCAAAAGATATATCTAAAAGCAGAAATCTCTTATCTCTGAATCAATAAAAGGACTCCAAGGGTGAACAATAAGGCATATACATCCACCAAATCTCTGCTCTTTAATCATTTACCATGATTGCTACACTTCTTAGACTGCTCATATCTTACATTTTTCGTGAACTGTAGAATGCTCCTTTTATGTATTTCATGCATACAATACACATGTTACAGTTTAACAATACTTTCGGTATCATAAAATACTTTAAACCAGGTTTAAACATTTATTGCACACTGTATTATATTTTATACACATACACATAATTTGCCATCAATAAAAACTATTTCAGGTTCATGCTTGACATTCAGCCAGTAACAGGCACACTGGATGCACAAGCGACTTCCCTTTAACTACTAGAGAACCTGCCTAGGCTGTTGTCTTCTACAAAGTAAATAACTGATCCTGCAACAAACACGAGTTGTAAGTATCCTTGAATATATACTTACATCGTGAGCTCAAGCCTCACTCCTCATCACAGTTTTGGCATCTCCCATCCTCTTCTCTATTATGGACATGGACTCATAAGTACATCCCAACCAGTTTGGTACAGTCCTGAAGTAAGGAAAGGAGTGGTGGGCAAGAGAGGGAGTGAATCAGAGAAAGAAGCAGCACTGAGGAATGAGCAAGGAACAAAGGCAAGGTTGAGGAAAAGATTAGAAATCTGTACAATGAGATCTCGCTAAGGTTTTCAGTGATCAGGGGTGAGTGGGGTGGCTGAATTCTGCAAGACTGCTTTTCTTTCCTCCTGATTCCCATCCTGCTATTACTGATCCTCCTCTGTCAATTTGTTGTCCTCTAATCAGGCTAGCCTGATCTCGTCAGATCTCAGAAGCTAAGCAGGGTCGGCCCTGGTTAGTATTTGGATGGGAGACCACCAAGGAATACCAGGGTTGCTGTGCAGAGGAAGGCACTGGCAAACCACCTCTGTTAGTCTCTTGCCATGAAAACCCCAAAAGGGGTCGCCATAAGTCAACTGCAACTTGATGGCACTTTACACACACACAATCTTTCCAAGACCTTGATGAAAAACAGTGGTGGGCTTCAAGGTCTCAATGGGCTGGATAAGTGGTTCTTGACACCAAAGAGTTGAGAATCTCTGGCCTAAATCATTAATTGTTCTAAAAAGCAAGCCATGGATAATAAAGATTCCTCTTCCATCATGATATTTGCTTTCTTAGGAAATGCAATTTATGGACACTCATCTAAGGTCCCACCTGTCTTGGCTGTATCCTTCCATCACTCTTCAGGGACACATGTTTTGCTCCATGGTTTGAACATTTACTATTGGTTATTAATAGGCAGCACACATGAGTTCTGCCTCCCCCTCTGGTAAATGACATCATAGATGGGGGCCGCTATTTCCAAAAATGGGCACAGTTATTTGCTTTGCTGCTCTTTTATTGAAAAACATGTTTTTGCAGCTTAGTGCCAGAAGCCAATTTTCTCCATCAGTGACTCTGTCCTTCACTCGGGAAAAAAAATGGCTATCTTGCTAATCAGTGAGCACAAAATGTTTATCAGAAAACCAAAAACATTTACATTTGTTGTATTGTTTACCAGTCACTAATTATCAACAGTTAATTGGCTTAATCAATTTTACCACCATTTTAAATGTTGGAAATGTGGTAAAATTACCTTCTGGTTGCTTTGTGACAGGTGCATATTAATGTTGCCCATTACTAACCTTCAAAGCTTTTGGGACTAATTGTGTCTGAGAGATCTTTTGTGATAGTTTTAAGGCTCCTCCAACCTGATCAGAAGTCAAACTCATGTCTCAAGTGGGAGGGAGCAAAGCTTACTTACTACTGCCTCTGAGCTTGCAGCCAAAGTCTCCAGAGTTTTCAGCTGAAGTTCTTCTTCCTTCTCAGAAGGAAGAATGGTGTAGTGGTTAAGAGCGGTGGACTCTAATCTGGATAACCAGGCTTGATTCCCCAGTCCTTCACATGAGCTGTGGACTCTGGTGAATCAGGTTGGTTTCCCCACTCCTACACATGAAGCCTGCAGGGTGACCTTGGGCTAGTCAAAGTTCTCTCAGAACTCTCTCAGCCCTACCTACCTCATAAGGTGTCTGTTGTGGGGAGAGGAAGGGAAGGAGATTGTAAACTGGTTTGATTTTCCTTAAAAGGTGGAGAAAATTGGCATATAAAAACCAACTCTTCTTCAGTTAGCCCCACAGACAGCCTTACAGGCAATGCCTCCTCTATGAACTCAGAAAATTCCTGGCTTTCCTGTTTCTCTGGGAGATGAGCTGGAGATAGGTTTGCCAATTTAGAGTTGTGAAATTCCTGGAGATTTTTGGACAAACCCTGGGAAGCACAGAGTTTGGAGAGGAGAGGGAGCTCAACAGGGACATGATGCCATAAAATCTACCCTCTGAAGCTTTCATTTTCTCCAAAGGAATTATTGATCTCGGTGGTCTAGAGATCAGTTGTAATTCCAGGAGAAATCCAGGTCTGACATAGAGGTTCACAAACATAGCTGTAGATCAGACTTGAAATATATAGTTGTGTCTTGAAAGTGCATGTCATTTTTATAATGTTGACACATGGGCTGATGAATCAACCATAAAGCATTGGCTAAATATTCAAGAAACAGTTTCTTAGACAAAGCTCCCAGTGAAATACTGTCTGTGCATGAATAAGTATTGCAAAGCTTTGGCAAAATATTGTTCAAATGAATCTCATCTTGAACTACTAATTTGCAGCCTGCTCTGTAGGAAACGTAAGCTGCAGTCTTCAAACGGCTTATGCTAGCAGCATACCTGTCCAGGTCAATGAAAATGATTTCATACAGAAGTTGTTTGAAGACTGCAGCTCATCTTCTTTTTAAGAACAATGCTACATAAGACTACCCACTGGAAATGCTTGGGGGGGGGTGAAGGAATTTAATAACAATAGCTTAGTTTGTAAGGAAATGGACTATACACTTGGCAAAAGCACAACCAGATAGTAATGATAGCAGAGCAAGATTTAGATTTTTTTAATATGCACATCAGACAACAAATGTAATGTGGAGACCACACTTCATGGAGAGCACTTTAAACTTAGTTACCCTGGACATAGCTGCAAATAATAGTTAAATACTTGCATTTCATGAAACCTCATAATTGAATAGGCTTCACAGAACAGCATGACAAATAACCAACATGCGATATTTAACATACATGTGCAGGATGAGCAGATACACAAACGTAATAAAATGAAATGCTTCCCTAAACCTTCACATTCAAACACCTGCTGAAATACTTGTCCAGGATTTGACACTGAGTACATAGCTGGAATAATGAAGATATACTTCCTTGGCAAGCAACTTGGAAATGACTGATATTCCTGTTTGTCGGAAATGGCAGGGAAAAGGTAGAATTTAGTGCTGAAGGCTCTTCGAATCCCTGGAAGCCTGCCATCCTGCTCTGCAGTGTGTCTTCGCTACACTTCCCCTAGCTAAGCACTAGTTCAGTCTAGAGAAAGTGAAAGGCCAGTTACCTCCATTCTAAGTGATTACTTTGAAGATGAGCCACCTCAACACATTTCATGCCTCGCTCAGTTCTTTCCCAGAACGATGCTGTGAGATTGGGTTGGCGGTGGATTATGGAGCCTTCCTCAGAGGGCCTGGAGTTATCTGTGTCCAGCCAACTCAGTGGAGAGCTCCCAAACCCCATGTCTTCAGTCCTGAAAAATATGATAGAGGAAACCTCCTCTGAGCCTGTGTTGAGCACATTTCTCTATCTGCAGGCATGTACACTTGCTGTTAGGATTCAGATTTCAAAGCCAGAGTAGTTGCTTCCATGCATTTAGAGAACAATCCTAAACAGGTTTTCTCAGAATCCTACTCAAGTCTATTCAATGGGGCATACACTCCAGAAAGCGTTCTTGCACTGTTACTCTGCAATTGACGTTCGTTCATTCATTCATTCATTCATTCATTCATTCATTCATTCATTCATTCTTTCATTCTTTCATTCTTTCATTCATTCAGGTTATAGGGAGAACACAAACAAAATTGTTGCCAACTTGTTGCATTCTGCCACTTTCTGTGTTGCTCATCCTTCTTTTTCCCCCAAACCTGATTTGTGGAATTACAGGGCCAAATGTCAAAGCCACTAACAAAGTATTATAAGACTTCCAAAGGCTACCGTACTTGTGATTTTCTTTTCTTTGAACATTTCTGCCTACTAATTCTTTTTCTTTTCTTTTCGATCAAAACTGTGCTATTGCAATTATGAAATGACAGGAAAGAAAATGAGCGCAATTGCTCTGGCTTCAAAGAATAAATCCGTAAGTAAAGGTTCCCCTCCACCACCGAAAACAGGAAATGACTAATTAAAAGCAATCTCAGGAATGCCATTGCTGCAAATGAATTGCAAGCATCTCATTCAAACAGCCTAAGCTGATTTAAATGAAAAAAATAGGAAGGAACTACTAAATGCAGGGACAGTTGCAGGGAGAAATGGAACATTTTTTTTTAATGAGATGTATGTTACAACTGGGGGAAAGCAAAATTCATGGAGAAGGAGAAATCTCACCCTCACTCTGCCTATCCTTTCTTTCTCCTGCTACTTCTTTCTGCCCCCACTGCCTTTCTCTCCATTGACACTCTAGTGTTGCCTCCTCCACCTCCTCCTCCTCCTCCTCCTCCTCGCTTGCATGCCCACCTCCTGCACCACGGCCAGGTTCTCCCTCCTCCGTTGCCTGTAGCATCATTGCTGGCTCTATTGCTCTCCCAGCTACCCTTTCCACTATTTTGTTCACTGGCCTGCTTTCCTGCCATGGCCAGCTTCTTCCTTCCCCACAGCTGCCTCTACAGCTGCTGCCGCCTGCTTTGCTCGTCCAGATCTCCTCTTCACTTTACTGCCTCAGACAGTTGCTTGGTTCGGTTGGCTGCCTACCTATGCCACTGCTTCATCCATTCCCTGTCCTTCTCACTTCCCAAAGATTCCTGCTGCTGTCTGCTGTTTATTGAGTTGCTAAGCAACCCTCAAAATGGCAGCCAATGCTTTCTCCCCTCCTAAGTTGCGGATTGTGAGCTTAAAAAAAATCCTCTTATTTTTGTTCATTTTCAGATTTTTCTGCAAGTTCCCTCAAGTGTGTAGAAAGAACTCCTGTATTTGTACAGGATCATAATTTACAAATTTGAAGATCAAAATTCAGAATCAGATATAACAAGTGGGGGGGACCCACAAGGACTTGCAAGGGCATCTCATTTTCCTCTCCACCACCATTTTCTCTTTCCCTTACCCAAAAGCCCCCCAGCCTCTCCCCTTTCCTGCTTCCTTTTCTTCTCATTTATACTCCACCTTTCTCTGCAAAGCAGCTAACATCATACACCTCTCCTCCATTGTGTCCTCACAACAACCCTGTGAGATAAGTTAGGCTAAGAATGTGTGGCTGGTCCAAGGTCAACCAGTTTCCATGGCAGATTCAGCATTCAAACCTGGTTCTCCCAGAGCCTATTCTGATACTCTAACCACTATACCACAGTGACTTTCACGGGGTGGCTGGTATTGAACAGTAGCAAGCAGCCAGTCCTGGGCAGCCAGTCCACTCAGCCAGTCCACTCAGGATTGCCAACCTGCTAGGTCCTTATTATGCTGTTGGTCCTTTTTAGTCCTCAAAAAATCATGTGGTATCAAGCCACCCGGTGGTTGCTGCCAGGCCTCGTGCTGATGAGCCTTCCTTCAAAGGCCAAAACACCCCTGGAAATGCCACCTCCACCTGGCTCCAGTCTTTGGATTTAAGAACCTACAGATTTGGCCATGCTGAGAATTAGATATATGGGTGATATTAAGTGTCAAATGGAACCACTGTTTTAATTTATGCTGATTTATTACATTTTATCCTGCCTTTCCTCCAAGGAACTCAGTGTTCCCTCCTCCATTTTGTCCTCAGAGCAACACTGTGAGGTGGATGCAGCTGAGAGAGTATGCTCCCACCCAGAGAGCTTTATGGAAGAGGGAACTGGAACTTCTCAGACCTATTTCAATACTAACCACTTATGGAAAAGCAAAGCTTCAGCAGCACTAAAGGGTCAAAATATGGAAGCCAGCATGTGACTTGAACCCACACTGAGACCACACATGCAAAGTACTCTGCAACTCTAATTTGTGTCCTGTGAGAGAACAGTTGTCAAAGATGACTAAAGAAGCCATGATCTCTGTTGTATTTCCAATATTATCTGAATGACACACATAAGCATGGTCTGACAAGCTGCATTCGGTGAGACTCCGTAACCTCTACCTAATAAAACCAATATTAAGTACAGAAAAGACAGGCAAGACCATGGGCTCTCTCCCACCCACTCAGGATTGCCAACCTGCTAGGTCCTTATTATGCTGTTGGTCCTTTTTAGTCCTCAAAAAAAGCATCGCTTATCAATATTTCCTGTATTGTATTCACGCTCTAATGAGGATAATGTTCGCTCATAGTTACCATCAGGCTGTCAAGCTGCTGAACCAAACAGACAGGAGACCTTGTTTTCTACTTGCTCCAGGCTTCTGGAGCTTCTGCATCACAGCGAATCTTTACAGAAATCCACACCCATGACTAATAGCAGGCTAACTCCCACCTAGAGCTCCGGGAGCAAAAGTTACAGAAGCGGGACCATAATAAGAAGAGGTAGCAGTATTCTTTAGCAGTGGGGCTCACTGAGTTTATTGTGATTGAAATGGAAGTTTGGGCCAGGAATAAATCTATGGAAAAATCAGCTGGTAGAGAAAGGTAAGACAAATACAAATGGATGCTACAATGAAAATATTGCTAGGACAGGGGGAAAGCACAGGAACTAGAATAGTTTAAAGTATGAACTATCTGGACTTCTCCGACACTGGCTCATTTCAAACATAATGTGAAATTGTTGCTTATTTCAACTGTAGTTTATGAAACCAGGATTTAGTTGACAGATGATCACTCAAATTCTGGTTTGCTTCAGCAAAAGCTGGCTTCAGACCTCCCTCTACCTCTGCAGAGACCTGATTGCTGTCTAGGGTTGCCAGGTCCCTCTTCACCATTGGCGAGAGGTTTTTGGGGCAGAGCTTGAGAAGGGCGGGGTTTGGGGAGGGGAGGGACTTCAATGCCATAGAGTCCAATTGCCAAAGTGGCCATTTTCTCCAGGTGATCTGATCTCTATCGGCTGGAGATCAGTTGTAATAGCAGGAGATCTCCAGCTACTACCTGGAGGTTGGCAACCCTACTGCTGTCCCAGCCTGCATTTCAATGCCCGACTCAGGGCACAGCCTCAATGTGTCCCAGACTCTCTTACCATTGGCCAGCAGTACTATAAGAACGGAGAAGCCAAATGCTTGGTCATCTTCATATCTACACTACATTCAGCAAAAGATCTCTGCTCCCTTCCTCATTTGCTTGTGAACCTCCCGCTGCCAATTTAACTGCACACTTCACCCACAAACTCACCCAGACAGTCAAGGGTGCAGCAGTAGCACACTCAATAATATTATCCCACAATGATCAACCTTATTCCATCCAAATTACCATTGCTCTTTACCAGAGTAATTTCTTGTAGCAGCTGCTTCTCAGGATTTCTCATATTCCACCACTAGTTTTTTTCTCTCTTGCAAATCCCACCCATATACTGGGAGCCTTTTCACATGCAAAATTTCAACAAGTGATTCACAATGCACCACAGCCAAGTGTAAATAGGGTGCTTGTATGAATAACTTTGAGGCAGAAGCACAAGTGGTTATGCAAACAAAGCTTCTTATGTTAGAACTCTGTTGTCCCTTTACATGTGAGAAAGCTGCATGATGGCATTGCTGGACCTTTAAGAAGACAAAGGCAGGAGGAAAGAGACAAGGCTGTTGCCTAGCAAACAAGCAGAAAAGGGCATGGACAGGACTGCAGATGAGACATGGTGAACGAGGTTCCAATTTTGAGCTACCCTGGCATAGCTTCTCTGTGCCCTGACCTGGATGGCCCAGGCTAGCCTGATCTTGTCAGATCTCAGAAGCTAAGCAGGGTCAGCCCTGGTTAGTATTTGGATGGGAGACCACTAAGGGATACCAGGGTTGCTGTGCAGAGGAAGGCACTGGCAAACCACCACTGTTAGTCTCTTGCCATGAAAACTCCAAAAGGGGTCGCCATAAGTCAGCTGCGACTTGACAGCACTTTACACACACACACACACACACACACACAGTCCAGGAGTGCAAAAAAAAATGACCCCTGGGAATAAGCCAGTATGTCCATTGTCAAGTTCATTTAAGGAGCTTTAGACCATGTCCCTAGATCCCACATAGGGTCTGGATGGGTTCCCACAGGGTCTCTTCCTCTGCTGTTTGTTTTTTTTCTCTACAAGTCCATCTCGTGCTTCTCTGTGGGCTGCCACCATTCCTGTCACACCAGAGTGCCCCCTTCCTGCCCAACAATGCTGGCCTAGGTAAGTAGAAGGTCTGGGATCGCAGTGCCCACCTGGGCTTCTTCCTGACCTCTGGGATTGGCTCACCCTTTTCCTCCCTTCAAAGTCTCACATCAAACCCTGGTGCCTCTCTGCTCTCCTTCCTGACCAGCCTGTCCCTCTCTTTTGAGTCAATGGCCATAGGGACCAGTCCCACACACTTGCCAATGGTGTTGTATCACTTTCAGCCTGGCCACGTTTACATCCAGCCAGTCAATTTGGAGTGTGTTTCTGCCACCTAGGACTCCCCCCTGACTCACATCCATGTTGGTACATCAGGGGAAAATATAGCTAAGAGTAACCATGGTTAATAAATCAACTTTGAACCATGGTTTCAGATTCTGGTTTCAAGAACCCTAACTAACCATGTTTATGTCCCATGTTTGAACCATCAACTTACTAAACAATGGTTTCACATGATGTCTAAACTGAGCCAACGTGTTACGAAAGTATGTGAAATAAAGTGTTTTTAAATAGGAGATACAGAAATGCCACACGAGATATTAACCTGGGCATACATCTGTATTCTCCATATAAAGGATAATTTGCTTGGTTCATGCTATAGGGATCATTTTTAATGTAAATATTTTAGAAAATTTCTCACTAAGTTTATGAGCTGAATTGTTATCAGAATTTATTTATCTATTTAGAAAAATTTATTAGCTGCCTTTCTTCCTTATGGAACTTAAGGCCACTTACAACGTAGATAAAATGCATAACATAAAATACATAAAAACCTAAAACCAAAATTTAAAATTACAATTCAGGACTGCTAGTAAACTTGACCAAATGCTATCCAAAATAAAACTTTCAACTGCCTCCTAAAGACTGAAAGTGAGAAGCCAGGCCCACCTCCCTGGAGAAGTTGTTCTATAATGGTGGGGTGGCCACGGAAAAGGCCCTCACTCATGTACCCACCAAATGAGCTTCTTTGATTGATGGGACAGCCAGGAGGGCCTCTCCTTGTGATTTTAATTCCTAGGCAGACAACTAGGGGAGAAGCCGATCCTTCAGATACTGTGGCCCCAAGCCATGCAGGGGTTTAAAGGTCAAGCCAACCCCTTGAATTGGGCTTGGGAGTGGATCAGTGGAATTGCTGTAACATTGGGGTCACATGCTCCCAATAGTCTAGCCAGAGTGTTCTGCTCTAGCTGCAGCTTCTGAAAATGGAAAACTAAATTCAATAATCATGGCATCCATTTCAGAATGGAAAATCTTCAGGTTTGTATAAATCTAGCAGATGTGTAAATTGAGAGGCCAGATTGTGAAAAGAAGTTATCCCTTATAAGGATACACAAACGTTTTGTGACTATGCAAGAAACTCAATCTTTTCTTGATTACATCTATTCTGTTTGGTGCTTTAAATAGTTATAACTGCAAAGGAGTTACTCCAGAATTCGCTCCAGTAGCTGGACCTTATGGTCAACAGCATGTTATAGTCGTTAAGAACACATCAGATTGATTCACAAAGAGGCGAATCTTTTTTGCTATATCTATGTTAAGCTTGACCTAAATTCCATGAAAAGGCCTCCTAATTCAGCATATTACAGAAATTATAGTTGTGTCAGATCTATCACAAATGTAAGTCGCTTTCTTGAATTATGTATGGAAATGTAATCAATGCTGCATTTAACTACCAGTATTCTATGGTATCCCTAATTTAATTTAAAGCTTGTTGCTGCAGAATACTAAACCAGAAACTTCAAAATTTAACTGCAAAAGGTGGGGGTGGGGGTGGACAGGAAGATGAAAGAGCCTGTAGCTAGATCTTCATCATTTTTTTGAGAAAAAAAAATTGCTGATGGGAAGAAAGAATCATTAGGAAGAAAGAATCTAATAGTAACTCTTCAACATTTCAGGAAGAAGCCATGTTTAACAGGGTGGCTTTTAAAATGAACATATTGTTAAAAATATTTTCTTGCATACATACACTTTACCTTTACTTATGCAGTAAAAGATAATTGTGCTTTGGAGGCAGTTGCTGCATCGTAAAAATCTGCATAGCCACTCAGACATCCTGCTGGGCAAAAACCCTACCTGGCACCACCCACTTTCTCAAAAACACATGGAGAGTTCCAGGAAAGGTATCAGTGGGCACCACATTGGGGACCCCTGATCTACAGAGCAGGAAAAATCAAATGTTCTGGTATATCATAATATAAAATACCATTCCCAGCAGATGCTTGGCAATTTTTTTCTTGAACCCATTCAAGGAAAGAGATCTTAAAGTTGGTTGTTTCGTGAGTTGTTAAGATTAACGATTAAAATTAATACAATTTTAAAATTTAAGACCCAGCTGTACTGTGCAAGATATCCCTTGCTTTCTACCTATTGTTAGAATTAGGGCAAATTCAAATAAAATACTTCTGAATGGTCATGACTCTGTATGGCAGTAGTACAGTTTCAAGCTGCAAATGTATGGCAGTAGTACAGTTTCAAGCTGCAAATGTATTTGGTGGGCAAAGCATACTGTCTTCCACTGCTGTGATCACTCATGTGGCAAGCCTTGGCTCTCTGTATATTGCCACTATCGGACTCTGACAGCCATTGAACAGCTTTGAGGCTAAACAGTAGCTGTGATATTCAGTTCATTCTGCCTTGTTAGTCATTTTTGCATCTGCCCAGTAGGTGAAATCAGTTTTCCCCCAGTGCCATGAATTGTTGGGTCAGATAATTAAATGGTGCAGGGAGGTACTATGACTCCCATGAGGTTGTCTGAAAATGTACATGTACCAAATAACCTTGTTGAGAACAGGAACTTTAACACCAAAAAGTAATACTTATTTTAAAATATAGTGCTTATTTATAATCACTAGCAAACTGATTAATTTGCTCACTGTTTCTGTATACAACTGGGCTGCCAAGCTGTATGCAGTGACTACAGGTCTGTGGGGGAACAGGGAAACCGGATTCCCAATGCCTGGTGAGAACAAGGATGAGTGAAATACTGCCAATTGCTGTGTATTGTGCTGTTTGATAATGCAAAAAGTAACCTGATTAACAGGCTCAAGTCACTCACAAAGCCAAATTGCTTGATGAATAGAGAATAAAACTGCTGATATCATACTGCCCTTGTACAAATCTATGGTGAGATCACACTTGGAATACTGTGTACAGTTCTGGTCACACCACACCTAAAAAAGGATATTACAGAGCTTGAGAAGGTGCAGAAAAGAGCAACCAAAATGATTAGGGGACTAGAGCAACTGTCCTATGGGGAGCGGTTAAGACGCTTAGGGCTGTTTAGCTTGGAAAGAAGGCGGCTGAGGGGAGACATGATAGAGGTCTATAAAATTAAGCATGGTTTGGAGAGAGTGGCAGGGAGAAATTTTTCTCCCTCTCCCATAATACTAGAACACGGGGTCATCTGCTAAAGCTGGAGGGTGAGAGATTCAAAACAGATAAAAGGAAGTATTTTTTCACACAACGCATAGTTAAATTGTGGAACTCCCTGCCCCAGGATGTGGTGATGGCTGCCCGCTTGGAGGGCTTTAAGAGGGGAGTGGACATATTCATGGAGGAGAGGGGTATTCATGGCTATTAGTTAGAATGGATACTAGTCATGCTGCATACCTATTCTCTCTAGTATCAGAGGAGCATGCCTATTATTTTGGGTGCGGTGGAACACAGGCAGGATGCTGCTGCTGCACTCATCTTGTTTGTGGCTTCCTAGAGGCACCTGGTTGGCCACTGTGTGAACAGACTGCTGGACTTGATGGGCCTTGGTCTGATCCAGCAGGGCCTTTCTTATGTTCTTATGAAAAATTGGCTCCATACCTGTGACCAGCAAGCAGTACGTGAGGGGAACCAGCAGGTGTTTGATGACCTCTGTTTATGACAATGGGCAACCTAACTGGGAAGAGAGTCTTCAGGTTAGTGAAAGAACCTATCAGTTAAGAGTTGCTTTATTTGGATGGAGAAACTCTCTATACTGTCAGCCTTAGCCATGTGGTAAGTATTTTACAAATGTTATGTCCTCAGTTCTGAGCCGCTGTCATGTAGAAACATTTTAAGGGAGATATTGTCGAAGGCTTTCACGGTCAGAGTTCATTGGTTCTTGTAGGTTATCCGGGCTGTGTAACCGTGGTCTTGGAATTTTCTTTCCTGACGTTTCGCCAGCAGCTGTGGCAGGCATCTTCAGAGGAGTAACACTGAAGGACAGTGTCTCTTTTTAAGGGAGGCTCCACACCTGAGTTATGATATTTGAATCATAATATGAATGATATGAATGATATTTAGACTTGCCATCATCTGCTAGATATTGTTATTGTTATTCTTATTCTTATTATTATTATTAAGAGCTAGCATGGTGTAGTGGTAAAGATTGACGGACTCTAATCTGAAGAACCAGATTAGATTCCCCCTCCTTCACATTCAGCCTACTGGGTGATTTTGGACTAGTCACAGCTCTCTCAGAACTCTCTCAGCCTTACTACCTCACAAGTTGCCTGTGGTGGAGGAGGGGAAGGGATGGTGATTGTAAGCCGCTTTGAGACTCCTTTAAGTAGAGAAAAGTGGAGTATAAAAACCAACTCTTCTTCCTCTTCTTCTTCTTACTAAGAGCTTTACAGCATTAAAGGTACTAGTACAGTCTTAGATGTACAAATATGTTCTTAGAAATTAATATGATAATCAGAAATCATTTATGTTAAAACTGGAGAAAATGCCACACAGATTATGAATTGCCATATACATCAATCTGCTTGCTATTTTATCTGTTGTGTTAAAGAACTTTGTATCCATGGAAACACGCTCAGATTCAATCTGCTTTTTTTAATGCCACTTCTTTATTACACCATTTGTCCTTTGCTACTAGTGAAGAAACTCTGTTTTCTTTCCGCCAAAGAGGCTCATTAACTGTTGGATGAAATGTCAAATCATAGGATTTTATAAAAATCCTATTCAAGCCTCTTGTAGTATGAGTCACTGGAAAATATTTGCGTGTACTCTTTGCAAGTAAACTGGCACGTTTGTCTGTTTGTTTGTTAAAAACAGGACAGAAGGCAATTTTCAGCCATTTGCTTTCAATCATTTGGGGTGCAAGAGAGATACGCTGACATCCATACATCTTATAGTATCTTACATTCATAGTAGAAGTGTTACTTATTTGACAGCCCACTATTAAAACATTATACTGGCAAATCCCACCCCTTGGAACACCTCACAGGACCTAAAAGGTATCTAGCATATACTTTACAGATTAAACTATTACTTACCCATCAGCTTTGCTGCAATTTTCAATTTTTATGTCAAAAGCCCTAAAATTTATCACTTAGATACATCAATCAGGGCCAATATCATAGGAAAAAAACCGGAGCTGAATCTAACAAGCAGGATCATTCAATATTCATTTTGGTATTTAATGCATTTCTATATTGAAGTCTCAATTTTGAAAAATTATGAGCTGGTTTAGAATAATAAAACATACATCTATTCAATATTCATTATAAAACCAATGAAAAAACAAAAAATAAAAGTCTACAAAAACACTACAGAAGTCCCTTCATATATTTAAATGTTTAATACAAAATACAAAAGAAATACAAAAGCAAAAGTTTAATACAAAATACAAATGTTATACAAAAGCAAATATAAAATTTAAACACATTATATATAGTAATTAACCTGAGCAACTGATGTCAAACAGGATGGGCGAGAAGACTGAAGAAGCTAATCCTTCTGAAAAAGCCTGGGCAGATAAAAATATCTTTACTCATGCTGAAAAGCTATCAGATTCAAAGCCAAGGGAGGATTATGGGGAAGGTGCCACAATAGAAAAAGCTCTGCCCAACTTACTTTTGAGGCCATTGGTAGTGGTCATCATAACATAACAGTAGGGCAGATTCTTATGGGAGCAGGCAGTCCTACATGATATACCCTTTTAGATTTGGGAGCAAACACTGCCATGTATATTTGCAGAATAAAAATCAGGGACCAGCTGGGAGAAGGGGGAAACACCCCAATCAATTTCAGAGGCACTTCCCCTATGACTAGATGACAGTGAATAATCAACAGCTTAAAGCTGAGCCCTGGATGCCAGAACATTGTCAGTGCCGCCGTGGAATAGCTACTCTGTCTCCTGTGCTCTCTTAACAGAGAAAAGAAATGGCAAAACAAAAAACCTATCAAGAAGCCTGGAGAATAGCACTACACTGGTGTCCATAGTAATACTGCTGACACCTATTGATCACAGAGTGGCATGCTGATGATGACCCCCGTGTCAGCCGTATATGGGCGCAACCAAATAACACACACCAGTGCTGGTATATCTCTGGGACTGTCTCTGCCAGGGGGACCAGATAGCCCCAGAGTACCCAAGCCTCTCTTCCATTGCACAACCCATGCTACCTCTCACCGGACATTCGCGCCCTTTTTTGACAGCTGGTCCGGCGTAGTTGGTTAGAATGTCAGATTGGGTCGTGGGAGACCCAGAGTTGAATCCCCATTCTTTTGTGGAAGCTTGCTGGGGTGATCTTGGACCAGTCACATACTCTCGGCCTGACCTACCTCAAAGGGTTCTTGTGAGAGGAGGAAGTGTTGGGTCCCCATTGGGAAGAAAGGAAATATATATACATGAAATATTGGGGTATAAATGAAATAAATACACATTTTTTCTCTGTCCCTTTAAGGGACCACAGCTGGTGCAGCTCACCTCCCTGCCTTCAGAGTTCCCCCAAGCAATTGCCAGGGCTGCTGCCTCAAGGTCTCTTGACCTCTCCCTGTGTTCCTGCTACTTTCAAACAGTCTGCTTTGGGTACGGTTGCCAGGTTCCTCTTCACCACTGGCGGGAGGTTTATTGGGGCAATTTACTTCCAGGTTGGCCTGCATCACTTCTGGTAGGGACAGAGGCTTCCCTGACAACCTCTATGGGGCTAGGGGATATGGTATGCCCCTAGGGTTGCCAACTCAGGGTTGGAAAATTCCCGAAGAACGACAGAAGAGGGGTATAATGCCATAGAGTCTACTCCCTAGCAGCTGTTTCCTCCAGGGGCATTTACTCTGTATAGCCTGGAGATTCGTTGTGATTCTGGAAGATCTCCAGGTCCCAGCTGGGGGTTAGCCACCCTATGTGCTGCAGTCACCCTGCACCCACCCACTCACCCATAGAACACAAGCTAAGGAGCAACGGAAATGCAGCACCTTCCATCATAAGAAGGACTTTGTAGTAGGAACCCTGTAATGTGTTAAGTGCAGAGATGCTAAACAAAACTGGGGTATCACAGAGACAAGAGCAAGAGAGGTGGAAAGCCTGTAGTACAAAAAGAACATTATGACCAGGTGCACCCAGGAAATGAAAGGCTCCTTGCTCCTTCCCATTGAAAGAATTAATGGTATTGCTGCTTTGATGGATTTCCCAATATTGCACAAAGCTTTTATGAAAACTTTTAGCTACGTTGAAATGCAACATTTTGCAATGAAAATGAAGGTCGTGTTATGACTCCTTTTAACCACTTCTATATTTAGCTTAGTGCAAACAGCTGTATACAAAGGAAATAGGACAAGTGAAGCTAAGATGGGGGGTGAAGTTAGGGAAATAAGAATGGAGACACAGTTAAGGCAGGTCAGTGGGAAGGCATCATTTTCATCTGTTATTTTTTCTTTTCTTTTTTTAAAAAGAAAACGTTTGGCCTGGGCTTGAGGCAAGAAGGCAAGTGAGGAAAAGCTAGATTCACTGGCTTCCTGAATTGCAAGCTCATGTGGAGGTTAGGAATTCCCCATCTCCTGGCACATTACAGTGGCCTTCCATGTTGGAAATCAAAAAGTCTTCGCTGCAAGATGCTGACTGCTTTGTGGTTCATTCATTACTCTCAATTATACACTGAAGTATGGCATCATGGAGTTTGACAAGTTTGTCAAAAATTATCCTGTATAAGAATATTGTCGAAGGCTTTCACGGTCAGAGTTCATTGGTTCTTGTAGGTTATCCGGGCTGTGTAACCGTGGTCTTGGAATTTTCTTTCCTGACGTTTCGCCAGCAACTATGGCAGGCATCTTCAGAGTAGTAACACTGAACAGAGACACTGTCCTTCAGTGTTACTACTCTGAAGATGCCTGCCACAGTTGCTGGCGAAATGTCAGGAAAGAAAATTCCAAGACCACGGTTACACAGCCCGGATAACCTACAAGAACCAATATCCTGTATAAGGTTGTTGCTGTTGTTTTAAAATGAAAGCATTTGTGTGGTTGGATTCCGCAATCCCTGTTGACTTTTATTAATGCACCTTTCAGATGGCTTCCCTTCCAGAGACCATCATACTCTTTCCCAAGATTAACAAAAAATAACTTGCACAGTGTCCATCCATTTTTGTACCCTTACTTCTGAATACACTTGATTACAACTGGACTGCAAGTCCAATTGACTTCAGTATACTTCCAAGTAAGTATGTTTGTAAAAATTGCAGCTTTAGATGGTCATATTACTGACACTGGCTAAGAAAAACCCGAGTCAAATGGTGAATAATGGTCAAATGACTGGGAGACAAAGGTCGTTAATGCATGGGAGTTTTACCTGAGGTTTGTTGCTCACTGGATCCACACTTTCCTGTTGGGAATCTATGCACCAGCAGTCTCCAAGCTCAAATCAGGAAGTATTTGTACCCCCACCCCTTGAAATGCTGCTTTGTAATTGGCTATAGTGAGATAAAAGCTCCCCCCCCCGAAACCCAATTGCGGCATAAAAAAAGCATTTTAAGAGCATTTTAACAACAAAAATAAAAAATGGAACTATTTGAAAAAGGGGGGAGAAACCCAAGCCTTGTTTTTAAAAGCCTTCTGCTCAGAAGGAACTCTGAGGAAGCAGGAAGCATTTGAATGCACGCCCCTTGAAACGCGGCTTTGTAAGTGGCTGTCTGCTTGCTGTGAGAGAAACCAAGCTGCCTTGTCCTGCACTCTGCCTTGTGCATGGAGATTTCAAGCGGGCTGAGCTCAGGGGAGAGGGAAGAATTGGGTTAATAGAGGGACGGAAAGTCCCAGGATTTGTGAGGGCTGGCAGCGAGGTCATCTCTCATGGAGGTTAAACTCATGCATAACTCCAAGGAACAACCAAGACAGTCGGGGTGGGGGCCGGATCGTGAATGAAAGTTCCCATGCATAAACAACCAAAGAGAGAGATGTGATAAGTATCCAGATAGATTTCCCCCCTTTTACAAAAATGCAGCTGTAAAGGGTTGCAAATCTGATTGGAGCTCGGGGTGGGGGGGAGGATACACCTCTGTGTGTGTGTGTGTGTGAGAGAGAGGGTAGACTTTAATTTTTCATTCCTGCCATTTTCCCAAAGAAAGTTGCTCCCCAGCTGCTTTCCCACCCAGATAGGGTAGGAGAGATACAAGGACTCTCTATAAGCAGTTAGGGGGCAATTTTTATCAGAAAAGTAACAGGATGGGAATGGGATAATCCCCCTTTCCTCACCCCTGCCTCAATTAGATTTATAACTTCCCACTGCTGCATTTCAGTTTCTAAAAAAGCTCTCCAGGGGTTGATCATGCATCTCCCAGTGTCTGACTCTTAGCAAATATTCACACTGCAGACTGTTTCTCAAAGTGCATGATTCATGTATTTCAGCAGGATTAGAGTCAGTGAACCATCTTGAAAAACATGCTTTTGGATATCAACCTGTGCATGATAGACCGTTTCCCATATTTGTGGAGTCAGTATGAAACGACCATGAGAAATGCCTAATTTATGAAGATATTCCCGATTCTTCACTGGCACATCTTGTGAGAGGGAGGCAAGAAGATTAACTTCTGAAGCTTAGCTTTCTTGAATTGTTGCCTTAAAAAATGTAAACTGTTCATAAGGGTAAGAAAGGACTTTTACTGCATAATTATTTCCCCCTAAATTTGTGTGCATATGTTTAAAGGCGCTGTGAAGCCTCAATAGGTTTTTGATTTGTTATTTTTATGAACAAGCCTGGGTACATTATCTCCTAAGACAATCTACCAGCTGTTAAATGTTTGCTTTTACGATTCAGAGAGCTTCAGCTGTAGAAGAGACATTTAACTGCTTTTTGTGTGGCAAGGCTGAGAATTGCTAGTAAAATCAAAATCCAAGGCATTTGGTTTGTCAAGAGATGAAAGAAACTTTGGAAATTAGAAGCAAAAGGTATAAATTGCTATTTATTTATTTATTTTGCAAAGGTAGCATTACATGAAACAAACAGAGAAGGGATAGTATGTATTTTTCACCTTATTGAAGTCTACACATTGAAAATACCCAGGACAATATGAAAGTTCAAGACTTTCTATTCCTTGGCTCCACCATCAACCAAAAGGGAGACTGCAGCCAAGAAATTAGAAGGAGATTGAGACTGGGAAGGGCAGCCATGAAGGAGCTAGAAAATATTTTGAAGTGTAAGGATGTGACTCTGGCCACCAAGACTAGATTAATTCATGCCATCATATTCCCTATTACTATGTATGGGTGTGAAAGCTGGACAGTGAAGAAAGCTGATAGGAAGAAAATAGATTCCTTTGAAATGTGGTGTTGGAGGAGAGTGTTACGGATTCCGTGGACTGCCAAAAAAACAAATCAGTGGGTTATAGATCAAATCAAGCCTGAACTGACCCTAGAAGCTAAAATGACTAAACTGAGGCTGTCGTATTTTGGTCACGTCATGAGACGACAAGAGTCACTGGAAAAGACCGTCATGTTAGGAAAAGTAGAGGGCAGCAGGAAAAGAGGAAGACCCAACAAGAGATGGATTGACTCAATAAAGGAAGCCACAGCCTTCAATTTGCAAGATCTGAGCAAGGCTGTCAAAGATAGGACATTTTGGAGGACTTTCATTCATAGGGTCGCCATGAGTCGGAAGCGACTTGACGGCACTTAACACACACACACAATATGAAAGTGAATGGCATACCCTGAAAATGGTGCCAGAAGATGAAGCATGCACTGATATTAAGACACAATGCAAGTTCCTGGTGTGATACAAGGAGAATGGTGATATGTGCACATCTACAACAGATCCTAAGATAGAGGTGCTACCCTACTCAACTAGGGGCTTGTCATCAACCTGATCTTTTGCAACACATAAGTAATATTTGTTTGTATCCATAGGGAGCAATGCCACTTGGTAGATACTGGGCAGGTGTACCAGGCCTCAAAAGGCCCGAAGTGGATAGGGTTGCCAGGTCCCTCTTCACCACTGGCGGGAGGTTTTTGGTGCAGAGCCTGAGGAGAGCCTGAGGAGAGGGGTTTGGAGAGAGGAAGGACTTCAATGCCATAGAGACCAATTGCCAAAGCAGCCATCTTCTCTCCAGGTGAACTGATCTCTATTGGCTGGAGATCAGTTGTAATAGCAGGAGATCTCCTGCCACCACCTAGAGCAGGGGTGGGGAACCATTTTTTTGCCAAGGGCCATTTGGATATCTTGGACATCATTCGGGGGCCATACAAAATTTATATATATATATAAAACAAAAAGTGATCAGCAGTGCAATCTTATGCAGGTCTACTCTAAAGCCTACTCAAGTCCAGTCAGCGGGGCTTACTCATTGGAAACTGTCAGTAGGTTTGTCCTGCAGATGTCTAGGAGAAACTATGAAGTACACTTTTTTTATTGAGAAATTTTACATGCTGCCTGGAACTTGACTTGGATGGCCCAGCCCAGCCTGATCTCATCAGATCTCAAAAGCTAAGCAAGGTCGGCCCTGGTTAGTACTTGGATAGGAGACCACCAAGGAATACCAGAGTCGTTATGCAGAGAAAGGCAATGGCAACTCACCTCTGTTCATTTCTTGCCCGAGCCAGCAATGCCGTGGATTGAACTTGGAAGGGACCAGATTGGGGAGGGGCACAGAGTACACACAGAGAGATGCTGCACATTTGGTAGTCCATCCTGTACCTGGGACCTTCGGCATTCCAAGCAGATGCTCTGCCACTGAGCCACAGCCCCTGCCAAACAGATGCTCTATCCCTGAGCCACAGCCCCTCTCAAGCAGATGCTGTACCCCTGAACCACAGCCCCTGCCAAGCAGATGTTCTACCCATGAGCCACAGCCCCTCTCAAGCAGATGTTCTAACTCTGATCCTCAGCCCCTGCCAAGCAGATGCTCTACCCCTGAGCCACAGCCCCTCTCAAGCAGATACTCTACCCCTGAGCCACAGCCCCTCTCAAGCAGATGCTATAACTCTGATCTAGGGCTGTTGAAAAAAAAATTCGGTATAGTTCGGATTTGGCCGAATTCAGCCCGTCTGGATTCGGGATATGCCGAAGTCCGAACTCCCCCGCTTTGGGTCCGTGCAATTCGGCACGAATTCAAAGTTCGGGAAAAAAAATTCGGCCGAATAAAGCCATTAAAAACACAACCGCGCCTTTCCGCGGCTCCAGGGGGGGCATTTTTGGGGGTAGAGGTCCCAAACTTGCAGCCCAAACAAACAGCTGAGCGCAAGGGCGGGGCAGGTGCTAAGAAGTTTGCAAAGCAACAGAACTGCAAAGCAACACTGCAAAGCAACACAACTGCAAAGCAACACCCAAACCTGCAAAGCAACACCTTTGCAACCATGCAAAGCAACACCTGACACCTGGGAGTTTGCAAACCATGGAAAGGGACAGAGGCAGCTAGCTATGCATAATGAGCAGGAGGGGTGGAATTTCCCCTTTTGCATGGGACCTGGGACCAGGCAAATGCATTCTTTAAGTAACCATTTGAAAACCAGTTTTGAGCAAGCATCAAAATAGACCTAACCGATCTTATGAATGAGGGAAAACCTGAGGACACACAACTGAAGCCCCCCCCTCAAACCAGGGAGAGAGAGACTGGAGGGGGCACACACACCCCAGGCAGAATGGGCGAAAGCCCACTTTGGCTCCCCCCCCACCCACAGAAACTGCTCCCTCCCCACACACACACAGACTCTGCTTCCCCCCCAACCACACACACACAGGAGAAAAATTATAGATTAAAGCCCCCAAAGGGGTCTTACTGTGGCTGTCTTCTGTTCCATCAGGAAGGGCTGGGAGGACTGGGTAATCCAATATGATTCCATTTAAGCACGGAAGGTTTTGCAGCTCTGGAGATGCATACAGGATCGGGTGATCCATTCATCCCAATAGGGAAAAGGGGAAAGCCCATATCTCGGGACCCCCTGACCCAATGTTTACAAAACTTGGGGGGTCTTTTACGAAGGCTCTTCTGAAGCTATGCTGAATGTTTTGGGGCTGCACCCCCAAAAATACACCCCCTGCAGCCACGGAAAGAGAAAAGGGGGGAGCCCATATTTCTGCCCCCACTGAACCCATCTTTACAAAACTTGGGGGGTTTCTTAAGAAGGCTCGTCTGAAGCTATGCTGAAAGTTTGGGGGCTGCATCCCCAAAAAAGCACCCCCTGCAGCCACAGAAATGGAAAAGGGGGGAGGGAAAAGGGGTGGAGCCCATATTTCGGGACCCCCTGACCCAATGTTTACAAAACTTGGGGGTCTCTTAAGAAGGCTCGTCTGAAGCTCCGCTGAAGGTTTGGGGTCTCTACCCCCAAAAATATGCCCCCTTCAGCCACAGAAAGGAGTGAATGTGCACAAGCACCCCACCATGAGGATTTCTCTCTCTCTCTCTCTCTCCCCGGCCCGGCCGCGCAGCAGCTGATTCCTCCAGTACTCAATCCTGACTGATTGGCCAGAAGAAGACCCAGCTTGGCCACCGATTGGCCGGGGGAGGAGAATGCTGCTTACTGACGGTTATGCTGCTTACTGACGCCCCGTATTTGCCGAATTTATTCGTGAACTTCCGAACTCGCTGAATTCGGCTCCCCCGGTTTCCCACCATTTTTGAGTTCGGTTTGTCCCTAACTAAAAACCGCCGAATCAGGGGAAATTCTGCTGTTTTTCAGTTCGGGCCGAACCGAATCGACAGCCCTACTCTGATCCTCAGCCCCTCTCAAGCAGATGCTCTACCCCTGAGCCACAGCCCCTCAAGCAGATGCTCTAACTCTGATCCTCAGCCCCTCTCAAGCAGATGCTCTACCCCTGAGCCACAGCCCCTCTCAAGCAGATGCTCTAACTCTGATCCTCAGCCCCTCCCAAGCAGATGTTCTGCCCCTGAGTCCCAGCCCCTCTCAAGCAGATGTTCTAACTCTGATCCTCAGCCCCTGCAAAGCAGATGCTCTAACTCTGATCCACAGCCCCTCTCAAGCAGATGCTCTAACTCTGATCCACACCCCCTCTCAAGCAGATGCTCTAACTCTGATCCTCACCGCCTCTCAAGCAGATGCTTTAACTCTGATCCACACCCCCTCTCAAGCAGATGCTCTAACTCTGATCCTCACCCCCTCTCAAGTAGATGCTCTGCCACTGAGCCACAAACTCTGAAAAG
Organism: Euleptes europaea; assembly: GCF_029931775.1. Classification (NCBI taxonomy): domain Eukaryota; kingdom Metazoa; phylum Chordata; class Lepidosauria; order Squamata; family Sphaerodactylidae; genus Euleptes; species Euleptes europaea. The sequence continues at coordinate 61,898,732 of NC_079313.1, forward strand.
CAGATGCTCTGCCACTGACCCCCAGTTCGGGTGCACCAGCCAGGGGATCAAGCAGGGAGGGGCTGTGCAGGGGGCTCTTGGCGGCCATACGGGAAGCGTGCGTGCCAGCCAGCTGGGGGATCAAGCGGGGAGGGGCCATGCAGGAGGCTTTTGGCTGCCATGCGGGGAGCGTGCACCAGCTGGGGGTTTAAGTGGGGAGGGGCTGTGCAGGGGGGCCTTGGCAGCCACACGGGAAGCGTGCATGCCAGCCAGCTGGGGGTTCAAGCAGGGAGGGGCCATGCAGGAGGTTCTTGGTGGCTGCGGAGGAAGTGCATGCTGGCCGGGGGTTCAAGTGGGGAGGGGCCGTGCAGGGGGCTCTCGGCGGCTGCACGGGAAGCTTGCACACCAGCCAGCTGGGGGTTCAACCGGGGAAGGGCTGTGCAGGGGGCTCTTGGCCACCATGCGGGGCGCGCACACCGGCCAGGGGTTCAAGCGGGGAGGGTCTGTGCATTGGGCTTTTGGCAGCCACGTGGGAAGTGCGCGCCAGCTGGGGGTTTAAGTGGGGAGGGGCCATGCAGGGGGCCCTTGGCGGCCACACAGGAAGCATGCGCGCCAGCCAGCTGGGGGTTGAAGTGGGGAGGGGCCGTGCAGGGGGCTCTCGGTCACCGCGCAGGAACCGTCCACACCAGCCAGCCGGGGTTTCAAGCGGGGAGGGGCCATGCAGAGGGATCTCGGCCACCGCACGGGAATCGTGCGCACCAGCCAGCCGGGGGTTCAAGCGGGGAGGGGCTGTGCAGGGGGCCCTTGGCGACCGCACGGGAAGGGCGCATCTGCTGGGGGTTGAAGCAGGGAGGGGCTAGGCAGGGGGCCCTCTGCAGGCTGGCCGCGGGCCGGATAAAGGGGCCGGAGGTTCCCCACCCCTGACCTAGAGGTTCTCAATCAAAATAACAGCACACACAATATTTTATAGCAAACACAAAGTGTATATATACAAGAGTGACAAGAATCTAAGAAATATCTAACTAGCTAATAACATGCAAAACGTATACAGACAGACACGTGGTACCGAACATATTATTTACAATTATATACAATGAACACATGTCCCACAGTACGCCAATATAATTACAATCCTACAAATATAGAGTGAAATAAGCGGTATATAGACTTAACAAGCCTTAAAGACACGGTGAGTATCCTTCGTTTTACTCGTAATGCTAAAGTCAACATGGATCCCTTAAAAGGGTAATGCCAAGCATCTGGTGGGACCCACAAGCGAAAGGTTGTTCAGGACCACATGAAAGGTACGCAAATCCCAGGTATTCTTTTGCGTTTCACCAAAGAGGCTTCATCAGCCTTGCATGTCTCTAAAGAGGTTCACAACTGCCTTGAATACAGGTCAGGATGGTTTCAGAAAAATTTCTCTATGTGGCAACCCTACAAGTAGACCACTAATGCTAAGGTCTCATATGTAGCTACAATGTGTCTGAATTGGTTGGATGTAAAACAAGGTAGTACAATTGGTATTGGGCTATCAGGTAGATAATGATGGAAAGTTATTAAGAAATATGACCATAAAAGGATGTGTGCTTCTGCTTCTTTCAAAGAATCAAAGTATAGTATTTAGGGTTCCCATTTGCCCGGTAATGGCAGGCAATTGCCCACCAATTAACCGGGCTGCCCCCTGACTCTCAGCTGGTCAGTGGTCGGAAGCAGGCCAGCTGAAGTGGGGGGAGGGAATCCATGCATGGCTTCCATGAGTTTTTGGAGGACAGTGCTAGTACATCCCGCATGATGCTGGTGCTTCCAGGGTAAACCCGGAAGTGATGTAATGGCACCACATGCACATGGATCACCGCCCCCAGCCCCACCCCCATGATGCTCCCACTGGTGACCAGGAGGGACCTGGCAACCATAGTATTAAATCCTGGCATTTGCCATTCTTTATAAATACCCTCTGTGTTTGTGAGGTAATTCTTCAGAACATAAAGTCCTGTGTTTCTTTAGTTGCCATGGTGAAATTTCATTTTTTCCTTTTCAGTTACAGAGTAAGAAGTTGTTCCTAAAAACTCCCATTAATTGCTGCTGTGCATTATAAGATACTAAATAATTTCTGTGAAGAGAAAATTCTCTCATCTTGCCATAAACAAAATCCTTTTATCAAAACTTTAACAAACCAAGTATTATCTTTTTAAGCATCTAAGAATTTTAAGCCATCCAGAAACAGCCTTGCAATTGTTACACTTCAAAGGTCATTCTTATGGCCAATCAACCCAAGTCCCTTTCAGCATTTCTTAAGACACACACACAGAGCCTAGGGATACAACTATCTCTTCCAAGGGTTGCAGGCTTCCAGCATACGAACCCCAAAATAATCACTCAGTAATGCCTCCCTCTTTGAAAGTCCCCCAGCAATGGCTTTCCCCATGGCTGCTGAGAGCCACCATGAGATTCCAGGCAAAAATTCCATCTAGATCCCCCCCCCCCATATGATCCTGATCCAAAACAAACATCATGACAAAACAAATCACTTCGCTTTCTCTTACTGTGCAGAATAATAATTGTATGTTAGGTAAGGATCATTAAAAGAAAGGGCACAGGGTTATTAAATAATATAATTTGTCTCTTCTAATTACTAACTTTGTGCCAAGATTTCACTACGGCTTAGCCCAAGACTCTGTTTTCAACACAGGCTGAGTTCTGGAAGAAAAATACCTCTGGGCATACACAGAATGCCTGCCCCTCAGTATTGAAAAACCGCAGTCTCCTTTCTTCCCACATGCTTTAATAATTCAGTAGCATACTTAAAAATGCAGAGGAAGCAGCGGGATCACTGAATTACATTTTTTTTAAAGCCCGGAGTGCATACACCGCCAGGGCCAGCCCAGCCCCCTTTAATGGCGGCACTGCTGGACCCGAGCAGCGAAACCAGGTCCAGCACGCTGGCGAAAACCCATTCCCCCTGCAGCCCCCCGGCCCTCATTGGCCTGTTTTAGGGCAGGGCAGGGCAAATCAGCCCGGGCGGAAGCACAGGCCACCTCAGGTCCTGTGCATCCTGCTTCTCCCGCGCCCCCACCGCCATTTTGCGGCGGTGGGGGAAGGGCCCGCTGCAGGCTCCCGCCCTCCGGCCCTCCTGATGCTGCCACTTGACCCGGCTTTCCTTGTTTGATTCACCTTTATACTTGTACTTGTACTCAAAAGTTTGGCTTCTATAGTTCTGTACATACTGGCAGTGTCCGGTTTTCTATGGTTTGCACGTATGCTCTATTTCGTTTCTAGAACCAGTGTGTATGCTGGTTGTTATTTTCTGGCTCATTTTTTCAACTGATTTCTGTTTAGACGATTTGTCAGCTAAGCATATTGTGTGCTAGGGCATGAAGTTAATGCCTTCTTTGTTAATTTTCTTTTCTCATTGGGAATGTATGTATATATTTCTTTAATTTGTTCTTGACTATCAGGACTATTAGGAGCCCCGTGGTCAGAGTCGTCAGCTGCAGTACTGCAGCCAAAATCTCGGCTCACGACCTGAGTTCGATCCCAACGGAAGTTGGTTTCAGGTAGCCGGCTCAAAGTTGACTCAGCCTTCCATCCTTCCAAGGTCGGTAAAATGAGTACCCAGCTTGCTGAGGGTAAAGGGAAGATGACTGGGGAAGGCACTGGCAAACCACCCCGTAAACAAAGTCTGCCTAGTAAACGTCGGGATGTGATGTCACCCCATGGGTCAGGAATGACACGGTGCTTGCACAGGGGACCTTTACCTTTTACTTTTATCAGTAAATTTAGAACGATTTTATCAGTAAATTTAGAACGAATTTGATCCTTCATGCTGTATATTTTTTTATAGCTGTGACTACTTTCAGCACAGGTTTTCTTTTAGGGTTGTAACCTTCAGGTAGTGGCTGGAGATCTCCCGCTATTAAAACTGATCTCCAAGTGATAGAAATCAGTTCCCCTGGAGAAAATGGCCACTTTGGCAGTTGGACTCTATGGCATTGAAGTCCCTCCCCTCTCCAAACCCCACCCCCTCAAACTCCACCCCAAAATCTGCAGGTATTTCCCAACCTGGAGCTGGCAACCCTAGCTATAACTAAGTGTAAAACAAAATGTGTTTTAAAACCACAAATACAAATTATAGTCACATATTAAAACCAGAGTATCAATCATCCTTTATTTTGATAGATTGTAACTTTGACACCCCTTCCCTTCCAGTTCATAATATTACCCTACCAGCCAGGCTAGGGATGAAGAGGAATGAGACTTGAAAATTGAGGGAGTGGGGACAAACACAGAAGAATTAGAAGGTGGTGGGAGAGAGAAGTGAAGGCATGCCAGTTGCTTGATAAGCTTAGCCTTTCCCTTTTAGGCCCAAGGTGATTATTATGAAAAATATTTGAGTATTGAGCCCTGACTTGCAGAATGATGGTTTGAAGGAAAGTCACCTTAGATACACCTACAATAACTTTTGGCACTATAGATGTAATTGTTAGTTATCTTAAAATATCTAAAGGTAGGTGGTTAAGAGCACTTGCTTTCATGCTGCTTGTTCAATGTGGATTATTGTCACAGCAACAGTGGCCCCAATCACAAAATCTCCTTCAATACCATGGAGACAGTCAAAAATAACCATAGAAACTTGTGCAAATGGGAGGGGGAAGCTGCTCTTTGAGACTGAAATTATTTATTTTGTATGAAATACAAATCAAAAAAATAAAAGGCATTGGAATATAGAGTTCAGATATATGTATACACTTTCACAAAATATACTGAAAAAACGAGACTAGATACTCCAGCAGGGCCTTGTCAACCTGGCATCTACACATTTGGTATTGATATCAAGGAATTTTTAATGTTCAATCCTATGCCTGGCTAGCTCAAAAACAACAACAACAACAACCCAAAAACACCAGGCTGACATTTTAAATTTATAATAACCCAGGACCATAAATGGACACCAAGAACAAAAGTCAATACTTGTTGCTATTTAATTATGGCAACAGCTTTATCAATAGCGTTAATAGCAATCCAGTTTGCTGAGATCGTTGACTATTCTGGAAAAAAAAAGAAATTTAGGCTTCAAGTCAGAACTTTTAAATACAGGAGATCCAAACATATACTGCATTCATAATTGTTCCATAAAATGTTTAGGCGTTTACCTGGTCGGATCGAGTGACTCCCTTTCCATAAGTGGGGAATCTTCTATGGAGGAAGCAATTCTTTTTCCTATAGAAAGAATCTTCCTCCAATGGAAGGATCCGAACTGCTGTCTTTAAAAATGTGCTTTCTTTCTTTCTTTTTTTTTTAAAAGAACAACTAATTTTACAATTGGTTCTTGTGGGTTATCCGGGCTGTGTAACCGTGGTCTTGGTATTTTCTTTCCTGACGTTTCGCCAGCAGCGGTGGCAGGCATCTTCAGAGGAGTAACACTGATCAGTGTTACTCCTCTGAAGATGCCTGCCACAGCTGCTGGCGAAACGTCAGGAAAGAAAATACCAAGACCACGGTTACACAGCCCGGATAACCCACAAGAATTATGAACTCTGACCGTGAAAGCCTTCGACAATAATTTTACAATGTTGCTCTAAAGTAACTGCAATTGTTAGTCCCTTGATCATTGTAACTGTTAGCAATGCCTTTTGAATTCTGCAGTGCTGCATCTTTAAGATTTTTTTCACCATTGGTTAACAGTTACAACACAAGATGGTTGTTATAGGCTTTAATCATTTAGCACAATTCTTTTTTTTAAATCAATCGGTTGGAAAACATTAATCTGCCAGCTTCTCCTATATGGACAAGTTTACAGTCCCCCTTCCCATATTTTCACTATATCTTCCACCAGAGACCTACTTTTGCAATGTGCACTTTTGCAGTGTAAGCCCCCCCCCCCACACACACCAAGTCTAAATTCTATTGCTACAGTTGCCAATAGCTGCAGAGTGAATTAAGACCATAAGAAGAGCCCTCTTGATTGAAAGTGGTCTACCTACTCCTTCATAATATTCCCAAGAGCAGACAGCCAGTTAGCAGCAGCTCTTCCTCATGCCCCTTTGCCACTGTTGCCACCTCAACTACTATTCCTTCTGCTCACAGCAAGACAGATGCTGCCAGGACACAGTGGTGGGTAAACATAATTCACTCAATGTGGCTCCTTTTTCTTCACAAAAAAGTGTCCGCATGCAAGTCTTCACAAAAACTGCCCAGCTGGCCAATATAAGAAGTGCATACAAGATGGTGGCCACAATTTGCATTCCTTAATTCTAGTAGCACACTTGGGGGTTTCCACTTGCAGAATTTCTGTTATTGCAGACCCTGGAAATACGTGGCAAAGAATTCCTTGAATCCTTTGGGCCTTTCAACTAGCCAGTTGTGCTAGAAACACTGCAAAATTGCCAATCATATTAATTGAAAGTGGTCATGGAATCTTGCAGCCAAATGTATTAATATTGGCTCCACTTGTATGAATAATCATATTGGTTTTTCTAAAAGCCCTTATTAAAGGTTTATGTCATTTAATTTTTATGGTAAGGATTTTTACTTTCACTAGTGTATGTAACATTACAATAAAAAGTTTACAACCCAATAAAAAACCACCCAGTGATAAGAGATTAACACTTTTATTATTTGAAGGCTACTAATAAAGGAGTTATCTCCTCTATGTTGATGGGGCTGTGTTTGAAAATGATCCAGAAACGTTTGCTTGTCCCAAATACAGTAGCCAGGCTAGATTCAGGGGCAGGAGACAGGGATCATATCACTGCAGTGGTGAAAGATCTACCCTGGCTGCCCATCTAAGTTATTGTTCTTACTATTAAAGCTCTAAATGGCTTGGAGCTAGGATACAATGGGCTGCCTCCTCTAGGGTTGCCAGCTCCGGGTTGGGGATGCACCTGGAGATTTTGGAGATGGAGCCTGAGGATGGCAAAGTTTGGGAATGAAGGGACTTCAATGGGGTATAATTCCATAGAGTCCACCTTCCAAAGTGGCCATTTTCTCCAGGTGAATTGATTTTTGTCACCTGGAGATCAGTTGTAACAGCAGGAGATCTCCAGCTACCACCTGGAGGTTGGAAATCCTAGGCCTCCTCCCACATTGTCCAGCCCTTGCTCACAAGCCCTGTTCTCTGTGCCCCTGCCTTCAAAGGTGAGGATGGTGACCACCAGAGACTGGGATTTTTCAGTAGTGGCACCTCAGTTATGGAACACCTTTCTCTTGGGGCTCAACTGGCACCTACAATGATTTCTTTTAGGAGCCAGGCCAAAACATTTCTGTTCACCCAGGCTTTTAATTAAGGGGTTGATCTTTTAACACTATTTTAGAACTTTAACCTGGGTTTCGGCTGGGTTTTTAATACTGGATTTTAAGTAACATCTTTTAATGGTTGTTGTTTTTATTTTGTAAGCCTCCTTGGGCAGGTTCCTGGAGAGGCGGCATAAAAATTTTCTTCTGAATAGAGGAATGGTTCAAAATAATAAATCAGAAAAATATGATATGGTAAACCTATGTAGCTATTAAATACTCATTTCATGATACAGATATCTAAACATCATTTGAAATCTTTTCCTCACTTAACTTCAAGGGATAGCAGATTCCTTAGAGACAGGGATGTGGATATGCTTTGAATGAGAAGCTGGAAACTTAGGTAGATGATTCAGACTAGAAAGACAAACTGGTTTTTATTATTTATCTGGCACCAAGACGGAATCTGCCTCATCAGGGACTGTCCCATTGCTCTGTGGTAAGTGGGACAATGTGGCCCGAATGAGATACCCAGCATTGATGCCATGACAGCATGACGAATTTAAACAGGATCCCCAGGAGTCCCCTAAAGTGATCTAAGCATGAAATCCATCTGTCTAAGTAAGTGAATGGGGAATGAGTGCCAATGTTTGCCAAGGCAGAGTTTATTTGCTTTTGGCATCATTTAACAGTTATATTTGATAGACAGGATACAGTTAGGAAAAATGAGCTGCAGTTGTTCACTATGGATTACGTGCCTACATCCACAACTTAGTTGGCAGTCTTACAGTGTAGTCCTGTGCTGAGTTACCCCAGACTAAGCCCACTGATTTACTCATAGGACTGCACTGTCAATCACTTTTTTATCTATTATTATAATTCTATCAGTTTATATGTTCACAAGTGCCCAGGACAGAAAACTACAGAGTCTGATATTTAGAGACATGTCAAGCTGCAACCCAAAGGGAGTTCCAGTGATGCTTGATCTGTTTCATCGAATCAAGCTATACTAATATAATAGATCATTAAAATAATACAAATGATGCTAACAGCATCTTTAGTGCCTTATGACATGCCATTCTATCTAATATATGAGGATGATATTAAAGGTGATTGTCTTTTACATGCTAAAGCTTTGTAATGATCAAATGCCACTAGCCTTTGAAGTAAGTCTCTGTCCCTTTCAGCATTTCAGTGATATTTTCTGGTTTTCTTAAAGATAGGTCCTCTTTGCTCAGGAAAAAGAAAAGATTAAGGGAAATTTATCAGATTCAAGTCCAGCAGCACCTTAGAGACAAACAAGATTTTTGAGGTATAAGCTTTCGAGAGTTAAAGCTCCCTTCATCTGACACGAATAGGAACAGAGATCTCTGAGTGTTCTGAGAGAGATCTCAGAAGGTAGGAAGGGTATTGTACAAAATGCTTGTAAAGTTTTAAAAAATGATCAGAGAGCATGAAATCCATGCAGCCAGGCCTGTTCATAGCACAGATAATGGGAGTAATGGGAGCTTGTGACATGCCTGGACAGAAGAGGGGAAAGGCCATAGTCAGGTCTCCACTTCACTCCTTCCTTTCTGTCTAGGATTGTGCTGCTGCATGGTAAAACCATCCCACAGGGAAAATAATTCCATACATAAACTAGAAAGGCAGTATCTCATCCTCTGGCTTTGACATGTGGCACGCTTGCCAAAAATGTTGCCACCAACATACATACAGTAATCTCAGATGGGAAAAAACTAGGCCCAGTTTTGAAAAGAGAGTAATAAATTATCTGAGTCTCATGGCAGAGGGTGCCCAGCACAGGCCTGTAGATGAAAACCCAAGTTCTAAGAATCTCCTTGGTTTCTCCTTGGGCCATTATTTAGGTACATCTAAGAGAAAAATCCTTGCAGGCAGTGTCCAGGTGACACTGGGCTCAGCCATCCTGTAAACTCAAGTAGGCAATTAGATATTTTCTTAATTAAAATTTGCACTTTCTCCTGTATAATAGCTGCTAATGAGCTAATGATGGGAGACATGAAGAATTCCTTCGCTAGGCATTTCCATTTGCAAGGCATCAATTATCAACAAAGAACACTTAAATTTAAACTATGAGTTTGCCGCCTCATCCGCCACAGGGACTGAACTTGACAGAAGGTGGGCATGAAGCTCTTCAACAGACAATGGAGTATTACTTAGAGTTCAGTTTGAAGCTTTTGGATTGTGCAGGATTGCAAGGACACAGTAGGAGAGAATAAAGCACTGTGTTAATAGTATATCGACAGAGGGAGAAAATAGAGAGAATTCAAAACTGAGAATATTCTAAGCATATATATCACACAAGAGCCAGTGTGGTTTGTCAATTAATACTGGAGCTGGACCAGGGAGAGTGAGTACAGATGCTGCACAGCCATAAAGATCATTCACTGCTGCTCAGTCTAATCAGTCTCACAAGGCTGGTCGGAGAACTGGGATAATCCTCAGGAGTGGATGGGCCCTTTTACTTACTGGGAAACTCCCCAGTGGGTGGCTGCACTGAGGGCTGCTGGTGGCCATGAAGGAGCCAAGCTGAGCCCCAGATGTGCTGGTGGTGCAATGGGGGATGCTCAGACTGGACCTGGCCAGTGGCAATGATCAACATAGATTTGCCCATTGTCTCCTCCTGTGTGTCACTCAGGTGGGCCTACGTGGTCGTCACCGTTGACTGAGCCAGAGCACCTGTGCGTGCTGCCGGCATTGCAGCGTCTGCTTGTCTCAGCCTCCCCCTGTGCTGCTTTAACATTGCAACCCATTCCTGGTAATCACCATGACAAAGCAGGTAAAGCAAGATTGTTCTTCCCCCAATCCAGGAGCCTGTCTTCCACAATCCTTTTATATTCCTTGTTCTCACTTCCACTGTGCGAACTCAAACCCTCCTGCTCGTTGATTCACGTGCTGCAGGTGGTACTGGAGAGCAGAATGTGGCACTGCTCTTCACATTATATCCACGAGCTTAGAAATGTCTGCTGATGACTGCGCACCTGTAAAGGGACATCCTCCAGTATGACACAAGCAGAAGCTGGGCATGATTTCCGAGACCGTTGCTGACTTTCTATTTAGCTTTAATTGAAACAATTAAGGCACAGCTTGGAAATGCCTGGTCACAACAGCCCAGAGAGACTCGACGTGACACTGCATGCTGGCCTGTCACTGGTGATGTAGTCAGACAGCTCTGGAAAGGCCTCTTCCATATGGAATCATTTATTTATATTCTCATGCCATAAGCCCACACAGGCCTTTTTGGAGACAACCCTTCTGTTGATCGGTCCTCTAACTAGAGACGAGGAGGGGGCATTAGCCAAAGCTAATAGTTAGATATTTATGGCAAGAGAATGACTAATTCTTTTTCATCTGTTGAAGCCAGCATATGTTCCACAGTGCTGGCCTCCACAGCCAGCATTAAACGAATATCTGAAGAAAAAGAAGGGCCAACAACATTGGATGGGCTTTTCCAGTGCCTCAGATGGGATCTGGCAGTGTATCCGTGACAACTGTTAAGAGTTTCCCTTTTGAGTGGCATGTCAATTTGGTGGAAGGGTGTTTCATGTACAATGAGAGCCACCATGGTCCAACTCCTAGTGTCTTGATTGTGGGGAGCCTAGACTCAAAGTCCTGCTCAGCTATGTGGCTTGCTGGTTGTGCTGCTGAACTTTAAAATTAAGGCTTCATAGTACAAATACTTGCAGTTTCACCCACTGAGGACACATCAAGTTGAGCCCAGAATCCTTCAGAACAGAAGAACAGCTTCACATGGGCTTGTTTTAGCCTCTCTTCCTTCTTTACTTTCTTTAATGATGCTGCTCATTTAGCCTACAGGCCTTGAGCAATGTCACAGTAGATACAAAGAAAAAGAAATAATTTAAATAACCAACCAGTTACTGTACTTGAAGTCCTTTGAATCTAATTACATGAGCAATAAATTTGGCTACAGCCAATGTAACTCCTAAATCCATGCCTGCCAAGAGTTTCCTAAACTTATCTGGTATTGACAGCCCTTCATTATGGCAGAAAGGAGGAGTAATCCACAGATCCCTAATACTGCAAAAGGTACTGCATTCCAGTAAGCAATGCTCCACAAAGTTTTTGTCTGTCCAGAAGTACAGTCACTAAGTCTATCTGAGTATGCAGTCCTTTGCATTTGACCTTGCATTACTTGACAAAGGATAGAGTTTAATCTTGCAGGCATAAATGCTCCCCTGTATTGAGGAACAGTTTAAAAATCTAAATATGGTAAGGGAGCCTTTGGGACAGACAACCCTAAGTATAAAGGGGAGCATATGCTACGGGCTCTCTTTATGGTGCTGATAAAGTCCAAGTCATACGGACATTTATTCACCGCAGAGCATGCTGCTGATCTTCCCAATATCTCCAGATCACTAAAGCTAAAACTCAGCAGTTGGAGTCTAGTCTCCATTAATTTTCTCCAAGGAGTAGTATAGGTCAGATTTTAATAGAAAGAGGAATCCATTAGCTTCTGTGGCAAATAAAATTTTCAGCCAAAGCCTGAAGACACTTACCCATGCCTGTGCTTCCACCCAGAGACTGTAGGCCAAGTTCCACCCTTAAAGAGACATTAGCCATACAACTTGGCATCCCAGTGAAATTGGGTGAAATTGAGGGGGAAAGCTGGCTGGATCGAACCCATTGCTTTCTCTTCCATTATCTACTACATTTGGATTTTGATCTCATAATTCCATGGATCTCCCTATACCACTTCACTAATTTCCTGCTCACCATTATGGGAAACATGGAAAGCTGACTATGGATATCAAGTCACTTTCTGAAAAGACTGAAAAAACTTCAAGATACTCAAGCATCTGATCTGAGAAATACTTGTCATGTCCTTCTCCTTGGCTCATGAAACCACCCAGCATGTTCATGTCCTTTGCCTTTTATCTAGGATGATTCTTTGTCACACTCTCTGAAAACATTGGCTCCTGGTAGATTTACAAGTTCACCTTTGTCTACTGTAGGAGGAGGAGCCTTGTATAACCATGGCAAGTCAGGGAGGGGAATATTCCTTTCTCTTAAACCACATTGACTGCCCTTGATCAAACTTTCTGTGCTAGATTTCTTTTTCTTTTTTTGCATTTGAAGTGCTTAACCTACTTTCCAACTTTTCCTAAACCGAATGCTGAACTGAATGTCCTGGTGATGCTTTTACTCTTTTCCACCTTCAACAATATACTAGGTTTAATTTGGACACCTCTGAGACTTCAGAAATTTCCTGTAAACTGAATGCTGCTTCAACATGAAGTATTATTCCTTCCTGATTGAAAAGACTTTATTGTGTTTTCAGCTGTAACTTAGTATTTCAGAGTTCTATGCTACCTTTAATTTTCCCCATTTTTTTTCACAAGCTTGCCTTTTGATTTAGCTGTTTACTTTTTTATTTACTATGTGGCTGCAAGAAGTGAGCTGTGGCTCACGAAAGCTCATACCCTGCCAGAAAATATTTTTGTTAGTTTTTAAGGTGCTACTGGACTCTTGCTCTTTTCTACTATTGCTATGGATAGTTTGAGATTCTTTCAGCAGGAGTGAGACGCAGACCTGCCCTGATTCTAGTAAAGCTACAACCTTCTTTTACTTCAGTCTGATGACCATCCTTCAAATTTCATGAAATATTGAGGGACAGAACCCAAAGATTACAGAAAGAATGCTCCACCCAGTTTCCCTAGTGTCCATGGAGACCCTGGACAACACTGGGAGGGAATATACAAATTCCATGGGTGTCTCCCCAATCCCAAGAATCAGGGACCCCAGGAAATTTGAACCCACATGTTTCAATAGAAAAACAACAAAAATAAAAAAGGCTCTTCAAAACTAGATCTTTGCCGAAATTTTAAATAATTAATAAGATTTCCACAATGCAAAGAGATAATTTTAAGGGGTTTCTATTCATGCTCTGTTGTGGCTTCAAAGAGTCCGTAGATTATGGTGGACTAAAAAACCTAACAAATAACTATAAATAAAACTGCCTAAGTTTCAAATATTTGGCAAAATTCCTTTTCACATTACTCTAAATGTTCTCAGCTGTTGAACCTTGATAGGACTATCAGAAAGTATAATATCATTCCTCCCCCTTTATTATATTGTCTGCCTTCCTGTCTTGGTGAATCTCTTTTAATGTGCTTTATCCTTGCTCGCTGCAGCCTTGCTCATGGTTTTGATTTAGACAAATATCTGCTACGAAAAGATACCTGTCTGCAGCATTAACATTCCCATCTTGTCCTTGTGAAGAAAGCTTTTACATTTTACATATTAGGTCCTTTGAATCAGATCTAAATTTATTTTCCAGTGGATTCCATTTTGCTTCATTAACATTTTCAGATTAACATGCTCCAGCCAGAAGTGTTCCTCTGAAGACCTGCATCACAGCCAAGCTGTATGCGATGGGGGCAAACATGAGTTTCTTTCACATTTGCACCATATTCACACATAAAGCAAATCTGGTGTGTGTGTGTGTGTGTGTGTGTGTGTGTGTGTGTGTGTGATTTCAAGGGAAATGATTGTGTAGGAGAGAGCCACTCAACACCCCTATGCCTTACCTCACTGTGATATATTGCTTTTATTGTTTTCTCCATTTCCTGTTTAATTCTAGTATCATAACCAGAAAAAGATAGAAGGATAGCTGAAGTCATGGCATGCACACAAGTCAAGCAAAGGAGGGGGACGGTTAAAGATTTTCTCCTGTAGGCATCTAACTTGGTGCTTACAGTCTTTGAATTTTGTTTCCTCCATTCAATTAGCTAGCTAAACATTTGGAGGAAAAATATTCAAAGCACCTCTAGTTCATTCTCGTGACAAATTGTGCCCTTTTCAGTTCCAGAATGAAAAAAAATCCATTGGTTTTAAATATTCCCTATAATTTAAAAGCACAGGCCCACCCTATCCCAAATATTTGTGATTTCTCTTTGGTACATTGTTCCAGATGGTTGATAGATTTTATTGCTAGTTTCATTTTAAGTGTGAAAAACTCTTGGAGAGCTTTTTTTTTGGGGGGGGGAAGGGCTGTCAAGTCACAGATGACTTATGGCGATCCCATGGAGTTTTCAAGGTAAGAGCTGTTCAGAGGTGGTTTGCCATTGCCTGGCTCTTCCTTGGTGGTTTCCCATCCAAGCACTAGCCAAAGCCGGCCCCGCTTAGCTTCTGAGATCTGACAAGAGAGGACTAGCCTGAGCTATCCCTATCCAGGTGAGAGCCAGAGAGCTTTACTGCTGAGCAATGTAGAAATTAAACAAATAAACAGGTGACCGCAGAAAGTTTCCATAATTTTGCCCTATTGATCAATACTTACTTTTTAAAAAGAAAAGAAAACAGAGCAGTGATTGCTCTGAACAGCTGGGTACAAAACTCACATGCTAACTTTGCACATGCTAACCAAGATTTCTGTTAGGCTCACATAGTTGCAAAAACAAATCTCACTTTTGGCAAGGTTTACAGTACAATCCTGAGCAGTTTCTCCAGTTTTATCTCTCTGCATAATTAAGATGCCCCAAAATAATTTCAGCTGCAGCATTATTTTACTCTTCTGGGTCAAGATTTAAATTAAAATAAAACTACAACAAAAGCCTCAGATGTAGGGTTTTTGGTTTCTTTTCCACCTTTCTCTTTATAGCCTCGATCTTTCCTGCTCCTTGTCCATAGCTCAATAATCCAAAATGGGGGTGGGGAATAACCTTAATCTGTGTTATAGGGTTGACCTGTCACTATAAAGTTAGATAGGAAATATCTATTGTCCATCTCCTTGAATGTGTGCAGCAAAAGGTTAGATGGTATTCCATGTCTACCTGAATAACTGGGCTATATCGTGATACTTTCCCAATGGAAGTGTATGCCATGATACTGAGGCCAATTCTTTTTAAGGAATTCAACACTTGAGGGCAAAACATTTTCATCCTCCTCTTCCACTCAGGGAACCATATATGATTCTTCTTTCCTTCATTTTATCCTCATAACAATCCTATAAGGTAGATCAGGCTGAGAAAGTATGACTGGATCCGGGTTACCCAGACAGCTTTATGGCTGAGTGAGGAGTTCCAACTGGGCCTGCCTCTCCAGTTAATCTAACACTCTGACCTCTATATCACAGTGGCAGATTCACAACAAGGCAAGCCTGTTATTGCCTTGCAGTGCAAATCCTGAGATACAGTTGCATTCTCCTTGAAATCCAAAGACTGAGAATTTTCATATTATCCCTATTTCTAAAAAAGGCACTTCATGGCTTTGAAGGAAAGGCTGGCTGAACAGCTCTGTCTTGTGTTTTAAATGTGGCCAGTTTTGGATGGTGAAAGTTCCATTTTTGTAGGATTGCCAGCTCTGCGTTGAGAAATACCAGGAGATTTTGGGGGTGGAGACTGAGGAGGGCAGGGTTTGGAGCAGGGAGGGACTTCAACCATAGAGTCATAGCCATAGAGTCCAACTGCCATTTTCTCCAGGGGAACTGATTTCTATCGCCTGGAGATCAGTTGTAATAGCAGGAGATCTCCAGCCACCACCTGGAGTTTGGCAGCACTAAATCTCTGGCATTCCAAGTTAAAGAATTTTACTAGCAGGTTTAGTTTATACTCTGCTGTCATTTCCCTCTCCCCTTGTCTTATTTTTCTTAGTTAGGCAATATGACAACAGTCAAATCTATTATTTAAATATATATACTTCAGTTACAAAACCCACTAGAAGATGGGAGACAACAGGCATTTGCAATGCATTGCAGACCAAACAAATCACTTAATCAGTAAATTAAGAAATTGGTAACACTTTCAGTCACATTTAAAAACACACAATGTATTGTATTCCTTAAAGAATGTCCATTGTTTTAGAGTAACATGGTTTATTTTCCTATTACAGTAAGGTGTGGGTGTTCATTGGAATGCCGTGACCTACATTTTATGTATATCAGGCCCCTGACGCTGACAATGCACTGAAAAACCCTGATCTATTATCACTTACAATAAATTCCTTTTCACAGCTTCATCTGTGTCATTTGCCAAGAGGAGTTATATTTTGTCATTTGTTTCTGTAGAACATCCACACCTCAGAGAACATTAACAATTCAAATGCATCCAAGCACTTTCTGTGTATAAAACCCATCTGATTAAAATAATTAGAAAGAGCCCAGAGCATTGTTGAAGGTAGATATAATCGTAACTATGCAAAAAATGCATAGGCTAAATTACAAAACCCTACTCTAGAGAATCACATCATTCTTGTTAGCATTAGTAGGAGTAAAGCACCTAATCCCCCCCACTTTTGCTGTTCATACATTTTCATGGCCTCTCTTAGTGCATTCTTTAGGAAATCCAGGGATCTTTCCCCTCATTATTTACCAGATTGGTTGCTCTCAAATACTCCTTAGATTTGGTTCCTTTGATCTTATGTCTAGTCTACCATGTTTAAAGAGTATAATACACTGAAATCTCTTCAGAATAATACTAGGAGCCTGAAGTCATTTTCAAGCATCATGCCTAATAAGGAAGTAATAAAACTAATGACAGTGGAGGGACCACAAATCAAATGGTATGGCACATCTTTTGCACATAAAAGGCCACTGATCCAATCCCTGATCTTTCAGCACTTCTAGTGTAGACTCTTGCTTGAAACGACTGTCCTCTACAGGAAGGGAGTTAGAAACTGTAACACCACAGAGATGACAGAAAACCTTCCTACCACCCCTTGATAGTCCAAGGTCAGGTTTTGCCTCCCATCTCAATGGATTTCCCAGAGTGAAACTCTTCTCGTTTCTTCCACACGCTTAACGGTTCATATTGACCTCTGTGGGAAGAGCTAAAATCTAGAAGGGGTAAAATCCCACAGTTGCCTCACTGCCAAGTGAGTGATAACCATTTTCCCCCAATCTCAGCTGTCTCCTTATTGGAAACTCGCAAACTTGTTAAATAGAAGTCAACAAGTCAATGTGGGAGGGATCATGGCTCAGTGACAGAGCACCTGCTGAGCATGCAGAAAGTCCTAGGTTCAATCCCCAGCATATTCGGTTAGTGATCAGATTGTAGGTGACGTGAAAGATTGCCACCTGAAACCCTGAAGGCTGACTGCCAGTCTGAGTAGACAATACTGACTTTGACGAACCAAAGGTCTGTTCAGTATAAGGCAGCTTCATGTATTCAAGTTAACGGCCTTGAATCACAGGAAGGATAAACAATTAGGAAACTGTACCACCATCAGTGTAACATTGTTGAATTCTGTGGCTTCTGGCTCAGTTGATCCTGAATGCATTAAGTATAGTGTGACAGTGCAAGTGCCTTGATGGCTAAGATTGAGGGCCAGATGAGTAGAAACCTGTTTAATTAGCCCTGAACCTGAATGATACAACAGGTCATCTTGCCTTTTGACCTGTCTTCCCCTTTGCTTGATGGAAAATTAGGGAGGAACTGGGAAATGCATGTCTCATGGCACATATCCCCTAACCCTAATTTCACTTCCTGTTCCAGGATACTGTAATTTAGGGGCTTTATGTTATTTGCGGCTGTAAAAGTACTTGACAGATGCTGGTGAAGTTAACTAGGATCAGAAGAAGTGCTTTTCTTCTGATCTTAATACTACCACAATGTCTTCTTCACCAGAGGATATTTATAGTGGTCATGACTCTTAAAGCAGAAAAGATCTTGGACTGGTGGAGATGGGAAATTAGGATCAAGATAAACTCCTCGTGCTGTTTATCTCTTGAACTTAATGTTGCCCTCCGCAATACAGGATCTTAGGGTTCAAACAAGCCCATTCAGGAAGAGTTTTTCCCCACATTGACAATCTAGTACTAGTTTGGAAAGGGCGAAGTTTTTCTATGCTGCTCACTGCCCAAAACAAAACAATAACTTCAGCCTATATATCACTCCAATAATCAAAACCTTTGGGACATACAAAGGGCGAAAACGCATGGTCACTTTATCCTCCTTTAATCCCTGTTTTAGCCAGGATCGAACGCACATTAGGTGAAACGCATGCGTTCGATCCTGGCTGAATCCTGGCTGAAACAGGGATTAAAGGAGGATAAAGCGACCATGCGTTTTCGCCCTATGTTAGTCATTGACAAAGATGGAAAACTCCAGTTTCTCATTTGGCTGCATTAAAACCTATGTTATTTGCTCTTCATAAAAAAGTGTAAATATTGCGATCAAAAACACTCCTTGGTATTTTACGAGAATCACCATGCATGATCCCAATTTTTTAAAAATACTAATGTTTTAAATTCAGTTATGGTGAACTGTCAGTTACACAAAGCAAAAGGAATCTGTTCCTTGGAGACAAGAAGTCTTCTTGAAGTAGAAGCAGAATGCTACAGGGCCTTTCTGTTCAACATACCCAGACTGTTAAGAGCGAGAAATGTATCCTGGTGATTTCCCTCCTTTTCTGAATGCTAAATGAAGCAACATAGGAGTACTGCAAGTATCTCCACACCCCCTCCAAAGAACACAGTAGAATTTGTCTGCAGAATGTGCAATTTGTTTTTCTCTATGGATGATTATAAAGGCAGTATCATTCTCACCATCACAATTATTTCTGCTGATATGAGTTTTAATTAACATGAAACTAAATTCTGTTCTCACTCCTTGGGAAAAAGTCATTATTATCTCTCTACCCACCCTGCAATATTAGAACCTATGCTACTTCTAGTCTCATTTCCGTGACTGGTTTGCCAGGTATCTCATGCCCTCTGTCAAATCTTCTGCCAATAACAAAAGGACAGTAAGGTAACAGAGGAAGGAGGTATGGTTGCCAACCTCCAGGTACTAGCTGGAGATCTGCTGTTACAACTGATCTCCAGCCGATAGAGATCATTCCACCTGGAGAAAATTGCTGCTTTGGCAATTGGACTCTATGGCATTAGAGTCCCTCCCCTCCCCAAACCCCATCCTCCTCAGACTCCACCCGGTGGCAAAGAGGGACCTGACAATCTTAAAAGGAGGAGAGGTTACCTGAAGGTTTCTTACAATGACTCAGACCACTGGATGATACGGCCCATTATTGGCTGCTATGGCAGTGATTTCCAGTGCATCAGTCTTCCTGAGACACACTACCTGAGATTAAAGATATACAACTTCTAACAATTTTGAAGCCCAGGGGTGGGGGTAGTTTGTTTTTCAGGAAAAAATTGAAATTATGACAAAATATATTGAATACTTACTTGTCAACTATGAATATACTGTCGAAGGCTTTCACGGTCAGAGTTCATTGGTTCTTGTAGGTTATCCGGGCTGTGTGACCGTGGTCTTGGTATTTTCTTTCCTGACGTTTCGCCAGCAGCTGTGGCAGGCATCTTCAGAGGAGTAACACTGAAGGACAGTGTCTCTCAGTGTCAAGTGTGTAGGAAGAGTAATATATAGTCGGAAAGGGGTAGGTTTGAGCTGAATCATTGTCCTGCAAAAAGTATCAAAGGTAATGTGCTAATCATTGTCCTGTAAGTATCAAGATAATGTGCCAATGAGGGTGTGGTATATTAATATGGAACCATTGTATCCTGAAGTGATCTGTTAATGTGTGAAATCCAAAGGTAATCAGTATGGCTATTGTGGACTGTAGTCTTTGTTCGTCTGGAGGTTTTCAGGACAGGAAGCCAAGACTTATTCATTCTTAGACTCTCTTCTGTTAAAGTTGTGCTGATGTTTATGAATTTCAATGGCTTCTCTATTTTCCTGTCCTGGAGTACGATTTGTAGTGCCCTAATTAACTTAGTTTATAGAGAAAACATATATGCTGTCACATCTATGCATATTCACATAGCATAACACACACACACACATATAGATTCTTATGTACAAGTCTAGAATCACTTTGCATTATGGGTAACATGTACTTTGGTCAAGCTACATTCATTGCTGAGGAGCCTGGGTCAGAGTGACCCAGCAAGCAGTTTGCAGGCAGCTGACTAGGTGAGGTCATTCCCTTTTGGTACAGGCAGGTTCCTTAATTAAGCCTGGAGCTTTGATTTAAGACAAGACTTGTCATCTTGGAATGTGAAGCTGTGCCTCCTCATTAACCATTAGGCAACGCCTTGAAGAGCATTTTCTATTGGATATGCAAATAATTGCTTATACGTCCAAAAAGTTTATTGAACAGTTCAGTGTCACGTGTGTATTACGTTTCTGTAACCACCCATTATCAAAGTCTATATCCATGCTTGCAATCCTTTGATGTGTGTGGAAATTGCTCTGCGCTTTAGGCAATTTTCACCAGCATTTTGTTATATTGGCCAATAAAATAACCTGCTTTGAATCTTCAGCTTCCAACTGTTTTATTGTGATTGAATATTAATACAATAAAGCAGTAGAACATTACAGATTCTGAATAGATGTAGGCCTACCATTTGTCTACCTGGGGCAAGGAATTATCAGACCCCAGCCCCAATTTCCCACAGTCTGAGGAACTGAGGAGCAGGAGAAAAATGGCCTCCCTAGGATCTATGGCAAAGATCACAGAGACTTGATAAGGCAACTAGAGCATCACTAGGAAGTGACATCACATTCTCCCCAAACTCTGTCCTCCCCAGGCACTGCCCTGCAAATCTCCCACCATTTGCTGAGACAGTGTTGGAAACGCTAAGTAGACCTCTTTAGGATTGTACTGTGAGTTAGTGTTAATCGCATTAGTGGCACATTTATGAAATCTTAATGTATAAGTGCTTTCATTTTCTACAGGCTAAACTGCAAATACAGCCAATACTAAAGGGAAAACTGCACACTGCTGCATCCTATGCTACCTTAGCATGCGTATTTTAGTTTTTGCCATCTGAGAGGCAGGCAAAAATAAAAGTTGAAAATAGAAATAAATAATACTAAATAAAAGAAAATGTGCTATTTGAATTAACAGTATATTTAAAGTTTAAACTTTTGAAAATACTGCTCTTCAATATTGTATTAGCATCATAGACATTATATATAGCATATTAACAGTGGACAAAATTAGTAACAATAAATATATCCTTGAAAATATTATATTTAGCTAAATAGCAATTATCACTATCGGTGTCTTCCATAAAAATCTTTATACTAAACATTTTGAGTAAACCTTGTCTTTGAAAAATATTTCTCTAACTGCAAAAGTGAAAACACTTCACAAGAATTTTTTTTTACTTTCCTCTGCAAATTTCCATTTTTTTCTATTAGAAAAACTGAAGAAAGTCCTTGGGGAAAAGCCATCTTGTCACTCACACACACACACACACACCGGGAATTTTTGGGTTCCTTTTATCTTCCAAGATGAGAATTTTTTTTGTAAAACTGTTCACTTTGCAATATGGAAATGTATTGCATGTAGTTTCTGTTATTACCTTGTCCATTTTTACTGAAGGTTTATGTCTCCAGAAAATTGTCTTATTGGAATCAGAGAGCCTGTGTGGGATTGGAAGAGCTCCTTCTCTGTACATATTCCATTACAGCATTAAACATAATGGCCCTTATGATTAACCCCAATGAAAGCAAGAGGCCTTATGATAATCACAGTTAACTTGTTCCACTGAACATAGCTATCAGGAACTTTAAATGGGCTAAGCCACTGGCCAGACATATCAACTTCTGACTGTTCCAGAATTGACTTACAGAATATAATTCCATTTTCTTTCATTAGTATGCATTAATACTTATGTGACATTATGTCATGGATAGATTCCTGAGGTTTGTGAGCCTTCTGTATTTTTTACATTTTAATCTTTAATTTGCATATTATATCACTGCCTCCAGGTTTTCATCCCAACATTGCCAAGAGTATTTTTCTGGTTTCAGTACAATAAATAGAAGTTTACAGCTAGGGTAGAAAAAAAGATATATGAATGCATAGGAGAAAGCCGTATACACAGCCACAGGCTTCCTTCTTTGGTAATGGAAACTGCCACAGCATTCCAGGAAGCAAAACTCCAGACGTTTTGGGTTCCACTGTCTGTTTCCAGTGATGGAAGGGCACTTTTGCCATTGAAGAGGAGGGTGATTTTTGCTGATTCCCTTTCCCCAACTTAGATCCTTTCATACTGCTTATGATTGTCCCCTGATCTTCCGGAACGGAATTTAGTGGGGCTCAGCAGGCTGCAGCAGGAGGAGGAGATGGTGAAGTCCTGCTCCATGAGTTCCTCTCATGGACCTCATAGGATATAAGCCATGTTCACCTGCACAACATGTAGATCTTTCAAGCTACAGTTATATATGTCCCTAAAGTTACCACAAATTAAAAAATTGGGCAACATAATTTGATGACCTCAATAGGCAACTGTCCCAGTCAAGAGACAATGGGTAGGATTTTATTTGCTGATTCTATCCCACCTTTCCATTTTCAAAGGTGACCCTCAATGAGGCTCACAATTGTAATAAAAATGTATAAAAGCACCTAAGGGGTTCCAAAGGCTGCATGTGGCCGCTACAAAGACCGTATCCCATAGACCTGCCTGCTGAACTTCAACAGAACACAAGAGGGCTTCTAAGCTGAAGATAAGGGTGGGTTCATAAGGAAGGAGGCAGCCCCGAAAATGTCGAGGAAACAAACCATTTGCAGTGCAATCCTCAACAGACTAACACTCTTCTAAGCCGATTGACTTCAATTAATTTAGAAGGGTAGAACTCTGTTTATGATTGCACTGTTGGGGATTTAAAGCCTCAGCTCAGCAAACTGAATTAGGCTCAGGAATGCTAGTGAAAATTTGATCTTTGGCAACAGCAACTTTTCATAGAAATAGGAAAAGTAGGAGGAAATGTGAGGGAATGGGGCAAAAGAAATCCTAAGCAGGTCTACTCAGAATCCTACTCAGTTCTAGTCACTGGGGCTTACTCACAGGAAAGTGTTCTCAGGATTATACTATCTTAATGTGTGCAGTAAACATAGCATCCTCCCTTTCTTTATCATTTTTCCCCAGTGGTAATCTAGTCTAATTGAATGTGCCTTGCCATCAGACGTTTATACAGCTACCTCCTTCACTTTGAATTAAGGTTTACGTTAAGAGCACTTTTCAGTTCAAATAAGAACCTTCCTCAAAGTTCTTTGGCTCATCCCTTTGATTTGTTTCAGAAAGTGATGGAATTATATTAATTATAATTTAAAAATTCCAATTTTATATCTTTGTACATTTTATTGGGTTTGTAAGTGTCCATAAAGCCTTTCTTGTAAAACTAAAAATGGCAGTGGATTCAGACAAAGGCAATTTGCATCAGCAAAATCCAATGAATATTAATATTCACTGAGAATATTGCAATTCAGTTCTAAATGTTATTCACACTTGCATATGCCCTATGTTAGAGCAAATTAACATCCCAGAAACCAAGCGAAGTATGTCTAAATGGAATGAATCCTGGAGTAACAAGGTTTTTTAAAAAAAAAAATCCAATGATGTGTTTTTAGTAAGAGCAGAGAGAGAATACTCAGTTGAATAGCCCATGTAGGAGATCGCCTTTCTGCTATGCTGCCTTGACTGACCAGCAGCTGAGAATTGAGGGAATGGTCATTGTGTTGCAGGTGGTAATTCACAATAATTTATGCTGGAATAAAATCTTTTTAGCCTTACAGGGCTGCAAAGTTCCTGTTTCTTTTCTCACACAGGCCATTTATAACAGATTAGGACAATATGCTTAGAACCAGTGAGCTTGCCAGAGAAGTGGGCGCTCCGGCAGAGTGGCAGACTGCCTTGTATGTAAAGGTTGAGTATCCCTTATCCAGAATGCTTGGGACCCAAACTGTTTATTGGGGGAGGAGCAGTGGCGCAGTGGTAGATCATCTGCTTGGCATGCAGAAGGTCCCAGGTTCAGTCCCTGGCATCTCCAGTTAAAAGGGACTAGGCAAGTAGGTGATGTGAAAGACCTCTGCCTGAGACCCTGGAGAGCCGCTGCCAGTCTGAGTAGACAATACTGACTTTGATGGACCAAGGGTCTGATTCAGTGTAAGGCAGCTTCATGTGTTCATGTGTACTGACCTGTGGCAGCTGCTTAACTTGGTAGCCAATTAGCAGCCTACGTGGTCAATAAAAATTACTATTGAATCCAATAAAAGTCTTTCCATAGGTGCAGCATCACAGCACCAGCATCACACAGAGGAAGCCTTCTTCTCTTCTCGGTCATCAGTAGACAGTAGCATATAATATGATGAAAGGTCTTTTGCCTCACTCCTGCCATGCTCAGCTGTGATTTGTTATGACAAGGTGCACAGGCATACTGGCATATGAGTGAAAAATAAAATCTCCCCAAAATAGAACTCCCGGCTTGCTTGGCATCTTTGGAAAGGCTGTGATAGGGTGCTTATAAATTAGCATGTCCCTGCTGGGCGCAAACTAACATATCTGACCTCAGGGATGAAGCTGTCTTGCTTATACAATGAAAGTTTGACCGTTTTGAATAGGAGGAGCCTCAATATGGATCGAGGTGCCTAATTTTAAGGCACTCTGCTGACCTCTCTGACTCGTGTCTTTCTGTGCCACATTTATAAAGGTAGTCAGCAATAATTGCCACCTGACACTTTATTCATATTTTAAAGCTTGCTCCTTAGAGCTTTCTCAGCAATGAATGAGCAAACCGATTGATGTCTAGGGACTAACAACAAACTAATTTCAAAGGAAATTAAAGAGCTAGTGGAAATGCCAGTTATTGATAGACTTTATCATTCTTGACTTGATTTCACAAAACAGTTCCACATGCAGGTGGAAAGGACATCCACATTCTTTCCAAAGTGACATAATGAGAAGCTTGAAGGAAAGAGTCTGAGTGCCAGCACGCATCTCTCTCTTAAGCTCCGCAAACAAAAAAATTCTGTTTCAAATATTTTATTGTAAGCTGTTCCTGCATAATCAATACTAAGGCATTGTTTCCAAATTATCTTGTTGGCTTCTTTATTTTAATTTAAAATTAATCAGATGCTTATTAGAAAGTTTCCCAAGGCACCATTTTCCCTGTAATTCCCCCCTGCCATACAACTAGGAGGCTTTAAAAAAATCTGTAACAGGTATTACAGTATAGCACAATAATATTATAATGGCCTGTTGTCATAATCTATTAGTTCATCTGAATTCTCAGATTTTATTTTTAAGTATGTCTCTGGCCCTTTCCTTTATGGACGTATAAGGGGAAAGGTGCAGTTTGTAGCCTACATCATACAATCTTTAAAGGCATTTTGAATATATAACATTTTTACAGTCCAAATGGCAATCTAAATAGGTGGCCTTCACCTGCTGCCTAAAATTTGCAAGAAAGGGCTGAGGCAGGCTTCTGTTGGATAGGTGCCACAATTGAGGCCACAATTCATGTCCTTGTCAGTCTAATTTCCCACCTACCCAGAATACAGAGCAGAGCCTTTATCTGAGTTGCAGCTTTGTAACTTCACATACTGGTGCTCCTTTCAAGGTAGGAGACAGTTAATTGAGTACCCTCAGCATGGGAAAGAACAGGGGGATACTTCTTAGTTCTGAAACACTTTTGTGGAAAACCTATTTACTTCATGTACGCAATAAAGCAAGCATAATAAAATATGCCATAAAAACAGTTAAAATCAGAGCTAAAATATGTATATATAACCCAAAGCAGCAAATTAATACATAAGGCAGGAAGGATGGATCATTGAGGAAATGCCAGACAGAATAAAAAATCTTCACCCACTGGCAGAAGACAGTGATAGAAGGGGACAGACAAATGTCCCTGGAAAGGGAGTTCCATAAACGTGATACTATGACTGAGAAGGCCATCTCTTGGGTTACCATCTTCTAGCCTAAGAAAGTGCAGGCACAGGAAACAGGGCTTCAATAATTATGGTGAAAACCAAGGTAGGTGGTCCTACCATTTCAGAATGATGACAACCAAGGTGGATTTTGAAGATTTACAGGAGGTATCCAGATTGGATGAGTGGGCAAAAACATGGCACATGAAGTTCAGTGTTAATAATTGTTGGTTGATGTACATTGGAACAAAAATCCTAACTTAAAATATGTGTGATGGTTTTTTTACTGGCTGAGACCAAAGCTGAAAGAAATCTTGGGGTTATAGTGAATTATAGTGGGTAGCTCACTGGAAATGTCAACTCAGTGTGTGGTGGTGGTGAAAAAGGTGAACTCCATGCTGGGGATCCTTAGGAAAGGGACTGAGAATAAAACAGACAATATTGTAATGTCCTTGTATACAGCCATGGTACAGACTTCTCAAGAATACTGTGGACAGTATTGGTCACCATAACTCAAAAAGGATATTGAAGAGCTGGAAAAAGTATAGAAGAGGGCAACCAAGATAATTAAGGGGTGGGAGCATCTTTTCCTATGAAGAAAGACTGAAGAGGGTCAGAACACAGGGTCATCTGCTAAAGCTGGAGGGTGAGAGATTCAAAACAGATAAAAGGAAGTATTTTTTCACACAATGCATTGTTAAATTGTGGAACTCCCTGCCCCAGGATTTGGTGATGGCTGCCAGCTTGGAGGGCTTTAAGAGGGGAGTGGACATATTCATGGAGGAGAGGGGTATTCATGACTGTTAGTTAGAATGGATATTAGTCATGCTGCATACCTATTCTCTCTAGTATCAGAGGAGCATGCCTATTATTTTGGGTGCGGTGGAACAAAAGCAGGATGGTGCTGCTGCACTCGTCTTGTTAGTGGCTTCCTAGAGGC
This sequence comes from Euleptes europaea, assembly GCF_029931775.1. Classification (NCBI taxonomy): domain Eukaryota; kingdom Metazoa; phylum Chordata; class Lepidosauria; order Squamata; family Sphaerodactylidae; genus Euleptes; species Euleptes europaea. Next base: position 61,925,532 of record NC_079313.1, read on the forward strand.
ATCTGGTTGGCCACTGTGTGAGCAGACTGCTGGACTTGATGGGCCTTGGTCTGATCCAGCAGGGCCTTTCTTATGTTCTTATGTTCTAAGAGGCTGTGACCTTTTATTTATTTATTACATTTATATCCTGCCCTCCCCTCTCCGAGTTTAGTTTACAAAAAGATTGCTAAGGGGGAACATGATTACCTCAAATCCTTTTGCCTACCAGTAGCACTTCTAACTTGTCAGAATTAAGCTTCAATATACTTAACCAGATGAATGGATGCTGAAATGGTCATATTTGATGCACAAACTGTATTCAGAATGTATGCCAAACCAATGCTTTCATTGAATTCTGCCTTCTTGCATTTATTTTGGGCCTCTTGAACTCCTCCCTATTAACTATTTTCTTCTACTTCCTAATTCCCTAGGATGAAAAGATTCCAGAAAAAGATTGAGTTGCTAAGCAATGTAAGGCAGAGATGTAGGTTTCATATACTTAAGAAAATACCAGTTTGGGAAGTGCTGAACCATGTCATTTCCTGGTTGCTTTTATGTCAGCTAGTTTGCTTGACATTTGACTTGATATACATCAGTGATACCAGTATGGGTGCAATGTGCTTCTCTAACAGTGTGTTTCTATATTCCAATTCTCCAAATATGAACAAACTAACTTGTGGGCTATGTACATTGTCTGCTAATTATGCAAACCAAATATATGAATTGTTGTATTTCCTACCAATCTGTTTGTATTTGATTGTGCAGAAGGATCTTGGGAAACATGATTTACCATACTGCTTGGTCATGCCAGGATTTGCTCTGGGTGCTCTCTTCACACTACAGCAAAGTTAGTCCATGAATAGGGTTGCCAGGTCCCTCTTTGCCACCGGCGGGAGGTTTTTTTGGGCAGAGCCTGAGGACAGCAAGGTTTGGGGAGGGAAGAGACTTCAATGCCATAGAGTCCAATTGCCGAAGTGGCCATTTTCTCCAGGTGAACTGATCTCTATCACCTGAAGATCAGTTGTAATAGCAGGAGATCTCCTGCCTCCACCTGGAGGTTGGCAACCTTATCCATGAGAGATGTAACATGCATATTAATCATAGCTGTGACTTTCCCTGTAGGCTAGAATGACAGACGGCAGGGCTGTGCTTGTTTCTGACGAAACCATTGGGCAGAATACTGCCTACACATTTTGCTTCACATCTCTGGATCTACATGGGATACTTACTTTTTTTTTTTTTTAATGGAAGTTTGGGATCCAATCTAATGACCAACAGGCATTGCTAGCATGAACAGAATCCAAACAAAATGGGAGCAAGTGGACCAACCCTTTGGCAACCCTTCTTGGAGAGATATGCATTCCTTACTTTTAGGGTTGTCAACCTCCAGGTACTAGCTAGAGATCTGCTATTACAACTGATCTCCAGCTGATAGAGAGCAGTTCACCTGGAGAAAATGGTCGCTTTGGCAATTGGACTCTATGGCATTGAAGTTCCTCCCCAAACCCCACCCTCCTCAGGCTCCGCCCCAAAAATCTCCAGGTATTTCTCAACTCGGAGCTAGCAACCCTGCTTACTGTGGTTCCCAATTGCCTATTTATTTTTTCTTAGACTCATTTCTCTTTTTGTGCCCTAGAACTCTGCAGATGACTAAAAGGATGTCATGTCATTTCCACTATATTCAGCTGTCTGCCACAGAGCTGGAAAAGAACCCTGAGTTTTATGGAAGCATTCAAATGTTCTGTGCACAAACACCATGCAGTTTCTCCAAATACCTGTACTATTAAATCAGTAGTTACAAACTTGAAATCGATATTTTAAAAAAAATTTCATCATACAAAACCAGTCTTCTTGTTTATGGGATAAGAAGCAAGACATTTCTTTTGTCTAACAAACAGGAAAAACAAAACTGAAACTAATGAAATACATTAAATACATGTCAAAAATAATTTTCAATTGACCATCTAGGTGAGGCTTCCATTAAAAGCAGACTTAATTCATTCACAGTTCAAAAACACCCAAGGGACAAAAAAAATCCTGTTTCTTGTAAGAGCATCAGCTTTTTACCTGACTTTATTTTTGCTTGGCACTTCTGCCATTTACCCAAATATGACACAAAATGCAGCCTTTCATATGTCATTCACCCTGCCCTAATTCCTGGCCTTCTTGAAAATTCTGCCTACTCTATGCAGCTGTATAAATAGTCAAAGAGCCAAAAATACCTCTTTACAGTTTATTTCTGGAAAACAATTTGCAGCAAGCTGAACACCGCAAGCGGTGTGGCTCCTTTCTTTTCCCAAAGGACACCAGCGGCAGGGCTTCTCTGGCCTCTTACCCTCTGATCCCGTTCCTCTGCACCGCCTGCCAACATGCTCCCAACAGACTCTGGGAATGGCTGCTAGCGTTGTGCTAGAAGCAGAGCTCTGAGACAAAAATGGGAATACCTGTCTTATGAATGGAAAAGCTGGTATGCGTTGGAAGTGAAGGACTTTGCGCTGTCACTTAACCTCAGACTCCAGAGGGGGACAAGACTAGTGAGTCAGAGAGATAGAGGGGACAAGACACTGGGGCATCCTTTCTCTACTGCTCTGACCTATCCCTTTGATATGTAGATTGCTACTCTTAGGGAAACGTCCTTCCTTCCTGTTTCTTCCCCACCTACTCACACACACTGGCACTCTTCTCCATCTTGCCACCATGAGGGAAGGACGTATGTCCTGTATCTCCCTCCATCCCAGTTAGTTAGAATAGATAGGTAACTATACTTTATCCTATCCAGAAATGGATTTCCTACAATAAATGAAGTATATTAGTTAAATAGACAAAGGGCTCCTAGCAATTTTGTTCCTGGCACACACAGAGGTTTGGATGGGCTTCTCTGCGCACAACAGCCTTTGTGCACTCTGCTAATTTAACAGGGATTTGGGCATAACAAAGCCCTCACAAATCCAACAGAATGTACTTACAAGATTCTTGGGATCCTGACAGGGAACTTGTAGCCTATGAGATCTGTGAGCTGAGTGGAGCTTGCAGAGCAGGACTTTCCCATTTCTCTCTCCCACTTCAGCCTAATGAGTCCTATTCCAATGGTAAGGTTGCCAGGACCCTCTTCGCCACCAGCGGGAGGTTTTTGGGGCAGAGCCTAAGGAGGGCGGGGTTTGAGGAGGGGAGGGACTTTGATGCCATAGAGTCCAATTGCCAAAGCGGCCATTTTCTCTGGGTGAACTGATCTCCATTGGCTGTAGATCCGTTGTAATAGCAGGAGATCTCCAGCTAGTACCTGGAGATTGGCAACCCTATCCAACGGGCATATATTCAGCCACACCATTCCTCTGAGGGAACAACATTTCCATTTGTATATGTGTGTGGGGAGGTGATTTCTACTTCTTCCCCCTTCTCACTGCAGACTCTCGTTTTGCTCTCTATTCTGTTCCTGATGGTCCACTGAGCTCCAGGAAAAAAATATGGGTCAGTGGGCTGCTGCTGAAGGGGGAAGCAGAAAAGTCTCACTGTGTGAAGTCCAGAGATAGTTGGACGCCCACTGTTAATTCTGGGGTCCGGGGACCATTAGGAACTGCATAGACATCAAAGTAGGGGTCTGCAGTGGAAAGGAGGAGCCAGCAAAAGTCTTCCACTTTCCTTCATCAATAGAAGTGCCATGGTTTCATTGGAAATGGCCAGTAAGTTCCAGACCTATGCCTTGAACCCTCAGTTAGTAAGACTTTTGGAATCTGCAGCTCACCTTTATGATTAGGGGAACAAAACAGACTTACTTTAAATAAAAGCTACTTAAATAATATTTCTGTATTGGTATTACTCTTGCAAAAGCAAGCATGGTATAGTGGTTAGAGTGCTGGGCTAGGATTTGGCAGACCTAGGTGTGAATCCCCACTCTGCTATGGAAGCTTGCTGGGTGACCTTGGGCCAGTCACACACACTCAGCCTAGCTTACCTCACAGGGTTGTTGCAAGGATAAAACGGAGGAGAACCATTTAAGCCACTTTGGGTCCTCATTGGAGAGAACGGTGGGTATAAATAAACTAAATAAAATAATAATAAATCTCCTCCCTCGTGTATTATCTTAAAAGAAAAAGAAGATCTTCCTTTTTAACCTTGGTAAATACTGTGGCAAAATCTTCCATATTCAATATCAAGCAGTATCCAATATGGACAACCCAGATATAACCCAGATGTAAGGTTGGGGAACCGTTATACCTACATGAGTACCATAGTGTATTTCCATTTATATCAAATGCAGTTCCTATTTTCATTTAGTAATGGGAACTGAGCAATTTCTATAGTAGTTGGAGGTTGGCAAGTCCAAGTGAAGACATCGACTGAAAAAATGATGCACATTACAGTACTTCATTGAAACAGGCAACGTGAGCTCAATCCCTGTTCACCAATCATTGCTTTTAAAAGATTAGTGTTGACTATTTATCCTTTACATTAAAAAAAACATAAAAACAAAACAGGTTTCAGTCAAACAATACAAAAGTTCCCTTTTATACCCTCAGCAGGATGGCAATCAATCTGTTTATTTATAAGAGTGAAGGCTTAGAAATGAAAATACATTTAGATCAAACCCTGTATTGTGTTAAATAGTAAGAACAATGTGTTACAAAACGAAAAAAGAGCCCAGTCTTTATTTTACAATGATAGCAAACATGAATTGCTCTTGACTAACTCCAACAATGCCATTTGGAATGGGCTAATTCCAGTACTTCTCACAGGGTATGCTAAAATAAACATTTTTTTAATCCAAAGTCACAGCAGGAAATAAGGGAACTGGTAGAGAACAGTGCACTATTTGTTTTTTGTTTGTTTAAAGTCTACTTAATTATTTGTTTTATAAGAGAAACTCTCAAATGACTTACCTGTCAATGTATATCAATACACTCCCTTATCCACATGGTCTCTCCTGGTTTATTTTCAAAACGTTATTGAAAATATGTGCTTTCAACCCTCATTTAGCTTCATTGCGATTTTTACCAGTTTCCAAAGGAACTGGATAACTACTCTATAGCTTCCATGCATATGTTTGCCTCAAATGAAGACACAAGACACCAAATGTGGGTTCAAATAGTTCATTTATTTAACTGTATTCAAGTTATGTAAATGGCTGATCTATGTCACTGCTTATTTCAATAAGATGAAGATTTTGAGCATGGGCTGCGCTAGGCATCCACATAGACTGCCTTCGGGACAGATCAACCTCGGCTCCAAACTTGGCCATGCTTATCCAAGCCTGCACAGCCGTATGTGTAGAGAGGTGCCAAGCTTCATCCCACACACCTGATGTGCCACAAGGCTACTACCAGGTTCAAAATATGCCACTCAGCCCCAAGGGCACTCCTTCACAGTGAACCCAGCAACAAGTCATGTGATGGCCTATTCCAAACACGCCCTCCATCATGCAGATATCTCAGGGTGCTTGCTGCCTACCCAAAGCAACCCACCCAATACCTGCCTACCCAAAGCAACCTGCCCAATACCTGCCACACAGGGGGGTTATCTTAGCTTAATATCCCTTACCCCACCTGCCGACTATTATGTCATGCAGGTCTTGATGAAGATCAACCTCATAAATGCCACACCCATCCTCAGATAGATGGACCTCATCGTTTATGTACAGATGTGGCAAATTATGGTGGATGGAGGGATGGGGTATAAACTCCCCCCATCCCCAATACTGCCCTTCTAATGAACATATTGGCATTATGCCTAGCCTTCTCAATGGCCAGAGGCTTAAAGATGCCCCTCCAGACCTGCCTCTGGAGGATTTCCAACCAAACCAGCAACACTCCAGGGCAGTCTGCCTGAATTGTTCTGAGATCCCTAATTGTTCTTATTACTAGTGCAGCACCCTTGGTCTGCACTTTATTCCATTCTTTATGCTTGTGGACCAACAGGTCATAAGCAAAACAAATTCAATACATTCCATAATATATAAATAACCAAACATACAAAAAATATAGTATCTAAACAGTACAGTTAAAAAGAGGTATCATTAAAAACCATAGATAATTTTTTTGCCACAGTGAGGGTTACATTTGGGTCAGTATCATCCAATAACTTTGCAACTATATCTTGCTTTAGGGCAGGTCCCCACCTCTGAATGTATATTGTGATCCATTTGTCTCTGGCGAGATCATGCTTTTTACATTGGTCTGCACTAAATCACTCTTGCCTAAGTTTAACACTAAATCTTTGGGACAACTTCCCTCTTTCAGTACCTGGTGGAGAGAGGGGAGAAGCTGCCCCCACAGCATCCTCCTCTTGCCATGCTATTGGACATTTGCCAGAGGGGAGAGGCCTAGCTGAGTCTCTCTGGCACTGACTTCTGCCCTTCCCTTCACTAGGGTTGCCAACCTCCAGGTACTTAACAACAAAACAAGCACTGATGGCATTCAAAAAAAATATATTCAATAAAGAATTACAACATCAGTTCTATACTAGAACCAAACTTTCCAAACTAGTAAAGCCACATAGATATCCTTGCATGAATGAAGGAGACCCAAGCTGGTGAGAGAAGTCGTCCATGGCAGAGTTCTCTCACCGACTTGGGTCTCCTTCATTCACCCAAGGATACCTATGTGGCTTTACTAGTTTGGAACTTTTGGTTCTAGTATAGAACTGATGTTGTAATTCTTTATTGAATATATTTGTTTTTGAATGCCATCAGTGCTTGTTTTGTTGTTAAGCTTCATATATCTAAGCACAATGAATTGTTTTGAACCTCCAGGTACTAGCTGGAGATCTCCTGCTATTACAACTGATCTCCAGCCAATAGAGATCAGTTCACCTGGAGAGAATGGACGCTTTGGCAATGGGACTCTATGGCATTGAGGTCCCTCTCCTCCCCAAATCCCACCTTCCTCAGGCTCTACCCTAAAAACCTCCCACCAGTGGTGAAGAGGGATCTGGCAACCCTACCCTTCACCCAGAAAACAATGGCGTGGCCCAGGATATGAACCCTGATTGGGCTGTGTGAGCTGCCTACACCTATAAGCAACAAAGCACCCATGTTATCTAACATAGCCCCTAAAGGCACCAGACCACCAATGTCCAATCTACTGTATGTCTTGGCCAGAGAGGCCCAAGCTGGTTGCCATCAACATGGCCCCAGTCCAGAATGTGTGTGCCCCAAACTAATGTACTGGCAAGCCAGCTTCCACAAGTATTCTGTGGGTAACTGCCCAACTGACACTGTGTCAGCAGCCTCCTATTGCCATGCTGCAACAAGCTCTCAGGGACCTTACTCCATGCCTCCAAATGCAGGCCCAAAGCCTTAACAGGACACAGCTGGGGATCCTCTGCAGTCCTTAGAAGCACGTGATGCCCCTGCCCTTCTCATCCACCTTGGATCTACAAACCATCTGCTTTGCCTCACTAGCTGGAGATCTCCTGCTATTACAACTGATCTCCAGCCAATAGAGATCGCCTGGAGAAAATGGCTGCTTTGGCAATAGGACTCCATGGCACTGAAGTCCATCCCCTTCCCAAATCCCATCCTCCTCAGGCTCTGCCCCAAAAATCTCCAGGTATTTCCAAGCCCAAAGCTGGCAACCCTATCTGACACCTGCAACACTGTCTGGGACACATCTCAAAGAGATTGAGTCAAGAGTTCAGTGATCCTCAAAGCAGGATAAAATGTCACCAAGGTTACTGCTCAGAAAAGAAGCAACTCATAATGGCTAACACCATGTGCTTCATACCCCTGCCCCAGCAACCTCAGCAGCCCAGGGGTGAAAGGGAACCCAGAATCTCACTCTGCAGGGGCCTCACAAGACCAGCCCTCCAGCACTCTCCATACACTGATATTGGCTGTTGCATCGGCTGAGCCTGCTGCCTTTGCTTTAAATGCCATTGCTACTAGGGATGACAGCAGCATCTAAATTGCCAAACCACATACCTTTAAGATCACCTAAAACTGCTGGACATGTTTGACTGGTAAAGGCCACTGTGGCCCCAGGCCAACCTGTCTTCTAAAGCTTACAAATTCCTGTACCTGCCTAACATAAACTGCCCTTGTGCTCAGAGCCAGAGACGCTGTCACTGCTCTTTGGGCCTCAGCTGCCCAAGATGCCACAGGCTCTTGGGTGTCAGTGTGGGGGTGCTGTCTGCCCCAGGTGCCAGCTCTTGAAAGCACTGCTCCTGGAAACGAGATAATGCATCTACTATGCCATTATAAAGACCTGGCCTGTACCGTGCCTTAAAGAGAATATTAAACTGTAGGCACAGCTGCAAGATGGGGTGAGAGGAACAATGGGGTGGAAGCTGCTGAAGGTGAGCAGGAGCAGCAGGGCAAAATGGCCAGCTGTCATCTGATTGGCTGCTCTGTTTTCTCCACAGCCATTGGAGCCTCATGCTTCATTTGAAGTAAGTTGGGGCACAGGACAAATCAACCCACAGCATAATTTGCTGTGAATCCCGCTTCTGGCTCCTTTGCAGTATGGGAATCTGGTAAGCTTGCAAAAGAACAGCGAGATGGTGAAACATATACTCATACTGACTTATACCCTTTGAGTTGGTAAGACTACACACAATAATGTACTATTTGCATGTGCATTGTTGTTCTTGTTGGGACAGTATATAGGAATGGTCTACGTTGCTCTCAGTACAGGCTACCAAGTGGTTTCCTAAGAGCAAGTATAGAGGAGAGAACTCAGTTCTCACATGGCCATATTTTATCCACTTTTCCATTAATGGCCCACATGAGGAACCATGAGATAAACAACTCTAAAACTTGTATGGTGTGGAGGACCTTATTCCTCATTGGCCAAGCATGGCCTGCCTCTCTTTGTCAGTGTAGCTGTGACCCTCAGATTCTATGCATAACTGTGCCATCCCATTACAAAGCAGGGCTCTAGGATCCAGGAAGTGGGAAGACACAACAAGTTGTTATTTTAGCCAATTCTATAGTGTATGTAGAGTGTGGGTCACAGTGTGTGTGAATTTGTGAGTGTCTCTCTCAGAGCGACCTATGAAGCTGAGTCCAAGAGAAATCTAGTGTCATTTTTGTAAGAGTCACTGATGTACAGATAGTCCAGGATGGTGTGACAGAAGAAATGCTTAGAGGCAAGAAGAGAGAAGAATAGTGAGATAAGCAGCTAAGAGACTGCAGTTGTGGAGTGTGAGAACATGCAAGATTAATCTGAGCCCAGAGGGAGCAGCAGAGCATTTGTTCCCACCTCACCAGGCACAGCTGTTTTCTCCATTGGATATGAACTGGAAGGGCCTCAAGACGCTAAAGCAGAGTTAGCTCTTATACAAGCTGGAGAGTGATCACTTTTAGGGTTGGCAGGAAAAGGCAGCTTGGTTTTTCACTTCGCCCACATCTCACGCACTCCATCATTAGCACTGGCTGCTGCTGATTGGTGGCAGACCATGCTATGGGCTTCTACGTTATGCAGAATGTGATGAATAATTTAATATCTAGATGCAGTTTTTAACTGGCAGGCACTAGGGACAGATCAGATTTAGAAAAAGAATGAGAGGAGCTCTTGTCCATTCCCTCCATTAGCCTTTCGTATTTTTCTTAAGCAGCTGGAGGAATTCAGCCATGCTTATATTGATCTGACGATTCAGCATGAGGACCCTAAGTAAGACAACAGGATTATATGCCCTGTGATAGCTCTGCAATATACAGTGCTTAATATTTATGTACTAAAGATAACTAACAGAACATTCCGGCCTTTTATGCAGGGACGTTTCCCCGTGGTCACCCCCGCTGACTGCTTTGGGGCTTCCTTTTGATTATGCATGCCTTTTTTGCCAGTCAGAGGTTGCCTTGCTCTCCCCATGCATTTTGCCCATGTTTTCCAGATGCTGTTTAACCAAAATCTGAAAAATGTAGGCAAAACACGCGAGGAGAGGGAGGCAACCTCTGATGGGCGGAAAAGGCATGCATAATCAAAAGGAAGCCCCAAAGCAGTCAGCCGGGGGTGGCCACGGGGAAATGTCCCTGCATAAAAGGTCTCCATGTCCAGAGGCAGCAAACATCTGAATATGTGCTGCTAGACTGCAAAATCAAGGAAAGGCCTTGGCGTCTATGCTGTGTTTGTTGGCCCTCTGAAGTAACTGGTTGGCTGCGGTGTGAAACACAGCTAGAACAGATGTGTCACTGGCCTGATCAAGCAGAGCCTCTCATTAAATAATCAAAGCACATACATATTGGTTATAGGACTGGTTCACATATGTGTGCAAATCACTTGATGATGCTTGGTTGAATGCTTGAACTAGGGGTGGAGAGACCTGTGTTCACATCCTACTTGGGCATAAAGTTCACTTGATGACTCTCTCAGCCCAATGTACCCCACAGGGTTGTTGGGGGAATATATTGGAGCCAGAGTCCTTGGAGGAAGGACAGGATAATAACATATAAGATGAGTAGATAGATGGAGCTGTTTGCATTGGGGGACAGTATTTTAGCTGATATTAGGAGCTTTTTGCAATGTCTCACTCACAGCAGAAAGTTATCACTATATGGTATAGTCAACAAGCCAATGACCATGCATGTGTGAACAAAGTTAAGGGACAGAAATTAAAAACAAGAAATTCCATGGACTTTTAATGTTCTTAAACACTGCGTGTGAAGTAACGTCAAGTTGCAGCCGATTTATGGCGACCCCTTTTTGGGGGGGGGTTTCATGGCAAGAGACTAACAGAGGTGGTTTGCCAGTGCCTTCCTCTGCACAGCAACCCTGGTATTCCTTGGTGGTCTCCTATTCAAATACTAACCAGGGCTGACCCTGCTTAGCTTCTGAGATCAGATGAGATCAGGCCAGCCTGGGCCATCCAGGTCAGGGCTCTTAAACACTACAAAAGAACTATTATAAGGTCACATGAAGCTGCATTCAAAGTTAAATAATTGGTCTAACAAGGTCAGTAATGTCTATTCGAACTGGCTGCAGCTCTCCAGTGTCAAGTTGAGTTCTTTCACAACACCTATTACCTGACCCTGCAGAACCCTAAAACCTAAATATGTATCAATAAGATACATATTTACGATGTATGAGAGCCAGCGTGGTGTAGAGGTTAAGAGCAGTGGTTCGGAGTGGTGGACTCTGATCTGGAGAACTGGCTTTGATTCCCCACTCCTCCACATGAGCGGCGGAGGTTAATCTGGTGAACTGGATTTGTTTCCCCACTCCTACACACGAAACCAGCTGGGTGACCTTGGGCTAGTCACACTCTCTCAACCCCACGTACCTCACAGGGTATCTGTTGTGGGGAGGGGAAGAGAAGGTGATTCTTCCTTAAGTGGTGGAGAAACTCGGCATATAAAAACCAACTCGTTGTCGTCTTCTGCTTCTTCGCAATCACTGCTCCAGACTCTTCAGAATTCCTATAGAGACAGAACCTCATACTGCCTGTAGAAGAGGAGTAACTATCTCTATGTAAAAGTTCCTAGCACTATTCTGCTTTCAGCTTTAGGTTCTTTATGCAGAACAGCAGAAAGATTAAATTGCTCTTGGATATATTTGCTCCATTTTCACATCTCAGCAAGGCATTTTGACATATCTATTTTTCTCCATACATCTGGTGATTTTCTGCATCAAAATTCATACTAAAAAGTCCAGCCCTATAACTTTTTCAGAAGGCCAAATTCCAGATGAATTTCATGATACCAAGATTTGCACCCAAAATAGGGTATTGTTATTACCTTAGGTTCAGGAAAAAAAAGTGACCAGTTCAGGGTACACCCACCAGTTTTAGAATCAGGAATAGGGTTCACAATTAATGTTTTCCAGAAATGTCCCAGTCTCTGAAATAATCCTCACAAAACATTGCCAGTGATATCACTAGACTGAAGCATGACACATCCCAGATGTTTTCCTGGCCTGGATGGACCATCGCTTTCAGCCCTACTTGGGTGGACCATATTCAGCCCTACTTGGTATTATTTACTAGACAAGGATTTGGAAAGGTTCTCATCAAAACTGGAAAGGCTCACCAGGACCTCAGTTACTGCAGTGGCTGTGTGACATTTCTAAGGCATCAAAGGGTCATGGGAGTCATAGTCTGGTAATACTTGGAAATTGCCTGCCTGGCAATATCTGAGGCCTTTATCAAGTCTTAGTTCTTCCTGGCTGGGATGGTAACCTCTACACAACCCTTGCTTCCAATAAGTAACATGGAGTGGAGGTAGTAAAGCAGGAATTTTCATGAAGGCTTCAGACATTACCATGCCTGAATGGCAGCATTACAAGCTCCCAGAGGGCATGGGGAATAACATTCACATGAGCTCCAAACAGCCTCAGATGCTGCCACATTGAAGCCTTCATGAAGAACAAATCTCCACCATCTCACCAGCAAATACATAAATGTGTGTGGGTGTGTGTAATGGTATCCTATCTAGGCTGGAGGACACAGACTTGAGGGAGGATTCTAGGCCCTATTATGTTCCTAGGGTTGCCAGGTCCCCCCTGACTACCAGTGGGGAATGGGGAGAGGGGAGATCCAGGTTGGGACATTCCTGAAGATTTGGGGATTGAGCCTGGGGAGGGCAGGGACCTCAGTGGGGCACAATGCCACAGAGTCTACTCTCCAAAGCATCCATTTTCTCCAGGGGAAGTGATCTCTGTAGTCTGGAGATGGGCTGTAATTCCAGGGGATCCCCAGGTCCCACCTGGAGGCTGGCATCCATATATGCTCCCAATAACATAACTGAAATGTCTTGGACTAGAAATTGATTCATAATTACACATTTTAAATTGTGCATTAATTTGCATGTCCAGTGGACATCCTCAATTAATTTTAAATATTAATTGCAAATTAGATGTGGGAGAGGAGTTACCCATCACCAGAGAATATTTAATTGCTCTGTTTCAGCTATATATTCATATTAGAGCAAGGATGCATATTGTGAAAAAGGATAGAATAATTTGAGCAAAGTTGGTGTGCCATATATGTTACAGTCTCCTATTCATATCAGGGAACAAGAGAAAGCTGATCTCTTCCCTTTTGTGAAAGTTCCTGGGACTGCCTCCAAAAAGTTTGCTTCACTGAACAGTTGTTAATGATGGCACAAAAGGAATGTATCGCAAGTAAGAAATTTCCCCCTGGCCATGCCATTTTGTACATTATTTAGAAATATCTGCTGTGATGCTGTCATCTATGCATGTGTGTTAGGCTGGCTAGCACTTGAGATGATCGCGTAGTTTGTAGTTACATTTCCAAATGTTGCCTAGGAAAAATAAAAAAATAAAATACACCACCACAATGACTTAAAATGGTTTCAAAACATTGTGGGCATTTGGGTAGAAGTGTTGCAACAATTTATATTTAAGGATGAAGGTTCCTTATCTGTTTAAGGATGCAGTCCTACATATACTTATCTGAGAATAAATCCTAGCAAACCCAAGGGCATTCCACTTCTGACCATAGAGAGAATGTCCCATGGGTGCCAAAGTAAAAAATGAATGAGGGAGAAATTAAGACGATGCCTCTGTCTCCATCTCTGAGGAGTGGGGTGCCGCTAGGGTTGCCAACTGCCAGGTAGTTGCAGGAGATCTCCTGCTAATTCAACTGACCTCCAGCCGATAGAGATCAGATCACCTGGAGAAAAATGGCCACTTTGGCAATTGAACTCTATGGCATTGAAGTCCCTCCCCTCCCTAAACCCTGCCCTCCTTAGGCTCCGCCCCCAAAATCTCCCACTGGTGGCAAAGAGGGACCTGGCAACCCTAGGTGCCACCATAACACCGCCCCAGCCTAAGGGAAATATAGAAAAGTCCAGGAGGAAGGTAGTCTTGGTAGCAGGTTTTTTTTGCCGGGGCAGTAGCTGTTTCTGTTTAGGGTCCACCTGCTTTGAGGATTCTGGGTTTTGAGGCCTCCAAAGTCCTGTCCTCACCCTGCCCCCTTTTTCTCCTAATTCTCAGGAGGCTGAGGGTTAAGAGGCCCACAAGCCTGTGAGGCTCCTGCCTCTTGAATCTTCCTGAATCCTTTGATGAAATTGCATTACTTGCTTGCTAGGAAACTGACCTGTAACTAGAAAAGCAGGAGAGGTACAGTATGGCAATTAACGGTTTAACATTTAGATTGGCTAGCACGCTCTCATGTTTGCAATTTTGTTACAATGTTTAGTGGTTATCTCTCCACTACCTTGCATGTCCTCTACTGTGGACTAGTTTAGAACTGTTTATTATTAATTTTAGTTATTAAAACATTTATACTCCACCTTTCCTTGTGGTTCAAGGTGGCTTTATTTTATTTTTAAACTCATGTTTTATTTGTTCATGCTTATGCACTGCCTGATCATGTATCCCGTATTATTTGCTGTAGCAATATACATCATTCTGATAGTTTTGTATCCATGCCTTTTCATTTGTATTCATGTATCATGCATCTGATTCAATTTGCAATTTGCTTTTGGATTGTATTGTGCAATAGTGCCTTCCA